>NC_041380.1:336063980-336209127 GCF_002162155.2 Triticum dicoccoides | reverse complement strand
TCCCGAGGGGAGGCGTTATGATGAGGCTAGACACTGAGCTCTGGGCTCCCTGAGGTTGATGCGGCCCGGGGGCCACCCTTAGTTGTTTATCACCAGCGCGGAGCATAGCGCTTCCGTATGTGTACGGGCATAGCCGCTCCTCGGCAGTGTCGTCAGCCAGCGCGGAGCATGGTGCTTCCACTGGTACGTGAGAGGGGACCCCCCTTCGGGAGGAGCCCCCGGGGCGTGTACAACCCCGCCCTAACACGTGGCTGGCACGGTAGGGCCTGGCGAGGTGTATCTGGGCACCCGTGAGCCAGCGCGGGACTCACGGGGCCCTACCTCTAGGCGGGTTGCGCCTGACACTGGGCCTTATCTTGTGATGTGTCCCTGCAAATTTGATTAGATGCCTGCACTCTACGTCCTCTGGTCCCGGCCCTCGAGCTGGTCTCAGCCGTTGCTGGTATGCCAGGTCGCGATGCCGTGGACAAGGCCAGAGGGTGAGGGCTGGAGAGCCAGTAAGAGCCCTGAGTCGCGATGCTCAGGTACCCCCCTTTAACGTGCAAGTGGTCGGCATGAAGAAGAAGAGGTGCCATGGACCGGCATCAAATAATCAAGCATGGTGGGTATAACGCATAACCGGAAATAAATGCAAATGAGATACATGCCGCTGGGTCTGGCCCGAGCGACATGGGGATCATGCAGCCCGAGGGGCGCCCCCAACAAGGTAAGCTAACAACATGAAATATAAGGGATACACGCCGCAGGGACGGACCCACGCGGCCTGGGAATAATGCAGCCCTGGGGGGCGCTCCCAGCTAGAAGTGAAAACTTGAAAGATGTCACCTGATGACATTGAGGACGAAGGGGTGTTGGTGTAGCAGACTCGGTGGGCCCTGATATGTCGATGCAGACGCGTAGCCCACCATCCTCGCCTGGACGGGGAGCCACTTATGGTAGGCGGCGGCCGCCTTTCATGACTCTTGACTCCTGTAGCTCCTGAATGGCCTTGCTGACGAACTCCTGAGGGTCTGGCTCTCCTTGCCTTACTCCTTCTTGAGGGAAACGTGCTTCGAAACACGCCTCCATGTGGTGCCCAAGCGCCTCCCTCGTGACCCTAGCCAGGTCGGTGGCCCTCCAGGGGAGAGCCCTCGAGCCCTGCCTGAGGAGGGCGTCGGGCGCACTTTCCTATGCGATGGAAGGAGGTTCCCCCTGGGTAGGCACAGGCCCAGAGGGGCCTGCCTCCTGAGGGGCCGGGCCGGACAATGTCTTCTTCTTCTTGGGGGCGGTCTCGGGAAGCCTCCTACTTCCGCGATCCGGGTCTTCCAGTGATGCGGCCTGAAAGGCTCGTTCCAGGGGACACACCGCATCCTTCTCTTCACAGGGCACCGTGATGACTCCGCCACTTCCTGGCATCTTGAGGACATTGTAGCCATGGTGAGTTACGACCATGAACTTGGCCAGCGCTGGGTACCCAAGGATGGCGTTGTACGGCAGGCGAATGTGAGCGATATCGAAGTCGATGAGCTCGGTACGGTAGTTGTCGCGTGCCCCAAAGGTGACAGGGAGGCGGACCTGCCCAATCGGGACCGTGGAGCCATCGGTGATTCCGGAGAAAGGCTTGGTTGGCTGAAGCTAGCTGTAGGGCACTTGGAGATTGTTGAATGTTTCCACGGACAGGACGTTGAGCCCTGCCCCGCCATCGATGAGGGTCCTGGTGACCACCACGTTGCTGATAATTGGGGAACAAAGCATTGGGAGGACTCCGGCTGTAGCCGCACACTTGAGCTGATCTGCTGAGCTGAACGTGATGGCGCACGCCGACCACCTAAGAGGGCGCGTGGCTTCAAGCCTGGGGAGGATTGCATTCACTTCGCGGGCGAACTGCTTGAAGATGCGTTGAGAGGCTGGGGCTTGAGCCCCGCCTAGGATGCAGGCGATCATGCGCGGCTCCTGGAAGCCCCCAGCCCCCTCGTCCTGGTGGTGGTCCTCGTTTCTCCTTGGCTGCGGCGGCAGCGGAGGGAGGCCTGCGTTGCCTTGCGGGCGATCCTCGCGAGGCTGATCCCTCCAGTCTCCCTCGCGAGGCGGGTCTTGCCAGTGATCCTCGCGAGGTTGATCGCGCCACCCTTGGCGCGGGCCACGGTCTTCCCAGCGTCCTGCATTCCTTCCTCCTCCTCGACTGTAGCGCCGGTCACCGCGGTCGGCGCGACGGCCGGTCCTTCCTTCCCGCACGGCTCGGAGCTCTTGACATTCGTTGGTGTTGTGGGTGTGGAGGTCATGGTACACACAGTACCGGCTGCCCTTGGAAGGTTCGGGCTGATCTCTGCCCCGCTTGGTGTCTGGTTCTGCCGCGAGCACGGCAGCCCCCTTGCACTTCACATCCTTGGCCTTGGGCTTCTTCTCTTCTGGGTCTGCGGCAGGCAGCTCGAGGAGGGAGAGACGCCCTTCCTCAGCCCTGGCGCACTTGGTTGCCAAGTTGAACAGCTCCAAGGAAGTGCACAGGTCTTCATGCATCGCCAGCTCCTCCTTCATCTTGACATCACGCACGCTGTCGGAGAAGGCTGAGATGATGGCCTCCTCAGTCACCTTGGGAATCTTGAGGCGTGCGTTTTTGAAGCGCTGGATGTACTTCTGCAGGGTCTCCCCGGGTTGTTGCTTGATGCGGCGCATGTCGCTCACGGCGGGTGGCCGGTCGCGAGTACCTTGGAAGTTGGCGATGAAGCGGGTGCACATCTCGTCCCAGGAGGAGATCGTGCCTGGAGCCAGGTTCAGGAGCCAGGTGCGGGCCCCGTCCTTAAGTGCCATGGGAAACCAGTTCGCCATGACCTTCTCGTCTCTGTTGGCAGCTTTGATGCCCAGCTCATAGAGCTGGAGGAACTCCGCAGGGTCAGCCGTGCCGTCATAACGAGGAGGCAGGTCTGGCTTGAACTTGCCGAGCCACGTGACACTACGTAGCTCGGTGGTGAAGGCACAGCAGCCTGCTGTGGCCACGGGAGGCCTTGGGTGACGGAGAGCTTGGTCTTGCATGTCCCCACGCGCTGCAGCTGGGTCTTGACGTGCGGGAGCAGGAGCATGGTCGCGATGTGCTGGAGCAGGGAGCGCCCGGGCAGCTTCTTGCGGGCAAGGGATTTCCTGGCAGCTCTGCTCTTGCTGCGCTGGCACCTGATGGAGCGGGTTCCGCCCAGGGGCCACGCACCTTGGAGCCATGGCGCCTTCTTGAGGAGGAGGCGGCCGGGGCGCCGCCGGAGCTTCATCGCCCGCGCGGGGCGGGGTGCGGTGTAGTGGAACGGACGGTGCAGGAGAGCCCCCTGCGGCGCGGACAGGCTCGGTGACGCGGTCGAGCCATTCTTCGTAGACGTCGTCGATGGGACGGTAGCGCAAGAGCTCGTTTGCCGTGATGAGTGCAGCTCGAGCCTCCATGGGTGCGCGGAGCGCGCGGGACGAAGAACCATCTGGGGTGAGCGAGGGAGTTGCGGTGCGGCCGTCTTGCCGCACGGACGGATGCTGAGACGATGCTTGCTGCTCGTCCCCCGCCGGGCCGGTGGCGGCGTTGACGGCAGGTGACGGGGAACGGCAGGGACGCCCGCCGACAGGAGTTGTCTGGGCGACACAGGAAGCGAGAGCGGCCCGGCGCTCGGCGCGGGCCCGATGAGCGTCAGACATGGGCGCGATGGTCGGAGGAGAACGGGGTGGTGGAAGATGAATTCCGGCGCACCCCTAGCTGGCGCGCCAAATGTCGGATTTCGGGTTCCGGCAGACCCTTGAGGTTCGAACACTGGGGTGCGCGCGGAGATTTCGCCTCCTACCTACCTACTCCCCTCCGCCTCGCTAAGATCTAAGCTATGGAAAGAACAACACGAGAGACACAGGGTTTATACTGGTTCGGGCCACCGTTGTGGTGTAATACCCTACTCCAGTGTGTGGCGTGGTGGATTGCCTCTTGGGCTGATGATGATGAACAATACAAGGAAGAACAGCCTCGCGAGGGTCTGTTCTTGGCTGGGGCGATGAACTGCTCGGAGGAGTTCAGTCACCCTTCTCTCTCTTTCTCTCTTCTATCGTTGGTCTCGATCCCCCTAAAACTCTCTCTTTTTTTTTCCTTGCCTTGTGGGTGGCTGGTCCTATTTATAGAGGCCCTGGTCCTCTTCCCAAATATCGAGCTGGAAGGGAGCCAACAATGGTGGGCTAATTTGAAGGGGGACAACTAGTACCAGCTATCCTGACAAAAGTAGTCTTCGCCTGCACAAAGCTCTGGTGGTGACGCCCTCTTGGGCTCCACGATGACCTTCGTCTTGCAGTCCTCCTGGTCTTGGTCTTGTTGCACCGAAATGGCAACCTTTGCCCGATGCCTTGGTACTCCGCGGCTGCGCTTGCTCCCTTTGCACCAAAGAGGAAAGGAGGACACTGCGCGGGCTGGCGCCCGCCTGGCGCCCTTGGTCGTCATGGCTTGCGTCACGGGCACCTCATGAGGTACCCCGCCTTGATCTCTCCGCCTCCTCGCGAGCCAGCCTGGTGAGGCCATACCTGAGGAAGCTTCGCATCGTCCGCCCCGCGAGGCTTGGCCCCTCGCGAGGGTCTTGGGTCTGTGTTGGTGAAGATGGGCCGTGCTGGGCCCCCCTTTGAGCCACGCCGCAGGCCGCAGGCAGGCAAGTCTGGGGACCCCCGTTCCCAGAACGCCGACACGCTTCACCCCCAGAGCTGCCGTAGCTTTCAGGCCAGCAATGAGGACTTCGTATTCTGCGATGTTGTTGGAGACCTTCTCGCCCTGCTGAATGCAGAGCTGCACAGCGTAGTAGAGCTTGTCCTGAGCGGGTGAGATAAGCACCGCTCCATCCCCCGCGCCCGGGTGTGCGAAAGCACCATCGGAATACATGACCCAGCCATCAGGCGCCTCACTTCCCGGTGAGAGGGACTGATCTTCGCCTATTTCAAGCGCCGGGGAGTCCATCCATTTTGCCACGAAATCAGCGAGTGCGGCTCCCTTGATGACCCTGGTAGTGCTGAACTCCAACTGGAATGCTTGCAACTCGATGTTCCACTTAGCGACTCTTCCAGCAGAGTTGGGGCTCCTGAGCACTCTCTCCAATAGGTAGGCTGAGACGACCTTGATGGGGTGGCCCTGGAAGTAGTGCCGCAACTTACGCGAGGCCACCAAGAGCGCGAGTAAGAGCTTCTGAGGCATGGGATATCGTGCCCTTGCGTCCCGCAACACTGTGCTGGCGAAATACACCGGGTGCTCGATGAGAGCTGGCGCATTGGTGAGGCTCGTGTCTTGCGGAAGTTGGGGCGTCTCCTGAGGTAGTGGAACCCCCGACGCTTGATCGCTTGTTGGGACCTCGGTGGCGTCGTCCTGCCGAGCTTGGTCCTTTGTTGATGCTGCTACGGCTCTTGCGGCGCCTTCCTGGTCTTGCGTCATCTCGGATGGTGGCGTAGCTCGGCGTGACGTGCCTTTGGCTTGGTGCTCTTCCCGAACCGCCACCAGAGCCACGCTGGCGGAGTACGGGGTGGCGGCAAGCACTACAAAAAAATACACTTCCGTGATGATACGTGTTTGTCACAGTAGGTCACTTTTTTTGTCATGCATGTACATCCATGACAAATTTATGACAGAATCAAGATAGTCATACCTGTGCTGTCGTAGAAGTGTTCCATGCCATTACCAAAATTATCATCACGGAAGTGTCCACTTCCATGACGATAAATCGCGTGTCATAGAAGTGCTTTCGTCAAGGGTGACTGACACGTGGCATCCACCGTAACGGAACACCGTTAAGCTATCGGGTCGGGTTTTGGATCCGATAACCCGTTAACAGCCCCGACCAATGGGAAATTTCCACGTGTACAATTCTTATTGGCCGGACGAAACATGTGTCAGCTCATCAGTGGGTCAAATAGGCGCTTATGATACGTCGACATGTGGCACGGCCCAACAGAGGCCCATTCCTATGAAAAGGCCGGCCCGTTTGACTTGGTCAAAAGGTGGCGGGCTGGTCCATGGAAAGCCTGTTAACGGCCTGTTCGCATATAGCCCATTTACAGCCCGCTAACCCAAGGCCCGTTACGCCATATCCGAATTAGGCCCAGTAGCGTCATCTAGGCCATCCAATATGATTCCAGCCCGTTTTCACTTCTGGCCCATGTATGGCCCATGACGTCTTTCGGCCCATATGAGGCCCTATGTAACTCTTGGCCTATTAACAACCTGTGGTGAAACTGGCCCGTAATGAGCAGTGTATCACTTTACACCCATTAACAGCCCGTGGTGAAACTGCCCCGTAATGAACAGTGTATCACTTTATACCCATTAACGGCCCGTTATTCCGTTGGGCCGTTTCCAGCCCATGTTATCTTTCGGCCTTCTCAGAGCCCATTTATTCTTGGGCTCATTTGCAACATTCGTTTACTTACGGCCCGTTACTGTCATTTTCTGCTTGTGGGCCAAATTCAGCCCGTGGTTACAGTCGGCCCGTTTGTGGTCCGTTAATACTTTGGGCCGTTTTCATAGCGTCATCAAATACGGCCTATTAACGATGGCCCATTACGGTCGGCCCATGAACGGACGATTCCAACTATAGCCCGTTTACGGCCATAATGCGGCCTGTTATTGGCCCATGTTTGGCCAATCGATCATACGGCCCGTATAAGGCCCATTGATGATACGTCCCGTAGAAGGCCTGTTGTTTCTACGGCCCGTAGAAGGCCTACTTTTTGTACGGCCCGTAGAAGGCCCACTGTTTCTATGGCCCGTAGGAGGCCCAGTGTCACTATAGTAAATATTAGCCCATGGTTATTGTGGCCTAGTTTTAAAAAATAGGTTATTGCAGCCACTAGTTAACCACGAAAAAAGAACTGCAATGACTACAAGCAAACAAATAAACAAGACAAAAAGGAAATAAATAAGCAAGCAACTAACGCTAGGCTATCACGACTATTACACATATTACATCCACTGGGCATCGAAGTTCGCCACCAGTGCAAATATAGGGAACAAAGCAGCATATCATATACACTGGCCGACAAAATTGGCCACCAGTGCAAATAAACGCGGCAGCAAAACAAGAGCATAACTGAAACAACTTCAGAACAGCTCAAGAAATGTTATCCTGGGTATCCACCATCCTGGCAATAAGCTTAGCAAGCTGATTAGCTTTGTCCTGTTTGGCGCTAAAATCCTCCAACGCTTGCTGTTGCACCAGAAAGTATGCATCTGAATGCTCCACGGACTTCCGCAGTCCTTCCGCTTCTTGTCGCAGCACAGCTGATCGATGTCTTTCAGCTTGTAGTTGAGACTCAAGAAACCGAACTGATTCAGACAGTGAATTTGAATAGCTTGTGCAAGAAGTAGTGGCCAGTAACTCCAACACTAAACCAAGACAGGATGTGTCACTATCCTGAACCTTATCTGCATTACTTCCTTTACCGTTGCTTAATAAGGCACTCTTCCCCAATATTCTGTCAGCATTCTAAAAGAAGAAACAAGCAGACACATAACAAGTTTAGCATGTACTAGTATATGAAACTCATTTCGGTGAACCAGTTCATTAGTAAGGTGGACAGGATTAAACTACCAAGTCTTCTATTGCCAAGTACTAGTACATAATAAAAGCATCAAACAAACATATATCTATGTCCTATGGTAGCAATGGAATCTTAAATTAGAACAGTTGTTCTTCAGGTTTAGGCACTTGTTCTACAAGAACAGAGTACAGTAAGACGCAAGAATATAATACTTAAAAATAGAAAATGAGCTCATAGTCCTTACCACATTCTTGGTTCGAGACCAGTACAGAACAAGGCGTTCCCAGTCATCATCCAGTAAATGTGTCTTAGGAGAACGTAAGGGAATTTGATGAGTTTCTTTGCCGGTGAAGTACGTTTTCTTCAGGTAATTCCGATACTGCCACCAAGCATTCTTGAAGATAGCAGAGGTATTAGCACAGGTTACCTCATCCTGAGTTTCCAAATCGGTCCTTCTCTATAGAGAAAAAGGGGAAATTTGCTGTATTATAACCATCATGGAGGTAGGATGTATGGGATGAAGCAAAGTAATTGCCATGAATAACATTACTTACACATAACTCCTGGACAAACACCTGCAACTGGCATTTTCCTTCATCTTCAGTATAATATTTCCAAGATGAGAAGATACGCACATACGATTTAACAACATCAAATGTGATAGATGCTAAACTACGACTAGCTGGTTGTGCTTCCTCCACAGAAATAAGCGTACTAACTGGTGGAGTTGGGGTTCGTCGTGATTGTACTGGCCCTTTGGGCACTGGAGCTGCCTTACTAACTGCTCTTGTTTGGGAGCTCTGTGGTGGAGATGGTGATGTGTCAACAGGAACTGGGTTACTATCGGCTGGGGTTGGGGTTAGATTGGGTGAAGCTGGTTCTCTGTCCATCGTAGTAGGGGTACAATCTGCGACAGTTTGGGTTATGTGTGGCAGGGCTGGTTCTTGTGCATGTACAACCGGGGTGCTATCTCCACCAAGAGGTAGCACTGTTTTATTTGAAGACCGTGTTTTTAGTCCGTTAGATACTGGCATCACCCGCTCCAATTCAAATGGCTGATAAACAGGAAACATAGTTGAATGTACAGACATTGTATGAGAGACAGATGCAATAGATAGTGTGGAAAAAAGAGGGCATGAAATAGTTGACATGTATATTGTTTAACTGAAACGGATAGCATGACATAATTTCACATATATGATGTCTATCTAAACTGGATAGCATAACATAATTCAAAGATATGATGAATAACTAAACATGATCGCATGACATAATTCACCTACATGTTATCTAAGTAATCATGATCGCATCATTTAATTCACATATGTGATTTATATGCTAAACAGAGGGCATTCGATATGATGTCTGAACTAAGAACATGGTGTTGAATATTGTGTATATGATGTCTAAACTATGCAATGCAAGACACCGTATGCATGATATGAGCAGTATAACCGTGCCAAGTTAGAGCATACACCTCAGTGGGGGAAGAGGACTGGTCATCTGTCTCTGAATCCATCTCTGAGGAGCTATAGGGACCCAACAAGAGATCTGCTTCGACAGGTAGCACTGTCTGCTCTGAAGGCCTTGTTTTCACTCCAGATTTTTCCATCTCCCACCCAAATGGCTGATTCACAGGAAGAGTAGTTTAATGTACAAACATTGTCGACAAATGGAAATGTAATGAAGAAAAGGATGGGCAAGATATCATTCAAATATTTTATGCCTGGTTAAACAGGATGGCATTGCACATTTCACATATATTATGGCTGGCTAAAAGACATGACACTGCATAATTCCCATATATGATATAGAAACTAAACAGGTGGCATTATAGAACATGTCTAAACTAAGCAGAGGACATATATGATGTCAAAAGTAGGCACTGCAAGGCAACATATGCATGATATGACTAACATCATCATGCCAAGGTAGAGCAAACACCTTGGGGGGTAAATAGGAGTGGTCAGCGGTGTCCGAATCTGCCTCAGAATAGATATCTTCCTCTGGATTACAATCTGTAGAGGGGTGGGGAGGGTTTGCCATTGAACCCACCATGGAGCGATGTCTGCATGACATTGTGTTGCCGCGCAAAACTCTTCTCTTTTTCTCTGCATGTTCAGCATGACTGTGTACAATATCTGACATGCATACGAAAAAAATATGGTGAGATTATGTAAGGAGAGCATGCAAAAATTTAGAGTGATGGTAACAACCAGTGGATCGATGTTTTTCCGTTGAACCAAAATAGCCCTAATGGATCGACGTGAATGTATAGTAATAAGTGATGCAACAAGTGTACAACCTCTTTGCCGTAGCCGTGTCGACCTCGGCATCATTGGGTTGGTCGCTGAAGCAGTTGAGGCAGAGGTGGCTGTCGGAGGTGTGGAGGAAGATCTGGGGAATCTGTAGACGGCGTCCAGGGCACTGCTCTGTTGTGACAGATCGTTCTGTCATTGGAGCAGCTCCGGTGAGCCGTAAGACGTCAAGGCTGAAGCAGCACAAGACAGACATCGTCAATCTCAAGTGGGATTCTAATAACATCTCCAATAGATGATGTAAAATGGATGTAAAATTAACATCACCAAAAACCACTTGACTACAACAGATGAGGTAAAAACTGTTGACTCTAAACTTAACTGTCGAAACTGAAATTTACTGTGGAATCTGAATGCTACCGTCGAAACTGAACGCAATGGTAGCAGAGAGGCACTTGACATGTAGTTTAGGGAGGGCCTGTAGTTCATCTTCAACCTGCACCCCCCTAAGCCGGCAGCCACCACCAGCCGAACCGCCGGCCCCAGCGCCGCCTCGCCACCCCGAAACAACTCGCCACCGCCGCCCCGGCCAGCCTTCGAGGCCCCCGCTCCCACCCTGAACCCTAAGATAGATAGTGGGGTACCTCTCCGGCGAGCCCCCATCCTCGCTGCGGGTGGTTCTTCCTTAACTCCGGTGAGCCCCCCAACCCCTGAAAATCGACTGACCCAAAAGTTGATTCAGTCGACTGAAGTGTGGCTTAATCGGAGCAGAGCAGCAACACGAGCGATGGGGAGAGCAGCAGCAGCAGCAGCTGGGCGAGCGTGTGATCGAGCGAGAGCCGGAGCAGCAGCAGCAGACCCGGCTGGTATGGACGCTGCCACCGAAGGGGCCTCACACTGGGGGAGAGCCGCCGTGGAGATGTCGCCTGCGGCGCCGGCTTCAAGGTAGCCGCTCCATGGGGGTGCGGGATGGAGCACCGTCGGTGCCGGGAGGTCGAGTTAAGGAGAAGGTGCGATGCGATGAGTGTACAACCTCTTTGCTGGCGCCGAGTAGGCCTCGGCTTCGTCCAGGAGTCGGTGAGGACGCTGCGGTTCCGGTGGAGCAGGTTAAGGCGGCGCTGTGGGGATGGAGCAGCCGCGATAGACGAGGCGATCGTCGTAGAAGCTCCTTGGAGGTGGAGGATGGGGCGGCTGAACCGGCAGGACGGCGAGATGGACGACGGATCCTCATCCAGGGAGGTGGACGAGGGACGTCG
Organism: Triticum dicoccoides; assembly: GCF_002162155.2. Classification (NCBI taxonomy): domain Eukaryota; kingdom Viridiplantae; phylum Streptophyta; class Magnoliopsida; order Poales; family Poaceae; genus Triticum; species Triticum dicoccoides. The sequence goes on along the minus strand of NC_041380.1, from coordinate 336,198,116 downwards.
AGCTGTTGCGCTGGACGACATCATCGGGGAAGAGGCTCCGGCTGGGTAGCGGTGACATGGCGGACGGAGGAGGGTTGGGTTTCGCGGCTGGAGCGGAGAGGTTATGGCGGCCTGAGATTTCGAATGGCGAAAAGGGGGCGATGGGAGGGGGTGAAGCATGACTTAGGAATGCGCTTGTCCAAAATGTAGGGTGTGTTACAAAGTACCCCCCACCAATTTGAACTAGCGGCCCTTTCGGCTCAGGGTTAGAAGGGGGATTTCACGTGTCGGGATTTGGCAGTTGGAGGGAGTTTTCGCGCGCGTTGTAATTTCGGGATAGCAAGGCGCGGGTTGTGAAGGCGCCAGTTTTGGGAGCACGATATCTGAATTTTCGGGATATAACAAGACGCGGGTTCAATTTTAGGGACAAGCCTAACATGTAGTAATATTGTACTTGTACATACCAAATCAATTCGCACTTCCCTCAACCAAAAAGAAAACGAAAAAATAAAACTACTCACACCACACAAAGAGAGAGTCTTGCCCCGTTTTACTATACAAATGCTATTCAAAGCTACTCCCTCCTTCCATCTATATAGGGCCTAATGCGTTTTTCGATGCTAACTTTGACCAAATATTAGAGCAATGATATATGACATGCAACTTACACAAAGCACACCATTAAATTCGTCAGTGAAAGGTTCTTTCAATGATATAATTTTCACATTGTGCATGTCATGTACTATGAATCTTGTCAATAGTCAAAGGCGGTCTTAAAAATCTCACTACGCCCTATATAGATGGAAGGAGGGAGTATGAATCCATGTTATGTCCGATTAAATTTTTTCGCTTGCTGTATAATGCATGTAACCTACTCATACCAACATTTTAGTGCATTCCAAATGTCTATACTACCGCTGCAATTCGAACTAAATTTGAATTCATTTCTCTATTTCAATAAGAATCTACAATCATGATTGTTGCCAACTTCAACCATCATAGTTTCCTTGCTATCCGCCAGATATAAATCAGACGGCCTATAATGCAGGATGGCAGGCACATCATCATCAACAATTCTGTTTTTATAAGAGTAGAGATAAAACATATTAAATGTAGTATACCATGTTCATAACCACACCATGTGTATCACCGTTATATATATTCACACATCCGTCGGTTTGAAACACTATGATAAATTCTTCAAATATCCGAATTCGCTTTTTATAATGAAGTATATATGATCTCTATTCGTATTTTACACACACACAACCCTCTTATCTTTGTAGCTAGCGCTAACTTTCTCTTGTGCATGCACACGCCCGCATCCCTCTCACCCTCCCTCAGCATTCTCTAGCTCCATCACGTCAATTCGTCTTTTCACTTTAGGTCGTTCACCCACGGTGTGTGTAGGCCCCCCAGCTCCTTCTTTACGGCACACATCGATCGATATGCCTCTCTAGCCAGGTGTGCCTAGCACAAAACAAGCTTCCCCTCTTCTCTTGTCACCGTCCATGCCTCACTCCCACCACTCTTTTCATCGTTCTCATACTCGCACACTCCTCCCCGTCGATATAGTATGCCTCTCGTACCACCTCCTACATGCATCCCTCTCTCTCTGTCCTTCTCCTCATGCGTCCTTTGCTTCTAACACACACATGCATGTATACCGATCGATCTCCCAACATATACCTAGATTGACTTTAACTACCCCCCATCGATCGATGTACCTCACAAGTTATGTCTCTCCTTTATATTACAAAGGGCGATTGATCTTCCTATGTAGTTACGTCTGCTTACCACAGCCACATCGTCCCCCCTCATCATTCATGCATGCCTCCTGACCCGTCTCTCACACGCACGTGCACAGACAACAAGCAACCATCTCCTCTCTTATTGATATTGCGGGCGTGCCCTCCGTATGTCTAGCAAGCCTATCCCACCATTTGTTAGAAGCAACTCCACTACCACCCCCTCCAACACTCTAGCTCTGTCTCTCTCCCAACCTTATTCATCTCCTGCACATATGCATGGATGCCAATCGATCTCCCTTAATACATGAGGCAGATCGATCTCCTTAATACATGAGGTAGGCCTCTCTCCTCCTCCACACGTATACCAGCCATTGTACCTCTATAGTTAATTGGACCTCCCTCTTCCCCCACCACACACCGATAGTCGAGCACTGCAGGTAGGTATCCATGCCACAGAGACAAACTGCACATGTCCCATCTCACGTTCCAGTAGGCCAGCCACTCTATATCTTTGACGTGGGCACACACAAATTCGACGGCACTCTTTATCGATCGCGCGCGCGCACACACACACACACATCATCCCTCTCTTCGATTCTATGGGACACCTCAAGCCGATGATACCTCCACTCTCTTCTCGTGGATCGCCCCCTCTATATATATGTTATATCCAGGACTCTATTTCACACACATTGCATTTGTTAAATTTTTTAATTGACCCCCCCCCCCCAAAAAAAAACTCTCAAGAACCCACACACTATATCTCTCTATGTTTGTATCTCTCTGACACAACCCCACGTAGGTGGTGTATGTATACAAGAAGAGAATAGGTGCACCGTGCACGTACTCACGCTTCGTGCCCAGCCACACCCGCGCGGGTACACGGTGGAGCTCATTTCTCCGCAGAAGCTGGATTTGTTTTTGAAACATCAAGTGGCCAGAGACTCAAAAACTTATTTGCCCATTAGTGACTTGTCAGGGCGGTGGATTTTAGTTTGTACGATAATGCTGCATCCACCTAAAGTAACAAAAGTTCTTATGTAAACATCCTAGCAATTCCCTCTTCGTAGGTGCAACATTACTCCTAACATTTGTAATATCAGTTTGAAACTTGTAATATTGCCGTGTCCTATTCCTGTGTTTTCAAAATCCTGCAAATCAAACAGGTCCTGAGTTGGTGATGATGTTGTGCCTCCCATCTTTCACCAATAGCCGTCGGATCTAGATCTGACACATACAAACCAAGCTTCTCCATTTTTGCAAAAAGATGCCCGCACTTGTTCCTTATTTACAAACAACTCCTTGTCTCTCACAATCTAGGAGTAGAAGGCCGTCGAAAAATCTAGCGCGATGGCCGCTGCCGGAGCCATCCACCCCCAATCTTGGTGTTCCTTGCAATGCACGGGCATCTACGCACGGGAAATTATGTCGAACAGGGCTAGTTGTAAGCAGGCTAGCTCTACAGCCATCATGATAGTGACTGCAGACGGTGAGGCTGACTATGGTATGCCGAACATGGCGCCTATACTCAGGTGTCATCTTCGGCGCAGGATCTTATCACTTCACTGTGAGGAGCAACACGTAATAATTTGACCAACGGGTAGTACAGTGCTAGTACTCCTACTACTACATTGGTAGTACTACTACTAGTACTAGTAGCACCACCGTCTGGATTTAGGAGTACTACCACGTCCACCGGCACCGAGGAACGTCTCTAGGTAGTATTGCTTGAGGCTGCCAGGGCGAGGGGCCGCTTGGACGACAGCTTCGTCTTCTTGTTCGACGAGGTCCTCGTCGGTTTCCTCGACAAGTTCACCGTTTCCAAGAAGCTTGCGGACGACTTTGACGCAAGCCTCCAGCCGATGCGCCCAGGCTCTGCGATGCCCGCCACCCTCAACGGCCACTATGGTAACAACCTCTTCGATGCACTGGTGGCCCTGCGACTGCCCGCCGTCGCGCCGGAGAATGTCCACCTCGAGGTCGCGCTCGCCGCGCAGCGCCTGGCGCAGCAAGACACCATCGACATAATCACCCACGTCTACGTGCAAATCGTCCACAAGGACTACTACATGCAAGAGGAGGACGATAGGACGCTGGCCTTCTTGGAGCGCAGGGCAACCTTGGACGACACTGTTCAGAAGCACGTTGAGCTCGCCGCCAACGCCGCTGCTCCTCACACGTCGGTTGGTCACCCGGCGCACTAGGGCGTGAGGATGTCGTTGAACCTTCATGGATCCGTATGTATTTTTATCTTTCCGTCAAATCCATGTAGTAGTATATGACACTACAGTAATTATCTTGTCGGATGGCTGAGAAAACAGGAGGGAGAAGAGATGGTTGTAGCACAGACTCCAAGAAAAATGGTGTTGGATGGGACTCGTGTGGGTGGCATGTGCCGTACTGCTAGACGTGAATGCTACTGAGTTATGGCCCATGCCACCCCACTATATCGAGGTACGTAGAACAAATTTCCTGCAGTTCGTGCTCAGCCCTCCTCTATCTCTCTTCTCAGCCAGCCAGCGGACGCACGGAGCCCATCGTCTATTTGCTCACATGCGGCCCCACATGTCAGTGAAAACGCAAGAGGACCCACTAAACCTGCACATCTTTCACCTCGACGTGTTGGTGATGAAAAACAAATCCAATAAAGATCTTCGGTGGCTGCTTTTGGAGTTACTCAATAGTAGTAAGATTCTATTTACAGTTTAACCCAATATGCACATCTCGTGGCTTCAACTACCACTCTATTTTCTTTCATGACACGACCTAGATGCTGGATGTCCCACATGTCGGCAAAAGGAGGAAGAACCCAACCAAATCTTCGGTTCTGCTATCGGATGAGATTAGTGCACTTGTTGATACTCCTACTAGAATAGAGGCTAGACATGAGACTAGATGCGAGGAAGCAACATCTACTTCTTTACATTCGAAGAAGAAAGAAGCACGCAAGATCGAGCCTCCGCAGATCAACAATGAATGCATTGAGAAGGCACTAATCCAACTTACAGGAGTAGTAAAATGTATTCTTGTGGTTCTTGTTTTCTTTGGTCTTGCTTTTCTAGTCAAAATTATCGTTGGAGTTCATGCAAAACGGAGGTGCATTTGGGGTCGTGCGTTGGAGTTGGCCTTACAAGTGGGACCGCAGTTAAGGAAGCCGACTATCGGCAAACCCCCACCTCGCCCGCTGCACGATGGCTGAAGTTAGAGAAACGACGAGGTTGAAGAGATTGCTCTAGCATGGACTCCAAGAAATAATATGGTGTCAGATGGATGTCGTGGTGGTGGCGTGTGCCGTACTCCTGGACGTGAATGCTTGTTCTGGCCCATGCCACCCTACTACTCCTACTACTTACTCCTACTAGTATATAGTATACCAGTATTGAGGATTCGAGGTGCTGGTTACGTACAACGAACACATTAACATATGGCTACAGTAAAAACACCCGCCTGACGCGCGAAGCATGTGAAGCTAGTACAAATTTAGAGAAGCGACTCGAAAGCCATTCATAAATTTAGTAAGTTTATCACAGGCATATCATTTTATTACATACAACAGGTCATCAACCCACATCGACAACGAGGATACATTATAAACACTAAAGTTTTCACCACACAACAAATAACAAGCCATGAAATGAACTTCAACTCAACCATTACGCGGCATTGGAAACGCTTGCTTTGAACCACAACTGATTCTTTGGGACGGGCCATCTGTTGTCGATCTGGAGACCAACACAGGATTGATCATCCAGGCTGAAGTGGCCTACTATATTAGTACGAGGGTAGGGAACCACCCAAATGTCCGAGGTATAGACACAGTTGCTTTCTCATAAATGTGTCAATAGCAGTTGGATCGCCTTTCACCATCATCGGATAGTTTTGTCCAAGGAAGAGAGAGTTTTCTCCAAGACTATCAATTCTGTGCCAGGGAGAAGGAGTTGGCGCTAGCACACTAGTATCCATCCCGAATACCATGCAATGGGTGTTGGAATAGGTCCAGAGAGTGCGACCATGGGAGACACCTGCTTCCTTACCAGTAACATCATCAGTGGGTTGTATACACACAAGAAGAGGTGATCCATCGGAATTAGTTGCCAGGCGCCACAGAGTATATCGGCGCTGCTCGTCCTCATGCTCGTGATAATCACCATCGTCATCTCCCCCTTGGTTATAAATTTTTTCAAGTATAGGTGGTGGGATGTTCACAGGACCTTGGAAACACACGAAGAAGGTTAATTAGTAAAGGGAAACTTGCTAACCCGCATGCATGTGGATGAAACAATTATAATTACGGTGGAAGACAAACATACCGAAACTACTAGGATGCCATGCAAAAACAGTGCCACGAGTGGTGGCAGCAAACACAAGGCCCTCATATTGAATTGCATCATAGTACTCATCCGTGTACAGAAACTGATTTTTGAGCAATATCCATCGAGTCGAACCACGAAGGACGGCAACAAGCTTGTCGAAGATAGCAACAACTTGATAGTTGTTGTAATTCCAAGAGCGGTTGGGAACTCGACAAATTGCTATCTTCCGTAGAAGACAGTCACCATGATCGTATTTGAACGTGCGTACATTACCGGTGTGCTCAACCTCTGGGCAGTGTGCTGAGATTTTAGGAAGTGGAACCCGGTGACGAGTGTACACATTCACAAGTTCCCACTCGCAGTTGGACCCAATGTAAACAACCCAATCTCCATTTGCGCCCGCCCAAGCCTTGCCCTCGAGCGATGGCATCTTAACATCATACGTATCATATCAAGCGGCATCAACTGGCACAGGACGAGGCCTCCGTCGTGCCGGCGCCAGTCATCAGGGTCATGGCGAAGAAGATAGGGGAGATCAAACCGCTCCTTGACTCTTGGGTTGTTTGTAATGATGTTATTAGTTGAGTCGAGAATGGGCTTGAACGAACCTGCCATGCTAGCCGAGGTGATGACGTCGCACCGATCAATGAGTTCCTCCACCACGTCATCTTTGAGATTGGGGCAAGAATAACGGGGTCGTTTCCGGCCTGTTCCCTCCATGGAGAAGACGATCGAACAATGGCAGAAGAAAGGGTGAAGGGCTGAAGGAAAATGGAGGAGGGAGAGGAAGAGCGTGCGACAACAGTTCCAAATCGAGAGGGAAAGGCGAAGAGTCGGTGGATGGTTGCGAGTTTGCCACGGTTCACGAAGAGGCGCCCCGGCCTACACGTCCGTTCGGAAATACTCCTACTACTCGCCATCGTCTCACTGATATGTTGGAATGGGACCACATGTCAACGAAACATGGTGTGTAATTTCTCGTGCAAAATTCGATCTGGCCACCTTGGCCCGAGTTGCCGCATTAGTTATCGACCTTTATTTTTTAATGGCGTGCCGATCAGTTTTGAAGCACGACTAACTGGTACTGTACATGGAGAGGATGGCAGCAGGGACTTGCCAAGGTCATGGCAGTACGCAAGCAAGTGCCTCCTTATTTCAAGCCAATAAAAATAATGGCTCCTCCTAGTGGATTTCTGACATCTGGGTCCCATGCCATTGTCAACGTAGTCAACAAACGAGAGAATTGCACAACGAGCTGCTGACACCAGGGACCCAACAGCTCGCCCAGTTATTTTTGTTTTGGGTTAATTTGATAAATGCCACTCCAAATCTGGTGTATCTGAGAAATGCCACTGCAATTTTCAAACTTTGAAAAATGCCATTTCATGCAATTTCTAGTGGCATTTTTTGAAGTCTGGAGTGGCGTTTTTCAAAGTTTGCAAACTACAGTGGCGTTTTTCAAAGTTTGCAAAAATTGCAGTGGCATTTTTCAAAGTTTGGAAATTGCAGTGGCATTTTTATGAATCGCCATAATTGGAGTGGCATTTATCTAATTTGTTTTTGAGACAGAAGCAGGGTGTCAACTGGGCTGTGCGGGACACTCTGGCCTGTCTAGACAGCCTTTTCTTTTATGTTTACCACAGACCAGCCCAGTAGTTTTTTTCTTTCTGAAAATGGCTAGCCCAGTTCTTTTGTGATTTGTCAAGTAAGTCACTTTATCAGGCCTGCTGGGCTGCAAATCTTTCAAGACGAGGAGAGCTTCATTCGGCTGGCCGAGAAAATGGCCTATCAGTAATGAGAAATGGGCTGCACATTTTTAAAACACATCAAACCGACCATTATTTTCAAATATCTTTTTTTCATTTCGAGATTTTAAATTGCATTGATTTTTATGCGTGGACAATTTATTGGATTTTATATTGATATACATTTATTTTTAAAATCAGTCTGAATGTGACTCAAAATTTCGGGATTAAAAACAGTTCAGACCGCACCGACATATGCAAAATTTTGTATAATTTTTTAACCGTGGCCACAATATGGGCTGTAATGCTAACATAAAGAATATGGGCTCCAAAAAACCCCGTAAGAATTAGCAAATGGGCTGTAAATTATTTGAAATAATGGCAGATGGGTTGTATGCTGTTTTCCATAGATTTGAGGCTTTACACAGATGGCCTATATAATGTTGGATGTCCATCCAACGGCCGTCGTGCTTCTTCAATCTCTGCTCTTCCTGCTCCAGCTGGTCAAACAAGCGCCAGCGAGTCTGTCTACTCCCTCCTCCCCGCGGCCGGCTGTGCTGCTGCGCAGGCCTCACCGTCCCACCGTACTCCCATCGCTGGCCTAGCCATCCCTCTACTCACCCACACATGCTGTTATTCTCCGGCGACGGCAGACGAACCAGTAAACCTTCATACAGTCGTACTCCCCTCCGCATGGGAAACAAAAACAACGGCCGAGTCTTCCCTGCCTCCGTGTCGTTCCCTTCCTAGGCCTCGCTGTCGTCCACCGCCCTGGTGCTCTCGGTGTGGCATGGTCTGCGTGGTCAACGACCAACATGCATCTAAAGTGGACTGTACGTGGAGAGGCTGACAGCTGGGTCCACGGCCGCACGCAAGGAAATGCCTCCTTATTATGCGTGAAATAATGATTTCCTCCACCAGACATCTGGGACCCACCGAAATGGCCTCTGTATTTCGCAAAAAAACATTACTGCCGCTGACAGCTCGGACCCACCAGCTATATCTTCGCACGCAGGGAAGTGCCTCCTTATTACGCACAAAAAAATGAATACTCCCCCTGCTAGCTGGGACCCAGTATAGTGGGCCTACTAAGTTGATGTTGACGAAGGGCTTTGTCAACTTAGTCAATATGCACGATTCTAGCTCGACTGGCCGTACGATGTCCATCCAACGGCCGTAGTGCTTCTTCAACCTCTGGTCTTCTTGCTCCAGCCGCCCAAAGCAGCGCCGGTCGTGCCGCCTGCTCCTGCCTCTCGTGGCCGGCTATGCTGCCGTGGAGGCCTCACCACCCCCATACTACTCCCACCGCTGGCCAGGCCATCCCTCCACTCCACTCACCCACACCCCCTGTTATTCTGCGGCGATGGCAGCGCAGCCGAACCAGTGAACCCTCGTACTCCTCTCCGCGTGGGCATCCACTGCCGCGTCTTCCCCGGCTCCGCGTCGTCCCCTTCCTAGGCCTTACCGTCATCCACCGCCATGGTGCTGTCGGCGCGGCGTGGTCAATGTGGTTAACGACCGAATTCCATCGGAAGAATACTGTACGTGGAGAGGCTGATAGCTGGGTCCACGGCAGCCGCAAGGAAGTGCCTCCTTATTACGCGGAAAATAATTATTCCTCCACCTCACAGCAGGGACCCACCGGACGCCCACCAGTATATCACGAAAAAACGTTTGCCCCTGACTGCTGGGACCCACCCGATGGGCCACCGTATTTCGCAAAAAATTGTTTCCCCTGCTGTCAGCTCGGACCCACTGGAAGTGCCTCCTTATTACGCACAAAAAATGAATACCCCCTGCTAGCTGGGACCCACCTTAGTGGCAGGCTGACTTGTGGGCCTACTAAGTTGACGGGGACAGAGGGCTTTGTCAACTTAGTCAATATGCACGATTCTAGCTCCAGTGACCGTACGATGTCCATCCAACGGCCGTAGTGCTTCTTCAACCTCTGGTCTTCTTGCTCCAGCCACCCAAACCAGCGCCGGTCGTGCCTCATGCTCCTGCCTCCGGTGGCCGGCTGCGATGCGGCGGAGGCCTCGCCGTCGTCCACCGCCCTGGTGCTCTTGCTGCGGCGTGGTCAAGGAACGACTTCCATCGGACGTGGACTGTACGTGGAGAGGCTGACAGCTGGGTCCACGGCCACAGCAAGGAAGTGCCTCCTTATTACGTGCAAACTAATTATTCCTCCACCTGACAGCGGGGACCCACCGGACGGGCCACCAGTATTTTGCGAAAAAATCTTTTCCCCGTGACTGCTGGGACCCACCGGACGGGCCACCGTATTTCGCAAAAAAAAACGTCCCCCCCCTGCTGTCAGCTCGGACCCATCGGAAGTGCCTCCAAAAATGAATACTCCCCCGGCTAGCTGGGACCCACCTTGCTGGGAGGCTGACTTGTGGGCCTACTAAGTTGATAGGGACGAAGGGCTTTGTCAACTTATTCAATATGAACGATTCTAGCTCCAGTGACCGTACGATGTCCATCCAACGGCCGTAGTGCTTCTTCAACCTTTGGTCTTCTTGCTCCAGCCGCCCAAAGTAGCACCGGTCGTGTCGCATGCTCCTGCCTCCCGTGGCCGGCTGTGCTGCCGTAGAGGCCTCACCGCCCCTACTATTCCCACCGCTGGCCAGGCCCTGCGGCAACGGCAGCCTCACACCACAGCCGAACCAGTGAACCCTCGTAGTCCTCTCCGCGCGGGCTTCCACTACCGCGTTGTCCCCTTCCTAGGCCTCACCGTCGTCCACCGCCGTGGTGCTCTCCGCGCGGCATGGTCAACGTGGTCAAGGAACGACTTCCATCGGATGAGTATTGTACGTGGAGACGCTGACAGCTGGGTCCATGGCCACAGCCCAGTTTTTTTGTGATTTGCCAAGTAAGTCGCTTTGTCAGGCCTGTTGGGCTGCAAATCTTTCAAGACGAGGAGAGCTTTCATTCGGCTAGCCGAGAAAATGGCCCATCGGTAATGAGAAATGGGTTGTACATTTTTAAAACACATCAAACCGGCAATTAGTTTCAAATATCTTTTTTTTTCATTTCAAGATTTTAAATTACAATAATTTTTATGCATGGATAATTTGTTGGATTTTATATTGATACACATTTATTTTTAAAATCAGTTTGAATGTGAGTCAAAATTTCGAGATTAAAAACAGTTTGGACCGCCCCAAAATATGCAAAATTTCGTCTAATTTTTTAACCGTTGCCACAATATGGGCTGTAATGCTAACAAAAAGAATATGGGCTCCAAAAAAACCTTAAGAATTAGCAAATGGGCTATAAATTATTAGAAATAATGGCTGATGGGCTATATGCTGTTTTCCACAGATTTGAGGCTTTCCTAAAAAAAGGTTGACGCACAAGCACTGACTGTTGGATGTCCATCCAATGGCCGTTGTGCTTCTTCAGTCTCTGTTCTTCCTGCTCCAGCCGCTCAAACAAGCGCCGGCAGGACTGCCTGCTCCCTCCTCCTCGCGGCCGGCTGTGCTGCCGCGTAGGCCTCACCGACCGACTGTACTCCCATCGCTAGCCTAGCCATCCCTCTACTCACCCACACCTGCTGTTATTCTCCGGCGACGACAGACGAACCAGTAAACCCTCGTACAGTCGTACTCCCCTCCGTGTGGGAAACAACTGCCGAGTCTTCCTTGCCTCCGTGTCGTCCCCTTCCTAGGCCTCGCCGTCGTCCACCGCCCTGGTGCTCTTGGCGCGGCGTGGTTAACGTGGTCAAGGAACGACTTCCATCGGACGTGGACTGTACGTGGAGAGGCTAACAGCTGGGTCCACGGCCGCAGCAAGGAAGTGCCTCCTTATTATGCGGAAAATAATGATTCCTCCACCTGACAGCTGGGACCCACCGGACGGGCCAATGTATTTCGCGAAAAAAACGTTTCCCCCTGACTGCTGGGACCCACCAGCTACATCTTCACACGCAAGGAAGTGTGTCCGGGCAAAAAAAACGATTCGCCCCCTGACTGCTGGGACCCACCAGCTACATCTTCGTAGGCAAGGAAGTGCCTGACAGTCGGGACCCACCTGGTCGAAGCGTACGTAGCGTTTTCATTCCGGTCGCGAATGTGTACGTACATACTGGTCGATGTAGAGGCACGCACGTGTCATAGTAGAGGCGCGCACGTAGCATGTACACGTACGTACAGCGGCCAGGGTGCAAGAAAGAAAATATGGCCACGTATGTGTACATACGGGCGGGGTCTCGAACCCTACTCGCGCATACGTACGGCGAGGGCTCGTGTACATGGCTGGGTCGGAATGGTGAAACAACGTCGTCGTCGTGTTCATGGGGAGGCAATGGAATGCGTCTTGTTCATGGGGAGGCAACGGAATGCGTCGTGTTCATCGGGAGGCAATGGAATGCGTCGTGTTCATCGGGAGGCAACGGAATGCGTCGTGTTCATCGGGAGGCAACGGAATGCGTCGTGTTCATCAGGAGGCAATGGAGCGCGTGGGAGCCAACCGGCTGGGTCGGAACGGAATGCGTGGTCGTGTTCATCGGGAGGGCTTGGACGGAACAGGCGATGGAAACGAGGCCTAGCGTACCGCACAACGGAGGAAACGTACCTCCTACAATCAGAACGGGGTCCTGTTGATCGGGAGGGGTCTGGCGTACCGCAAAACGGAGGAAACGGACCTCCTACGGTCGAAACGGGGGTCCTGTTGATCGGGAGGGTTGTGGTGTACCACAAAATGGAGGAAACGAACTTGTGTTGGAGCGCTATGGTCGAAACGGGGGTCCTGTTCATCGGGAGGGGTGTGGCGTACCGCAAAACGGGACTCCACGGGATACTGTTCATCTCCACCGTTGACCCCCTCCAGCCTCCACAAGCTACTGTTCATCCATCGTCGACCTCCTCCAGCATCCACCTGCGATTGTTCATCCACGGGCTCCAGTTCATCCAGCGTCCACCGCACGCTACTCCACCGGCTACTGTTCAACCAGCCCTCTCCACGGGCTCCTGTTCAACCACCCCTCCACGGGCTACTATTCATCCTGCCCTCCACCGTCTACTGTTCATCCTGCCCTCCACGGGGTGGTCCTGTTCATCCAGCCCTCCACGGGGTCCTGTTCATCCAGCCCCAACCGGCTAGATCGATCGGGGTCCTGTTCATCCAGAGGCAACACCACGGGGTCCTGTTCATCCACCCCCACCGGGAACTGTTCATCCAACCCCCCCGGCAACGCTCACTGTTCATCCAGAGGCAGCACCGACTGGCTTCAGTTAGCAGCAGTAGCGAAGGAATCACTCGATCGGCTTCAGTTAACAGCCATCGATCGATCGCTCGGGTTCAGTAACGCGTAGCCTGCAGTGCAATCACTCGGGTTCAGTTAGACCCCAATGCCTCGCTCGGGTTCAGTTAGAGCCAACGCCTCGCACACACGCGCGTACGTGTACAAGAGAAACGCGCATCGCTTGGCCCCCGACCTCCCACCGTAATCGGGAACTCCCCGGAATCCCCCCCCCCTCGCTTCTACCATGGTTTTTTTCCATCATGGACGGCCCAAAGAATGTCATGCAGCTGCGTCTCCGGCCCGCCCAGGACGAAAATCCCATTTTCTGTCATGATTTTTTGTCATAGAAGTAGGAGCCAACCACATCTATGATGATACCGGGTTTTGTCACAATTATCGTCATAGAAGTGCCATATGTATGACAGAAAAAATTTCGTTCGGCCCAAAATGTCACGGATGTGTCTTTTTTTGTAGTGAAGATAAAGCACTAGGGGCTCGAGAGGTCGTGGTGCCACCATCACTGGAGGGATGGTCAGGTATCTCTTGAGGTCTTGGAAAGCTTGGTCGGCCTCCGGGGTCCACTCGAACGGGCCCTTCTTCTTCATCAGCTTGAAGAAGGGTAGGGCGCGCTCTCCCAGCTTAGAGATGAAGCGCCCCAACGCAGTCACTCGACCAGCGAACTTCTGCATTTCCTTGAGGGTCTGCAGTGGCCTCATGTCTTCAATGGCCTTGATCTTTTCTGGGTTCGCCTCGATCCCTCTATGGGATACGAGGAAACCCAACAGCTGCCGGAAGGGACACCAAACACACACTTCTCTGGGTTAAGCCGCAAGTTCACCTGGCGTAGGCTCGCGAAAGTCTCCTCCAGATCTTGGACCAAGGTTCTCGCCTCCTGAGACTTCACCACAATGTCGTCGACGTAGGCCTCCGCGTTTCTCACGAGCTGCCGCCCTAAGGCGATGTGCATCAACCGCTGAAAGGTCGCGCCCGTGTTACGCAATCCGAAAGGCATGCAAGTGTAGCAGTATACTCCACACGGGGTCAGGAAGGCTATCTTCTCTACATCTTCTACTGCCATCTTGATCTGGTGATACCCTGAGAATGCATCCAGGAAGCACATCAGGTTGCACTCGGCGGTGGAGTCGATGATCTGGTCGATGCGTGGGAGTGGGAACGTATCTTGGGGGAAGGCTTGTTGAGGTTGGTGAAGTCGACGCACATTCGCTCCTTCCCGCCTTTCTTCGGCACAACGACGGGGTTCGCTAGCCATTCGGGGTACCGAACCTCGCGAATGGCACCCGCCGCCTCTAACTTGGGGGTTTCTTGGACGATGAAGGTCTGCTTCTCCGTGGACTGTCTTCTCGCCCGCTGCTTCACAGAGCGTACATTGGGGCACACCCTTAAGTGATGCTGAATCACCTCTCTCGGGACCCCCACCAGCTGCTTGGTTTCCCATGCGAATACCTCCTTGTTTGCACGCAAGAACTTCACCAACGCTTCCTCTTGGCTTGGGTCGAGGTCGGCACCTATGCTGAATGTGGCTCCCAAGGACCTGTCCTCATCGACCGGCGCCTGCTTGGTTTCTGCCTTGTCTTGGGTGAGCAGTTGTTTCTTCTTGGTTGGTGCGGCTCCCTTGGCCCCGGAGGCGCCCGCGCCGGCGGGCTGTGCCGCCCTGGCGGTCTTGAGGGCAAGCTTGAGCGCTGCCAGGGCCTCCTTGGCGCCCCCCTTGATGGTGAGGACACCCTTGCTCCCCCGACATCTTGATGAGGTTGTAAGCCGGATGGGCTGCTGCCATGAACTGGGTAAGAGCTGGGTACCCGAGGATGGCATTGTAAGGGAGGCCGATGCGGGCGATGTCGAAGTCGACCAGCTCGGTGCGGCAGTTGTCGCGCATGCCGAAGGTGACAGGGAGCCGGATCTGTCCCAGGGAGTGGGCGGTGCCGCCGCCAACCCCTCAGAAGGACTTGCTGAGGCGGAGCCGCTCGAGCGATACGTGCAAAAGGCTAAAGGCCTCCACGGAGAGCACGTTAAGGCCAGCAACAAAGACCTCTACGGAGAGCTTCAAGTCCGGGACCGAGGGCCCGGTCGGGGTCCTCTGGTTGTGGGGATGGGCTATTGACCTCCCTTATGGCTTTTCGCAGTTCCTGCCATGAAATGGCAAGGTGAGTACCTGCAACAAAGAATGCGAGAAGAATGGGAGTAAGGAGGTATAACTCACCCAGCTTGGTGGGTTGTACATGGAGAATCCATCCCGTGGTTTGATGCGGAGGAACTCCTCTTCCTCTCCCTTGAACAGCTCAGACATGATTTTTCCTAAGCAGCAGCGTTGTCCGGACCCTTGCGCCTGCAACGGGTGGCATCATCTTCCCCGTTAAAACACCACAGGGGGTGCCCTCGATATTGAAGTGGCTGTACTCCCCGCATTATGCATATTGACATAACCTCGATTATTGTCAATCCTGATTGAGCCAGCGCTTTAATCCGGTTCATCAGGTAGAGGACTTCCCCATTGTCTTCCTCCTGGGGGCTCAGTGGGCGCCAGCTTCGGTGTTTCTTCAGAGGAGCATTATTGAACTCAGGTAGACCCCGCTGAACAGGGTCCGGAAGGGGGACGCCCTCCATATAAAACCATTCCGAAGGCCAGTCCTTGGATGTCTTCTTCGGAGTACCGGACAGGTATCCGGTTTCGGCGATGCGCCATATTTCGGCTCCGCCCACTTGATAAAGTGACCCCTCCTGTGTGCGGGGGAGGAGGCAAAATAACCTTTTCCACAGCTCGAAATGAGCCTCGCAGCCCAGGAATAACTCGCAGAGGGCAACATAGCCGACGATGTGTAATATGGAAGCAGGGGTGAAATTATGCAGTTGGAGGCCGTAAAACTCCAGGAGCCCGCGGAGGAACGGATGAATTGGAAATCCGAGTCCCCTTAATAAATAAGTAACAAGGCATACCCGCTCCCCCATAGAGAGCTGGGGAAGCTCTCCACTTGCTCCCCGCCATTGTAGGTGGCGAGCCCGGCTTGGACGGGAACCATATACGCTGGAGGGAGAAATCCATTAGTCTGCAGTTCGACTAATCGACTGTGTGGGACTGAACACCTCTCCCAATCACCGAGCTTAGGGCTACGGGGGCAGGAGGAGGAGCCGCGGAGGTCGGCCATGTTGGAGTGGATTTTTTCCGAAGCGCGCTCCGATGGATTCTCACTGGGGGAAGATGATATGGATTGGATCTAAGAATCCCCATCCCTTTAATAGACAATTTATTTATCTGGCTAGGGGGCGAATGTAAAAACGCCCTGGCGCCTCGTATTCATTCGACGCATGGAAGATAGCCCTTATTGGACGCAGAAGCCAAGAGGTCCAACATTTATGGGGTCGGACACTACTTAACAAACGTTCAAAATTTGGAGAAGAACCCGCCTTGCAATGCCGAGGACAATACTACGCGCCGGACTCATCTTCATTGAAGCCTGGTTCGGGGCCTACTGAGGGAGTCCTGGATTAGGGGGTATCCAGACAGCCGGATTATATCCTTTGGCCAGACTATTGGACTATGAAGATACAAGATTGAAGACTTCGTCCCGTGTCCGGATGGGACTCTAGGCATGGAAGGCAAGCTAGGCAATACAAATATGTATATCTCCTCCTTTGTAACCGACCTTGTGTAACCCTAGCCCCCTCCGGTGTCTATATAAACCGGAGGGTTTTAGTCCGTAGGACAACATACAATCATACCATAGGCTAGCTTCTAGGGTTTAGCCTCCCCGATCTCGTGGTAGATCAACTCTTGTACTACTCATATTATCAAGAACAATCAAGCAGGACGTAGGGTTTTACCTGCATCAAGAGGGCCCGAACCTGGGTAAAACATCGTGTCCCCTGCCTCCTGTTACCATCTGCCTTAGACGCACAGTTCGGGACCCCCTACCCGAGATCCACCGGTTTTGACACCGACAGCCGCCATCAATGAGGGTCTTGGTGATGGCCACGTTGTAGATGGTGGGCGTGCAAAGCATGGGAAGCATGCCCGAGCCGACGGTAGAGGCGGGGTGATCCCCTGCGTCGAAGATGAGGTTGGCCTCGGGCGCGGCCCAGCCCGGCGGGGCCCCCGAGCGCCTGGAAGTGGCGCCGATTTGGCGAAGGAACGGCTTGACATGACGATATGAAGGCGGTGCTTGCGAGCCGCCTAGGAGGGCCGCGACTGTGTGGTGTGCCGGTGCCGTGTAGCGCGCAGTAAAGAGGCCGCACAGCTCCTCCCAAGATGCTACCGTGGATTCAGGGAGGTTGAGTAGCCAGGCGCGCGGTGCGCCAGTGAGGGCCATGGGAAGCCAGTTGGCCATGACCTTATCGTCGCCCCCGGATTTGAGGATGGCCTCCTCATATGCTAACAGAAAATTCGATGGGTCTGCCGCGCCGTCGTAGCGCGGCAGCATCTCCGGCTTGAACTTGGGCAGCCACTACACCTGCCGTAGGGAGGGAGCCAAGGCTAGGAGCCACTGGCCCCGCTATCGGCACCGGTCGTCGGAGCCGGGAGCGAGATGCCGGCCATGAGGGCGAAGCGAGGTGGTGGCGGAGCGTAGATCGATGGAAGGAAAGCTACGGCACACCCCTACCTGGCGCGCCAAATGTCGGATCTTGGGTTTCGGCAAAACCCTCAAGGTTCGAACACTAGGGTGCACGCGAAGATCTCCCCCTACCGATCCATGTCCTAGCTTCGCTAAGATCTCACGGGCTAACTCGACAAACTCGGAACACAAAGGACACAAGATTTATACTGGTTTGGGCCACCATTGTGGTGTAATACCCTACTCCAGTGTGGTGTGGTGGATTGCCTCTTGGGCCGAGGATGAACAGTACAAGGGGAAGAACAGCCTCCTGAGGTGAGGTGTTCTTGTGCTTGGTGGGTGTGAGGATGAGCTGAATGAGTTCCAGACCAGTTTTCTCCTACTGTGGTGGCTAATCCTATTTATAGAGGCCCTGGTCCTCTCCCCAAATATTGAGCGGGAAGGGACCAACAACAGCCAATTTGAAAGGGGACAACTAGTACAACTTATCCTGACAAAAGCAGTCTTCGCCTGCAAAAGGCTCTAATGGTGACGACGCTTTGGGCTCCATGGTGACCTCCGTCTTGCCGTCCTGCTGGTCTTGGTCTCGTTGCACCGATATGGAAACCTTTGCTTAACGCCTCGGTACTCCGCGCCCGCGCTTGCTTCCTTAGAACCAAAGAGGAAACAAGGACACCGTGGGCGCTGCCGCCCGCCTGGCGCCTGCCTGGACTTGGTCGTCATGGCTGATGTCACTGGAACCTCGCAAGGTTTGTCTTGCCTTGGACTCTCTGCCCCTCGCGAGCCAGCCTGGTGAGGCCGCTCCTGAGGAGGTCTTGTGTCGTCTGCCTCACGAGGCTTGGCCCCTCGCGAGGGTCTTGAGTGCTTGTTGGTGAAGACGGGCCGTACTGGCCCGCTCACAGAGCCACATCGTGGGCCGCACGCAGGCAAGTCTGGGGACCCCCGTTCCCAGAATGCCGACAAAATACATCAGCCACTCATCTCTGAACTTAATTGTCAAGACTAAATTTAACTGTTGAAACTGAATTTTACTATCGAAACTGAACGCACAAGTAGCAGAAAAGCAGTAGCAGCAGCGCCCGGAGCAACAGCGCGTGCGCGAGCCAGGGCAGCTGGT
The DNA here is from genome assembly GCF_002162155.2 of Triticum dicoccoides. Taxonomy (NCBI): domain Eukaryota; kingdom Viridiplantae; phylum Streptophyta; class Magnoliopsida; order Poales; family Poaceae; genus Triticum; species Triticum dicoccoides. The sequence continues at coordinate 336,179,401 of NC_041380.1, read as the reverse complement.
CGTGTAGCAGCATCTCGGGTAGCAGCTGCAGGGGCTCGAGCGAGAGCAGTATTTGCTGCTCGTGCAGCATCAGCACGTGACTGACTTTTTCATCTCTGGTCAGTCAATTTTTCAGCTGTTGGACACGAAATCAAGGGCCTGCAGTTCATCTTCAACCTCCACCTCCTGAGCCGCCAGCCACCACCGGCCAAACCGCTGGCCCCCGCCGCCCACGGCCATCGATGCTTCCACGCCGCCTCGCCGCCCCGCCCGCCCCGAAACCACTTCCCACCGCCGGTCTGCCGCCGCCCCAGCCATCCCTCTAGCCACCCCCACGCCGAGCTTTTTCTCTGGTGATCCCCACGCCACTGTCCCACCACAGCCGGCGACCACCGCCCCCACCCTGAACCATAATATAGATAGTGGGGTATCTCTTCGGCAAGCCCCCTCCCTGATGTGGCTGGTTCTTCCTTAACTCCTGTGAGCCCCCACCCCCTGAAAATTGACTGATCCAAAAGTCGGTTCAGTTGACTGAAGTGTAGTTGAATCGGAGTAGCAGCGCAAGCAAGAGCAAGAGCAAGAGTAAGAGCAAGAGCGTGAGCAAGAGCAAGAGCAGACCAGACAGGGGACCAAGAGCAAGAGCAGAGCAGCGGCGCAAGCGATAGACAAAGCAGCAGCAGGTCCTACTGATGTGGACGTCACCACCGAGGGAGCGACGTCGTGGAGGAAGTGGCCGGCGACACCGCCGTGGATGGACCGCGCCACGTCGGATCGAGACCGAGCGTCGGTAGCACCGTGAGATCGAATCAAGAAGAAAATGCGGCGATTAGTGTAGAACCTCTTTGGTGGCACCAATTAGGCCTCAACTTCGTCCGAGGAAATGGTGATGATGCTGCTCTTCCGGTGGTGCAGGTGAAGACGGCGGTGTGGGAATGGAGGTGGCACGAAAGACAAGGGGAACATCGGGGCAGCTCCTTGGAGGTGGAGGATGGGGTGACTGAACCGGCGGGACGACGAGATCTGTGATGGATCCTCATCTGGTGTGGTGGATGAGGGATGTTGAGGTGTTGCTATGGATGACATCGTCGGGGAAGAGGCTCCGGCTGGGTGGCGGACGGAGGAGGGTGTGGGGCTTCGCAGGTTTTCGCGGCCTCGGTGTATGAATGGGTGGGCGGATGGGATGGGAAGGGGGAAACATGGCTTAGGGACACGCTTGTCCGAAATATGGGGTAAGTTATGAAAGTACCCCCACCGATTTGAGCTAGGCGGTTCTTTCGGTTCATGTGTATCACGGGCATTTCGTGTGTCAAGATTTCGCATGATGTGGGAGTTTTCGCGCGTGTTGTAATTTTGGGATAGCAAGGCGCGGGTTGAGATGGAGGGAGTTTTCGGAGCACAATGAGACAAAGATATATCTTAAATATTTCGGGGTAACAAGGCGCGGGTTGAAGAGGCGGGAGTTTCGCAGCATGATAGACAGAGATGCTACCTTGAAATTTCGGCAGATCAAGGCGCGACTTCAAATTTCAGGAGTACAAGATTAACGTGTACAAAAAAAGACAATTCACAACTCATCACTAGAGAGAGCCATGCCCCGCTTTACTATATTACTAGAAATGCATTCAAATACAACAACGAAAAACTAAAAAAATTGGGATAACAAACTTAACGTGTACAATACCAAATCAATTTGCACTTTCCTCAACAATAAAAAGACAACTTGGGTTGTCTAGCATATGGACTAAATTTGAGTACATTTTCCCTGTTTGAATGGGATTGTACTCGGGTTAGTTTTACAACCATCTAAATATTATCTTCACAACACTTGGCATGAATATAGGAGTAGTAAATTCCTATATAAATATGAACTACATGTACATATGATCTCAAATTCAAATATATGTATCCATTTTATGTTGAATTCAAATCATAGTACATGTATGCTCTAGCTAGATGTTCGGAATCTAAACCTTGTATGATACTACGTACAATGTGTTTAATACACACAACACACACACACACAAGCACCATTTAGACTAGTAAGGTACACGTGCATTGCATGCATGAGATTTGGCAACGAAATTATGAATAAATACCTCATTATAGCATGTAAGATTTGAGTCATATATGCACGATGTAAATGTTCATTTAATTCTTATAGTTCATCTCATTTAAAATCATCTAGTTTTTATAAGAAAGCTGATCTACTTTAAGACTCATGTAACTGTGCGTTGTAAAGCATAAAGTAAAAACAAATAATGGCAAATCATGTAGAAAAACATTTGGGCAATTATGATACGAAATATTCTAGAACAAAGAAGAAGGCTTGTGTTTTGAGGTTTGTGCATTATTCTTAAGTTCAACCATGGAGTCTTCTACATTGCACATGTGGCAAAATCTGGTGGAATGTAGATGCTATCCAACAGCCAGTAGTGCTCGAATTTGCCATCTCTGCACCATCAGATTGGCTTCATCCAACGATCATCTTTCAAAGTTAAAGTTATTTTCACACTATATATAGAATATAAAATATAATATATAGGGGTATAGATATAGATATGTGATGCGAAAGCCACCCATCATCTCCAATTAGAATAGTGTGTCCATGCACGGATGCAATGTGGCCAAATGATGTCTGCCATAGGTATCTCAAATTCAAATCAGTCTGACCTTGTTCAATGTGTATACAGTATAGCATGCTCATTTCCAAACCACACCGTGCATATCTCAGTTATATTCATGCATGTGTGGGTTTCAAACATCATGATCTCTTATTCAAATATTTGAATTCAACTTTACATTGATTATGACTTCACCTAGTCTTTTACACCCACACAGTCATCTTCTCTTTATAATTGTACCACTAACTTTGTCTCGTGCATGCATGCACACACACTACCACTCTATTATCCATCGCACACATGCAATCTTTTTCTTTAGGTCGGTCTCCCATCCAACGTCCCCCTCTCATCATCCATGCCTTTCGCTTCATCCCTCAGACGCGTGCACAGTGGTGAAGACAGGGGGCAGCAAGGGCCTTGCCCCCCTAACATCACTCTATATTGAGGCTAATATGAATGTGATCATTAGATCAATTGCTGGTAAAATGGTTTAAGTTGATGAATTGGCCCTCCTTATAAAGGATTAGCAATGCTTGCCCCCTTGCTAGCTCATTTATTTTTCATGGCTCCGCCACTGCGTGCAACAGTGCATGTTCTCGCCCCCTCTTTTTAAATATGGATCCCACACTTGTGCACTCCTTCATAGTCTCCCTCCACTTGGCTTCCTCACACCATCTTCTAGCCCCTCACCAGATTTTGCCACATATACAATCTAGCAAACTCCATGGTTGAACTTAAGCATAATGCACAAACTCAAAACACAAGTGCTTCTCCTTTGTTCTAGAATCTTCCGTATCATAACTGCCCAAACTTTTTTATAATTGAATTGTCATTATTTGTTTTTTTTACTTTATGCTTTACAATGCACAATTCCATGAATCATGAAATAGATTAAGGGCTTCTTTGATTCAAAGGATTCTCAAAGGAATTTTTAGGGATTCTAATCCTTAGGAATTTTTCCTATCTTAATTATTTGATTCACAGGATTGTAAACCATAGGAATTTTTTCATAGGATTCATTTGCACTAGATTTCATAGGAAACTTTGAAAGAATCCTACATTTTTTCTATGCACAATCAAACACTCGTACAATCCTGTAGGATTCAAGACGACATTCCACTCTAATCCCATGTTTTTCCTATTCCCACGTTTTGGAAATCCTACGAATCAAAGAGGACCAAACTTTTTTATAAAAACTAATTGATTTTGAATGAGATGAACTATAAGAATTAAACGAACGTTTACATCATGCTTATATGACTCAAGGCTTACGTGCTATATATAGTGTGGTATTTATTCATAATTTGGTTGCCAAATCTGATGCGTGCAATGCACGTGTACCTTAATAGTACTTCCAGTATGTGCAAAACACGTAAATTAGAATGTAAATGGCACGCTACATAGTGTCTCTCTTTCAGTTCTTGAAGCCGCGTTGCACATGTGGAGGCGTTCTCGTGACCTCCTTGTGTGGATTGATCACAATGACGTGTTGCAGGTTACAGAAGAATGTACTCGTCCTCTCTCAGGCACACTGGCAGTACATGCACGAAGCGAAGATGTGCACGCACACTCATTCCCTCGCACGCACACGCGGGTACACGATGGGACGCATTTTTGTAGGAAGATCCACCCCATGTGATAATTTGACGCGTGTAAAGTCCTTCACTTCATTGATGGTCAATTAATACAGTGCATGCAAATTGAGTGGACGTGAGGGAGGAAGTAGTTGAGAAAGACATTAATACTCCACTGCGTGCATGCGAGTAGTTAAATCATGAGTTGCTACTTCCATTGGTCTCCTTCGTATTTTGTGCCAAATTTTGACCATATTTTTAAGTAACATAATATTTATGCATGTCATAAAAAGTGGCACAAAAAAGGGGGCCAATGAACCAGGACGCAGGCAGCAAGATCGATTTTTGCCATGGCTATTGTTGGTGGCCTTTGTATTTAAATATGGACGAAGTGGACTAGTACTATCTTTATCTTAGCCTCGTAGGGCTCTCCCAGCGCCTAGGCCCTCGCCCACCAGATCCCACCATGGATAATCCCTTAGAACCTAGGATCCCGTGGGCTGCCCTGTCGCTACGGCCCGCAGCACTGCCGCCTTTGAGTGAAACCCATATGTGTTTTAGAGGGGATCCATTGCTTTGGAATCACAGATCGGTGGCGTCGGAGGACATGCCAGGGCTGAGTTTCAGGTGGTTGGCAACAAGGGCAAATCAGATCGAGGAAGCGTCGCATCAATTGAAGAGAAGTTTGAAGGAGCTGCGCCTGGCGCAGCACAAAGTGGAGGCGCAAGTCGAACTCAGGAGAGAGATGCTGAGGGATGTCAACATCTAGCAGCGCCGTGTTGATTTAGAGCTAGGGGTAATGGCAGAGATCATATTCACGGAGTCAACTACGGAGGAAAGAACATGCATGCCTGTGCAATGGCGTGAGCAGCCAGTGCAACTGTTCAAATGGGCGGTAGGAGAAGCCAAATCGTGGGACCAGCTACGACGGCGCCATTGGGAATGCATCGTAGGCGAGGTGAGCTGCCCTCCTTCCCTGCTGGTGATGCAGTGACCTACTCAGTTGCTGCTGCAGTGAGCTTGCGGCGCCATGGCGGTTTGCAACCGTGACAATCACTCCATCTATATGTATTGTATTCCTGTGAAAATACTTGGTTGTTTGGAAAAAGATGGTAATTGATTTATCACTAGTTTTTGAATGCTTGGTCGTGACAATCACCCGAAGCCACAACTAGAAGTCTCCATCGCGTAATACTTACGGTCGATCGCACCAATAGACACACATCGGCTTGGTCTGACATGTACGACCAGTTACATCAGTGACTTATGCGACCGTATTTGAGCAGTAGTACTTGAAACTTGTGTTCCAGGAAACTCACCGGGAGCCGTTTCGGGCCTCGAAACCAAAACCATCAATTAATCTTTAGCTTATTCCCATCATATTCCAAAGTGTATAGTATAATTAAGTGCAAACCTGCTCACACCTAGTACGTATCAAACCTAAACGTGTTCCCATTATGTAGGTTTTAGTACTAGTGCTAGTACTAGGTTATAAAAAGGGGAACTAGTACTTAGCCGAAAATGGCTCTACCACTTCCTCCTCATAAGTCTTTCTTGTTCATCTGTCCTTGTCATGGCCGGTGTGCAGAGCTCCAGGTCGAGAACTACTCGTAACAAGGGAGCGGCAACCAAGGCCACAAAAAAAGATAGGACTCGCCGCCTCGCAGAGACCTCGAATGATCTCTCATGGGAAGGTGAGGGCTCCCAGGAGCGCCCTAGCTGCGGAGGCAAGTGCTCCTGGGAGCGCCCTAACCGCGGAGGCAAGGGCTCCCAGGAGTGTCCTAGCCGCGGAGGTGAACATGCCGAGCTAGCGGCGCTGGAGTCGTTATCCCTCGACAACATGCCCGATCAACTCAATAAACAGGAGGAGTTCATCGACGGCTTGGTGGAGCTGCTGAAGGAGAGCCTCAACGACATGCCTACTGAGCTCAATGAGCAGGGGGAGTTGACCGCCGGCTTGGTGATGCTGCTGAAGAAGAGCACTACCTTGGATAAGAAGCCGATCGGCGAAATCCTGCAACTTCAGGAGGACAAGGTGAAGCTCTGCCGCGAGCTCGACCTGCTGAAGGAGGAGAACGCTGGTTGGAAGAAGCTGCATGAGAAGAGTAGTTCCTCGATGAAGATGTTGCAGGCCCTTGTCATGGAACAGAAGGAGGAGTTGGCGAAGCTCCGCATCGAGCACCCGGCTGTGGTCAAGGTACGTAATGCGGTCGTGGAACAGATGATGAAGGCTTGTGTCGAGAAATCCCGCGTCATGGACAGAATGAAGAAGATGGCAGAGGAGATGTGCAAGGAGATGTAGGGCGTGGAGGCGATGAAGTAGCAGTTATGACTCCGCGGCCAGCGACCCTTCATGTAGTAGAGAGCAGCGCCCCATACTTGTGTGTGCGTCTTCCTTGTTTTTTTGGGGTGATAATCTTCCTTCTTCTTTTGCTCCTGTGTTTTTCTTTTGCTTCGGGTATTTTGCCGCACGTGCCATGTTCTCTGCGAGGCATGAATAGAACAATGCTAACAATGAGCGGCATCGTGGGATCGATGACTAGCAAATTAGACCATTTTTATCGCCATATGGCACTGGGCTGCCTAGTTTCGTGCTCCTCCGTCGTACTAGTACTCCAGTGGAAAACTTGAGTATACCGCACGGTTCTTTGTGCCTCCTTAGGTCGTCGGCAACATTTATACGAGTAGTCAAATCACAAGGTCCCGCTTTCTAGCAGTAATGAGGCGTCAAATCACATAGGCCCTCGCATCTCGTGAAACCGACCAAGTGAGACTGCCCCGCCCTCTAGCCTTTTAAAAAAATGTATACTTTTGTATAGTAGTAGTATCGATGGATTGCGCCATGGAGCAAAACTAACAAGATGAAATTAAAGAAAAAAGGTGGTACATATAGAGAGCGCTCGTCGCCAAATTATGCATATAGTACTATTAAAAAAGCTAGTATGTGCTTAAATGGGGTGCTAAATTCTATTAAAGAAATTAGCATACCTATTTAATTCTTGGGTTCTTATTATTTATGCCACTAGTTGTGTATCACTACTCATTTTTGCCATTAGAAGTTACAACTACTCAAAAATGCCATCGATCCATGAGATGCTTGCTCAAACATGCAATTAGATATGTAAAAAATGTCATCGTTCCATTAGATGTTTGCTCCAAAATGTCATTATACATTATTATTTTCACGTCAAACCCGTTGACCATGTTATATGACAAAAATAAGCCAATTCTCACAATGATAAGTGTGGCCCCGCTTGTCAGGAGTAACCAAGCGAATAATTATACAGGAAAATAAGAACGTTGTTGGGATCAAATAGGCCCCACACTTTGTTGTACTATAGTGAGATAGAGGGAGAGCTGGCATGTTGGTCCATAGGTATTTATGTCATTATAACATGGCAAAAGAGATTTGAGTCACAATAATGTTGTCCAGCACAACACACCCCTCAAATAAAACTAAGCACCCTGAAATTCTTTGACAACTAAACTGCTGGCTATATGATGTTGGCCATATATATTGTATGTATATAATGTGAAGAAACGAGTGGTAGTACTATACCAACTAAAAGATGAACTGTAAGAAATACTAGTATGTACATACTTAAGATTTAAAGTAACTAGAAGGAACATAACATATTTCTGCTGGGGGCATAGCACAACACACCCCTCAAATAAAACTAAGCACCCCTGAAATTAAACTAAGAAACTAATCTGGTAGACACTGCATTAGAACCACCATGAGCAACGACACTCCACCTTACTCGAACTCCTCGTCCACGTGCTGGACTTCGTTTGCACACTTGGTTCCTGCTCTTCATCCAACCCTTGTAGATATTGAAACAAAGGCAGGCATCCATTGCAGCATACTGGATGTGCTCTATATCTAGTACATTCCACTGCGATGCATGATGAAGAAACTTTTACGGAGGTTTCTTCAGTTTGCCATATGAAGGATGAACCATGGCTCCTGACAGGGTCAACATTGAAGGATGATCACAGGAGGGCACCAGCCCATTCTTCTGGAGGTCGAAGGGCTTGCCTACAATGAGGCATGTCCGACCCAGGACTCTTATGTCGTATGTAAAGTCTACAGTAAAAAATTTGACTAGGCCGCCCGTGTGGAAGCTCTTAAATTCCTTGCACTCACTCTCGGCATGGCATATCTGGTAGACCTAGAACAAGTTATGCACACAAACCTAGATCACGACAGGCTTCATCTTCTCTTCCTCCTTTAGATTCTTCTCTTTGTCGAGGGTTGTGGTGTACTCAACATCTAGCCCAGCGGCCCACTCATCATTTGACTTTTTGTACATGCGTCTGAAGCGAGCAAGGCATCCTTTCACCGTCGCGGAAGAATGGGTGTAGTTGACGTCGAACTCATCGCTGGTGATGGTTCTAACCTTGTACTCATCGCCGATCATGGAGTTTTGGGACACCATGGATTTGGGCGGAGGGTTAGGATTAATGGAACTATCGTAATGTGAAAGGATGGTACGACTAGGAGCGAACTGCCGTAATGTTAAAGGACGTCCGGGGATGAGTAGGAGCGAACTTCTAGCGGTTTTTCGATTGTAAAAATGCTGAGTGGGGCGTGCGAACGGTAGGGTAGTGGCTTGCCTAGTGGATAAATGGATTCATGCATAGTACTATGGGGGGCCAATTAGATGTCATGTCTACTCGACGCCCAATTAAATGGCTTCATGCATCTGCATGTTCGCACGTCAAGCGTCTTGAAAATTACAGGTGATACGAAGCTTTCCATGCTCCCATTATACGGGCTTCCGAGAGCCCTTGGATCTGATATTGAACGGTTGCATGGCGTGATTCTAGACCTATGGGTGAATATCCTATCCTGGAGGGTTATCCTGCAAAGTTTCAATAACATAGCATGTGACCGTTCGATCTCAGATCCAAGGGCTGTCAGCAGCTCGTATCATGGTCGCGCCTACCATGACCGTCGCCTCGCTCGCGCGGTCACACCCTTGGAGATTTCAGACGGCTATAGATGCACATTTTTATTGCCTAATTTGCAGGCATGAAACTACGCCCTTCGTCTAGGTGCGTTAGGCTATCTGATGTTGGCATGTCATACATAGTTATCACTTAGTCACTCATACAACAAGGTTAGCTATAAGGTTGGCTATAAGAGTATTTTTTTAATTCTCTCTATCTCTTTCTTCATAGTATTTATTGCATTTGCCAAGGAGTAACCTCTTCCAATGAAATGGTGCTTAGATGAGGTGCTAAGGGCATTAAATGGCTTAGCAACTCAAGTCCCCAATGCATAGGTGCTTAGTTTTTGTTGCTAAGCTTGCTTCATTTAATTAGCTATAGAATCAAAATTGTCTTTTCACCTAGGTACACGTGCTCAGCACTGTTTCTTCCTGGGGTCACCAAACTAGTCTCTCTCTTCTTAATTAACTTGCCAAATCAGACTTCATGCCTATGTGGCAGGCTTAGCACCTGTACGAGCATGTACAATAGTGGGCTATAAGCCCACTTACATGGCATTTTTGCATATGTGGAGGAGAGAGGCAAGGAAAAAGTGGAGGAGTGAACTCTCATGCAAGAGCCAGCATCTACATGGTGGAGCATTGGGAGAGGCACCTATATACCATGGAGGTGGTCAGGAATCGGGAGACTCACGCCAGTCGTAGTGCCGTAGTGAAAATGATAATGGCAAGTCAAATCACGGGGCCCCACCTGTCCAGCAGTAACTCGTCAAATCACACAACCCTACGTTTGCAGCAGCCTACTCCCTCATCTTCTCACGTCTCTGTCAACCCGACTAGGGAAAACTACCCCGCCTACCGCGCGGGAAAAGCCCCGCCCTGGACTTTTAAATAGTATAATTTTGTATCCATGGATTGCACCATGGAGCGAAGCCTCAAGAAAACAGCGGTACACATGTACGGAGTATACAACACGCCCATCGCGTTTGCGTCGCACCCCAGATGGCCGGTCGGTCTAGCACGCCGCTCTCCGAATGGAACACGCGTCATATTGCATTTGCACACACTTGTGGGACCGCAATTGAGAACCGACTATTGGTGTCAAAACCGGCGGATCTCGGGTAGGGGGGCCCGAATTATGCATCTAGGATTGATGGTAACAGGAGACGGGGGACACGATGTTTACCCAGGTTCAGGCCCTCTCTATGGAGGTAATACCCTACGTCCTGCTTGATTGATCTTAATGAATATGAGTGTTACAAGAGTTGATCTACCACGAGATCGTAATGGCTAAACCCTAGAAGTCTAACCTGTATGACTATGGTAATGAGTATATCCTTTCCGGACTAACCCCTCCAGTCTATATAGACACGGGGGGGGGGGGATCTAGGGTTACACAGAGTCGGTTACATAAGAAGGAATCTTCATAATCGGTCGCCAAGCTTGCCTTCCACGCCAAGGAGAGTCCAATCCGGACACAGGTATAGTCTTCGGCCTTCATGTCTTCACAACCCATCAGTCCGGCCCATGGATAACAGGCCGGACGCCCGAGGACCCCTTAGTCTAGGACTCCCTCTGTAGCCCCCGAACCAGTCTTCAATAGTGAGGTGTTTGACACACAAACTGTCTTCGATATTGCAAGGCGGGTTCCTCCTTTAATGATCTACAAGTGATGTATTTGGCCATCGGTTCCATGTCGCTCCCCTCGGCTTCTGCGCATTAAATAACTTCGCCTCCCACGTGTCAAGCGAAGGTGGAAGGTCAGGGTATTTTTGCAGATAACACCCCGTCCACGCAAGGAAGAGCACATATTAAAGAGATTGGATCCTAGATCCATTTGGCACCACGCAGAGAAAATCCCCGGAAACTGCTTAGGAGAAACCATTCCAGCATGGCTAGCGCTCCCAGCTCCTCCACCCATTTCGGCCCAGAGAAAGGCTAGTGGGAGAGGTGTTCAGTGTCCCACAGTCAATTGACAAAGTTGCTGACGCAGGGATTTCTTCCCCCCTCCCCCCCCCCCCGCAGATCTAGTTTCTGTTCGAGCGGGGCTAGATTCCTTCAACGGTGAGATTCAGGCAGAGGACTTCCCCAATCCATCCAGGGGAGAGCGAGTATGTTTCGTCCCCTACCTGCTAAGGGGCGTTGGGTTTTCCATTCATCTGTTCCTCCGAGGGCTTTTGGAATACTATCGCCTCCAACTGCACAACTTCACCCCTGCCTCCATTCTCCACATTGCAGGTTACGTCGCTTTATGCGAACTATTCCTGGGTATCGAGGCTCATTTCGAGCTATGGAGGAAGTTGTTCTGTCTTATCCCGCGTAATCACGAGGGGTCAATATTTAAAGTGGGCGGAGCTGAAGTATGGAGTATCACCGATACTGGTTATCTGTCCGGCACACCAAGGAAGGCATCCGAAGAATGGCCTTCCGAATGGTTCTATATTAAGGACGTCGCGCTTCCTGACCTAGTCCGAAAGGGTCTTCCTGAATTTGCGAGCATTCCACTAAAGAAACGCCACAGTTGGCGTCCCCGGAGTCTTGAAGAGGATGACAACGCAGAGGTTTGCCAGCTTATGGGCAAGATAAAGACGCTCGCTCAGTTCGGACTCACAATAATCGGGGTAATGGCGACCTCCATAGTGCGAGGGGTTCAGCCGCTACAATACAGAGGGCTGCCCATGTGGCACTACAATGGAGAGGATGACACCTCCCGCTATGGCCGGAAGGGTCTGCATATCCCCATCGCTCTGGCCAAAATATTGGCCGAACTATTTAAAGGGGATGAAGAGGAGTTTCTTCGCATTAAGCGTAGAGATGGGTATTCTATGTATGATCCTCCCAGTTGGGTAAGCTTCGACCCCTCTATTCCACTCATTCCCCTTTCGGATTACTTTTGATAAATTTCAAGTCTGTTTGTTATGACAACACTAGCGGAAGGTCATCGAAGGACTTCATAGTCCTGCCCCACAGCCGGAGATCCACAACCGGGAACTAGATCCTGGGTTTGAAGAGGATCCGGATATATTCGTGGTGCTTGCGGGGGGGGGGGTGTTTTACAAGACAAGCTATGACGGTGCAGAAGTGGCCATCACCGCCGACTACCCTGGCCTTCTTCCTATTTCACATGTAAATAATTAAGAAACACCTTCTCTAAGAGAGTGCTCTTATTCTGCCTCACCCACCGCACTGTATCGTGCTTCACAGGGGAGACGTTCGGCGATTTCGAAGAGATCAGCTCCCGCGCCGGGCAAGCCTTCCAAGAGGAAAGCAAACAAAGACACAGCCGTGCCTTCATCGAAGAGGTACGAATTCGCCAACCTGCACCTGAGCAGTCACGTCCAAGCGTGACCTTCCCGTTTTCCATGTGTCAGGAGGAAGGTGTGCCGGACTATATCCGGAGGTTCGAGCGGTCGTGCTTCCCATAGCCAGGATTCAAATCCTGCCGTGAAGATGGGGGCTGATGTAGGGGCGACGCTGGACTATCCTCCAGCCGAGGACTCGGATGATGTATCCGTCACCAACTCGGAAGTGGAGAGTGCCATGAATCATCGGCGCCGCCGGGCCATTTTACAAGACCCTGCACTACAAAAAATACACTTCCGTGATGATACGTGTTTGTCACAGTATGTCACCTTTTCTGTCATGCATGTACATCCATGACAAATTTATGACAGAATCAAGATAGTCATACCTGTGCTGTCGTAGAAGTGTTCCATGACATTACCAAAATTTTCATCACGGAAGTGTCCACTTCCATGACGATAAATCGCGTGTCATAGAAGTGCTTTCATCAAGGGTGACCGACATGTGGCATCCACTGTAACGGAACACCGTTAAGCTATCAGGTCCGGTTTTGGATCTGATAACCCGTTAACAGTCCCGACCAATGGGGATTTTCCACGTGTAAAATCATCATTGGCTGGAGGAAACACGTGTCGGCTCACCGTTGGGACAGATGTCATCCACTCATTGGACCCAAAGCGCCTATGATTCGCCGACACATGGCACGGCCCAACAGAGGCCCATTCTTGTGAAAAGGTCGGCCTGTTTGACTTGGTTAAAAGGTGGCGGGCCGACCCACAACAAGCATGTTAACGGCTTGTTGCATATAGCCCATTTACAACCCACTATCCCAGGGCCCCTTTACGGCCTATCCAAATTAGGCCCAGTAGCGTCATCTGGGCCGTCCAACATAATTCCAGCCCGTTTTAACTTTCGGCCCATGTATGGCCCATGAAGGCTTTCGGCCCATATGAGACCCTTAGTAACCCTCGGCCCCTTAACGGCCCGTGGTAAAACTGGCCCGTAATGAACAATGTATCACTTTATACCCATTAATGGCCCATTATTTCGTTGGTCCGTTTCCAGCCCATGATATCTTTTGGCCTTCTCAGGGCCCATTTATTCTTGGGCTCATTTCCAGCATTCAGTTACTTATGGCCCGTTATTGTCATTTTCTGCTTGTGGGCCAAATTCAGCCCGTGGTTATAGTCGGCCCGTTTGTGGCCCGTTAATACGTTGGGCCATTTTCATGTCGAAAAAAACCCGTTGGGCTGTTTTCATAGAGTTATCAAATACGACCAATAAACGGCCCGTTATTGTCCACGAATAGTATGGCCCATGATTTGCGAAATGACGATACGCCCCATAGAAGGCCCATGGATCCTACGGCCCGTAAAAGGCACATGGATCGTATGGCCCGTAGAAGGCCCATGGATCCTATGGCCCGTATAGAAGGCCAATGGATCCCACGGCCAGTAGAAGGCCCATGGATCATACGGCCCGCAGGAGGCCCATGGTTACAACAGTCCGTGTGTTGCCATGATTATTTTGGCCTAGTTTCCAAAAATAGGTTATTGTGGCCACTAGAAAAACACAGAAAAAGAACTGCAGTGACTACAAGAAAACAACTAAACAAGACAATAAGTAAATAAATAAGCAAGCAATTAGCGCTAGCCTATTACCACTATTACACATATTACATCCACTGGGCATCAAAGTTCGCCACCAGTGCAAATATAGGGAACAAAGCAACATATTACATACACTGGCCGTCAAAATTGGCCACCAGTGCAAATAAATGCGGCAGCAAAACAAGAGCATAACTGAAACAACTTCAGAAGAGCTCAAGAAACTTGGTATCCACCATGCTGGCAGCTTTGTCCTGTTTGGCGCTAAAATCCTCCAACACTTGCTGTTGCACCAGAAAGTGTGCATCTGAATGCTCCAGGGACTTCCGAGTCCTTCCGCTTCTTGTCGTAGCACAGCTGATCAATGTCTTTCAGCTTGTAGTTGAGACTCAAGAAATCGAACTGATTCAGACAGTGAGTTTGAATAGCTTGTGCAAGCGGTAGTGGCCAGTAACTCCAACACTAAACCAAGACAGGACTTTGGGGTTGTCTCACTGTCTTCGAGATAGTCTTCCTTAGCTGTTTTATCAGCTTTGATGGAGACCAACAAGGATGTGCCACTATCTTGAACCTTATCTACATTGCTTCCTTTACCATTGCTTAATAAGGCACTCTTCCCCAATATTCTGTCAGCATTCTAAAAGAAGAAACAAGCAGACACATAACAGTTTAGCATGTACTGGTATATGAAACTCATTTCGGTGAACTAGTTCATTAGTAAGGTGGACATGATTAAACTACCAAGTCTTCTATTGCCAAGTACTAGTACATAATAAAAGCATCAAACAAACATATATCTATGTCCTATAGTCACTGCATTGTCTTGCCAAATCAAAATAGAGACACGGTTCAAATCATATCAGTTCAAGACAAAGCAGCAGTGAAAGAATACAAAGCGTGGGAAACTACACGGCACAACAAGATTTCAGATGGGTACCACGAGTCTACATGTACAACAACACTATTGGCTCTGTTGTGATGCTAGTAATGTGCATGATATGACAAGTCAACTGTATACACAATTGAAATTGAAACATACCTGCTGTGCCATTGAAGTTTCGATTGGATTCTTCAATTTAAAAATAAGTTTGTATGAGTAAATACGATGATACAAGAGCAAAGCAGTATGCACGATAGCAATCATAGTTAAAAAAAAGGCGTGCCTAAGCGAGCGCTTAAGCACGCCTAGGCCCTAGGCATTGGCCAAACGCATTGGCATAACTACACTTAATCTGTGCATAACTGCGCATAAGCATGCGTTTTGGTCAGTAAAGCGCAAGGCAGTGGCAAAACGCACAATTAACGCCTAGCGCTTTTTTGAACTATGATAGCAATGGAATCTTAAATTAGTACAATTGTTCTTCAGGTTTAGGCACTTGCTCTACATGAACAGAGTACAATAAGACGCAAGAGTATAGTACTTAAAAATAGAAAATGAGCTCATAGACCTTACCACATTCTTGGTTCGGGACCAGTGCAGAACAAGGCGTTCCCAGTCATCGTCCAGTAAATGTGTCTCAGGAGAACGTAAGGGAATTTGATGAGGTTCCTTGCCGGTGAAGTACGTTTTCTTCAGGTAATTCCGATAGTGCGACCAAGCATTCTTAAAGATAACAGAGGTATTAGCACAGGTTACCTCATCCTTAGTTTCCAAATCGGTCCTTCTCTATAGAGAAAAATGGGAAAATTTGTTGTATTATAACCATCATGGAGGTAGGATGTATGGGACAAAGCAAAGTAATTTCCATGAATAACATTACTTACACATAACTCCTGGACAAACACCTGCAACTAGCATTTTCCTTCATCTTCAGTATAATATTTCCAAGATGGGAAGATACACACATACGATTTATCAACATCAAATGCAATAGATGCTAAACTATGACTAGCTGGTTGTGCTTCCTCCACAGGAATAGGCGTACTAACTGGTGGAGTTGGGGTTCGCCGTGGTAGTACTGGCCCTTTGGGCACTGGAGCTGCCTTACTAACTACTCTTGTTTGGGAGCTCTGTGGTGGAGATGGTGTTGTGTCAATAGGAACTGGGTTACTATCTGCTGGGGTTGGGGTTAGATTGGGTGAGGCTGGTTCTCTGCCCATCGCAGTAGGGGTACAATCTGCGAGAGTTTGGGTTATGTGTGGTAGGGCTGGTTCTTGTGCATGTACAACCGGGGTGCTATCTCCACCAAGAGGTAGCACTGTTTTATTTGATGACCATGTTTTTAGTCCGCTAGATGCTGGCATCACTTGCTCCAATTCAAATGGTTGATAAACAGGAAACATAGTTGAATGTACAGACATTGTATGAGAGACAGATGCAATAGATAGTGTGGAAAAAAGAGGGCATGAAATAGTTGACATGTATATTGTTTAACTAAAACGGATAGCATGACATAATTTCACATATATGATGTCTATCTAAACTAGATAGCATAGCATAACATAATTCAAAGATATGATGAATAACTAAACATGATCGCATGCCATAATTCACCTACATGTTATCTAACTAATCAGGATCGCATCATTTAATTCACATATGTGATTTATATGCTAAACAGAGGGCATTAGATATGATGTCTGAACTAAGAACATGGTGTTGAATATTGTGTATATGATGTCTAATCTATGCAATGCAAGACACCATATGCATGATATGAGCAGTATAACCATGCCAAGTTAGAGCATACACCTCGATGGGGGAATAGGACTGGTCATCTGTCTCTGAATCCATCTATGAGGAGCTGTGGGACCCAACAAGAGATCTGCTTCGACAGGTAGCACTATTTGCGCTGAAGGCTTTGTTTTCACTCCAGATTTTTCAATCTCCCACCCAAATGGCTGATTCACAGGAAGAGTAGTTTAAAGTACAAACATTGTCGACAAATGGAAATGTAATGAAGAAAAGGATGGGAAAGATATCATTCAAATATATGATGCCTCGTTAAATAGGATGGCATTGCACATTTCACGTATATTATGGCTGGCTAAAAGACATGAGATTGCACAATTCCCATATATGATATAGAAACTAAACAGGTGGCATTACAGAACATGTCTAAACTAAGTAGATGACATATATGATGTCAAAAGTAGGCACTGCAAGGAAACATATGCATGATATGAGTAACATCATCATGCCAAGGTAGAGCAAACACCTTGGGGGGTAAATAGGAGTGGTCAGCGGCGTCTGAATCCGCCTTAGAACAGATATGTTCCTTTGGATTACAATCTGGAGAGGGGTGGGGAGGGTTTGCCATTGAACCCACCATGGAGCGATGTCTGCATGACATTGTATTGCCGCGCAAAACTCTTCTCTTTTTCTCTACATGTTCAGCATGACCGTGTAAAATATCTGACATGCATACGAAAAAAATATGGTGAGATTATGTAAGGAGAGCATGCATAAATTTAGAGTGATGGTAACAACCAGTGGATGGATCCAAAAATAATGATAGCAAGCTGATGATTGCTTTAATTTAATAAAAAAGACAGATGATGATTGCTTTACTATTTGTTTCCCACCCAAGTTGAACAACATAGGCATACTAGGTGAACCAGATATTAGACAGAGATACTATTCATTGCTTCCTCGATATGTGCCCCACAACTAATTTAGAACTCAAGTTTGAACATTAATTTGGACCTGACTTGGAGTCCAAGAGGTGAACATGATGATAAAGTAGCAGGTAATTTTAAGCAATGCATAACATAATCAGAAACAAAAGAGTGCGACCTCTCCTGTGGACCCGTGTACTCCTCTGGTTCATCTGCTGAGTCGATGATGGTGATGCCGTTGCGGTGGGTGCCAGCGGCAGGGAAGGAGATCTGAGGCGGCGAAAGACGGTCAGGAGTCGTGATGTCTGGTTTGGTGGATGTTTCTGTCGATGGAGCAGCTCAGTTGAGGGGGACGACGTCGCGACAGGAGCAGGACAAACAACACAAAGTTCCCTTCGACACCTACCTATAACTGAAGTAATTCTGTAATGGCTCATTTGTCTTGCATGATTCTAAAACGCGGGGATAGGAAAAACACCGGAATAAGATAGGAATGCACATGGTAAACAGAGCATTTGTAAACACAGGATTTCTGTCAACTTGAGTGTTTGGTTTACAGGAATTGGAAGAGCAAAGGAATGCAAAGAAACATGGCCAAAATAAAGTGAAACCATATGAAAGCGTGTACAGTTAGAATGTTATGCTGCCACTAATGCACTTGCTCTTGTTTTCATGCATATGATTTTGAAAAGTAGGTCCAGGTTGATGTTTTGCTTCATTCCTTTCAACAAAATGCATGAATAATTGAATAGTAGAGTGCCATTGGAAAATTCCCTATTGCTATGTTTTTCCGTTGAACCAAAATAGACCTAATGGATTGACATGAATGTATAGTAATAAGTGATGCAACAAGTGTACAACCTCTTTGCCGTAGTCGTGCCGACCTCAACATCATTGGGTTGGTCGCTGAAGCAGTTGAGGCAGAGGTGGCTGTCGGAGGTGTGGAGGAAGATCTAAGGAATTTGTAGATGGCGTCCAGGGCACTGCTCTATTGTGATGGATCGTTCTGTCGTTGGAGCAGCCCCGGTGAGCCGTAAGATGTCAAGGCTGAAGGAGCACAAGACAGACATCATCAATATCAAGTGGGATTCTAATAGCATCTCCAATAGATGATGCAAAATAGATGTAAAATTAACATCACCAAAAACCACCTAACTACAACAGATGAGGTAAAAACTATTGACTCTGAACTTAACTGTCGAAACTGTAATTTACTGTGGAATCTGAATGTTACTGTCAAAACTGAACACAATGGTAGCAGAGAGGCACTTGACATGTAGTTTAGGGAGGGCCTGCAGTTCATCGTCAACCTGCACCCCCCTGAGCCGCCAGCCACCACCGGCCGAACCGCCGGCCCTAGCGCCGCCTCGCCGCCTCGAAACAACTCCCCACACCGGTCATCCACCGCCCCGGCCAGCCCTATAGGCCCCCCGCCCCCACCCTGAACCCTAAGATAGATAGTGGGGTACCTCTCCGGCGAGCCCCCGTCCCCGCTGCAGGTGGTTCTTCCTTAACTCTGGCGAGCCCCCCACCCCCAAAAAATCGACTGACCCAAAAGTCGATTCAGTCGAATGAAGTGTAGCTAAATCGGAGCAGAGCAGTAGCACGAGCGAGGGGAGAGCGGCAGCAGCACGAGCAAGCGAGCGAGAGCCGGAGCAGCAGCAGCTAGGCGAGCGAGCGATCGAGCGAGAGCCGGAGCAACAGCAAATCCGGCTGGTATGGACGCCGCTGCCGAAGGGGCCTCGCACCGGGGGAGAGCCACCATGGAGATGTCGCTCACGGAGCCGACTTCAAGGTAGCCGCTCCGTGGGGGTGCGGGATGGAGCACCGTCGGCGCCAGGAGGTCGAGCTAAGGAGAAGGTGCGATGCGATGAGTGTAAAACCTCTTTGGTGGCACCGAGTAGGCCTTGGATTCGTCCGAGGAGTCGGTGAGGATGTTGCGGTTCCGGTGGAGCAGGTTAAGGCGACGCTGTGAATATGGAGCGGCCGTGATAGACAAGGCGATCGTCGGAGCAGCTCCTTGGAGGTGGAGGACGGGGCGGCTGAACCTGCGGGACGACGAGATGGACGATGGATCCTCATTCGGGGAGGTGGACAAGGGACGTCAAGCTGTTGTGGTGGATGACAACGTTGGGGAAGAGGCTCTGGTTGGGCAGCGGTGAGGTGGCGGACGGAGGAGGGTGGGGTTTCACGGCTGGAGCGAAGAGGTTATGGCGGCCTGGGATTTCGAATGGCAAAAGGGAGGCGATGGGAGGGGGTGAATCATGACTTAGGGACGCGCTTGTCCAAAATGTAGGGTGTGTTACAAAAGTACCCCGCACCGATTTGACCTAGCGGCCCTTTCGGCTCAGGGTTAGAAGGGGGATTTCGCGTGTCGGGATTTGGCAGCTGGAGGGAGTTTTCATGAGCGTTGTAATTTTGGGATAGCAAGGCGCGGGTTGTGAAGGCGCCAGTTTTGGGAGCACGATATCTAAATTTTCGGGATATAACTAGGCGCGGGTTGAATTTTAGGGACAAGCCTAACGTGTAATATTGTACTTGTACGTACCAAATCAATTCGCACTTCCCTCAACCAAAAAGAAAACGAAAAAATAAAACTATTCACACCACACAAAGAGAGAGTCTTGCCCCGTTTTACTATAAAAATGCTATTTAAAGCTACTCATACCAACAATTTAGTGCAATTAAATGCTATTCGGTAGTATGAATCCATGTTATGTCCAATTAAATTTTTTTCACTATCTGTATAATGCATGTAACCTACTCATACCAACATTTTAGTGCATTCCAAATGTCTATAATACCGCTGCAATTCGAACTGAATTTGAATTCGTTTCTCTATTTCAATAACAATCTACAATCATGATTGTTGCCAACTTCAACCATCATTCGTGTATTACCTTAATAACACACCACACGATTACTATAGAGATAGATATGAATTATGTGTACTACATGAACTCGAATTCTATTTTTTGAATACACTTGATGTTGATTCCAAATAATAGTACATTTGATGTACTAACTATATATTCATAATCTAAACCATGTTCCGTACGTGTACACTGTGTTTATCACACATAGTATAGTGCCCCGCCCCCTACATTATGACAAGTATTTAGACCTGAGCTACAAAAGCCACACATTAGCCCAAATTATGATCAATGTTCTATATGTTATACGTAGTACTAGCAAGATGCCCATTAGTTCCACAGAACATCAACATGATCAAGGGGAGGCCTAATTTGCAAATATGGAGAGGGGTGTGGGTATCTTTTTTCAAAATTGCCATAGTTTCCTTCCTATCCGTCAGATATAAATCGGACGACCTATATTGTAGGATGGCACCATCATCAACAACTCCATTTTTTATAAGAGTAGAGATAAAATATATTATATGTAGTATAACATGTTCATAACCACACCATGTGTATCACCGTTATATATATTCACACATGCGTCAGTTTAAAACACTATGATAAATTCTTCAAATATCCGAATTCGCTTTTTATAATGAAGTATGATCCTCTATTCGTCTTTTACACCCACACAATCCTCTTATCTTTGTAGCTAGCTAGCGCTGACTTTCTCTTGTGCATGCAGACACCCGCATCCCTCTAACCCTCCCTCACCATTCTCTAGCTCCATCACGCAAATTCATCTTTTCACTTTAGATCGATCACCCACGGTGTGTGTAGGCCCCCAGCTCCTTCTTTACGGCACACATCGATCGATATGCCTCTCTAGCCAGGTGTGCCTAGCACAAAACACAAGCTTGCCCTCTTCTCTTATCACCGTCTATGCCTCACTCCCACCACTCTTTTCATCGATCTCGTACTCGCACACTTCTCCCCCTCGATATAGTATGACTCTCGCACCACCTCCTAGATGCACCCCCCTCTCTCTATCCTTCTCCCTGTGCCTCATTTGCTTCTAACACACACATCATGTATACCGATCGATCTCCCAACATATACCTAGGTCAACTTTAACTATCCCCCCCATCGATCGACATACCTCACAAGTTATGTCTCTCCTTTCTCCGACAAAGGACGATTGATCTTCCTA
Source organism: Triticum dicoccoides (assembly GCF_002162155.2). Classification (NCBI taxonomy): domain Eukaryota; kingdom Viridiplantae; phylum Streptophyta; class Magnoliopsida; order Poales; family Poaceae; genus Triticum; species Triticum dicoccoides. The sequence goes on along the minus strand of NC_041380.1, from coordinate 336,157,739 downwards.
TGTAGTTATGTCTGCTTACCACATCCATCTCGCCCCCTCATCATTCGTGCATGCCTCCTGACCCGTCTCTCACACGCACGTGCACAGACAGGCAGCTATCCCCTCTCTTATTGATATTGCAGGCGTGCCCTCCGGTTGTCTAGCAAGCCTACCCACCATTTGTTAGAAGCAACTCCACTACCACCCCCTCCAACACTCTAGCTCTGTCTCTCTCCCAACCTTATTCCTCTCCTACACATATGCATGGATGTCGATCGATCTCCCTTAATACATGAGGTAGATCGATCTCCCTTAATACATGAGGTAGGCCTCTCTCCTCCTCCACACATATACCAGCCATTGTACCTCTATAGTTAATTAGGCCTCCCTCCCCCCCCCACCACACACAGATAGTCGAGCGCTGTAGGTAGGTATCCATGCCACAGAGACAAACGGCACATGTCCCCTCTCACGTTCCAGTAGGCCAGCCACTCTATATCTTTGATGTGGGCACACACAAATTCGATGTCACTCTTTATCGATCGCGCATGCACACACACACACACACACATCATCCCTCTCTTCGATTCTATGGACACCTCAAGCCGATGATACCTCCACTCTCTTCTCGTGGATCGCCCCCTCTATATATATGATATATCGAGGACTCTATTTCACACACATTGCATATGTTACATTTTTTGATTGACCCCCCCCCCCAAAACTCCCACAAACCCACACACTATATCTCTCTATGTTTGTATCTCTCTCACACAACCCCACGTAGGTGGTGTACGTATACAAGAAGAGAATAGGTGCACCGTGCACGTACTCACGCTTCGTGCCCAGCCACACCCGCGCGGGTACATGGCGGAGCTCATTTCTGTACGAAATGGCAGCCCATGTGCTAATTTGAACGTGTGTAGCGGTTGTTTACCTATGGAGGTCGCGTACCACGCGTGCACGAAACAAAGTTCGACTTGATGCGTTGGCGCATTATTTTTAAATAAAGTTATATCGCTCAATGGCATGTACACAGAATATAAAACGATTTTTATGGAAAAAAAGGTAGTCCGCTCCACTATATACAATGGAGCCTGCCTGCCTGGTTTGTCTCTCTTCAGAGTATCTCACACAAGGCTGCGGTGGCCTCTCTCTCACCATTGGTCACTGATCCGGCCGCATCCCGTCCGCCGGCGGAAAGGGAGGACGTGCATCATTTCTCCGTTCGACGGTGCCGAGGCAGCACGTCCCGATCTGCAGTACACGCTGTTCTCTCTGACCAAGCTCCAGCGTGGTAGGGCTTACGCCAACTGCTCGCTGCCGCAGTATGGGCAAATTCCGCCCACCGCTGCTCACCTAGTTACATCCCGACGACCTCCAGGTATCCCCTCCGGCCTTGCTCCACTGCCCGTCTTCCCACGTCGCTGCATGTGGGTCTTCCATAGTTCTTTGCCCAAAACGTAGCTTGTCCGGCGTACTTTCCATATTGCAATCTCGTCCTCACACCGTTTTAGACAAACACAATCGTGTTGTTATCTTCCCTTAGCAAAACGGTACTGTTTTAGTTATAGTTTTGTTTTAGCCTTTTCTTTATTGTGTTTATTAGTTTAAACTATTTCTTTTTGTCACTCTTAAAAAAATTAGTTTTTTTCTGTTAGTCAACAAAATAAAATTTTGTTTTTATTTTAAAAATTTATTTTACTTAGTTTTGTATGAAAACTTGTTTAGGTCATAGTTAGTGTTTCATAAAAGATTTTTATTTGTTTCTTTTTGCAAATAAAGTTTTTTGAAAAATACTTTATGTTAATTTAGTTGATCTAAATTTTATTTTCTGTTAAAATTATTAGTTTAGTATTTTCTTTGTTAAGTTTTACTTAGGACAAAACTATTTTGTGTTATGTGAGTTTTCTTTAGTAGTTTCGTCGTGTAGTTTTCCTTGGTTTTATTTGGTATCCCTTGTTGGTTTGCATTTTATTTGTTGATGAGTGTTAGAATTTCTTGCTAGTATGTTTGCTTATGTGAATGCTATGTTGGACTATATAGATTTTCAATGGAGTGACGAATAGTTCTACCAAGCTATTTTCGAGAGCGTTATCATCTTCATCAACTTACCAGGCGAGTTCACTTTGACCATGTTTTCCATACCTATGTTTATTTGCATGTAGTAGCACCCTTTCAACAATCTCTCTAGTAGTGTTATTGAATCTTGTAGTTGAGTAGAATGCATGAGGTAGAAACCCATCTCCCAGTTTCCAAACCCGGGACATTATATAGTTTTAATGCTACGCTATAGTAGACGGGGTTTGGTATGAGTGCATGAGAGTGGTGTGAAGAAGGAGGACTCTACGTCAATGGCGACAACTTCATGATGGCACCGGCAAGGACTGCATCTTCAGGACTCATCAAGATTTCGAGACTCGAGACAAGAATTCAATACACACTACTGGCTGAAGGACGGTTGACGGGCACCCTGGAGAAACCAGTGGTTGGCCGGGATGCATGGAGAAGCGCCATGACATCTTGCAGAAAGCTTCACCCAGACTCAAAGAGACGGAAGAATACTTCATGCCTGGAAGCTTACCTATGCAACCGCAAGTCACTATGGGCTCTGGCTTGGTTGACCTTAGTTGTGACTCTGGCTGGGACGGTGCTAGCAGATGTAGAACTACGGTAGGATTGGATGAGCACCGGACAGTGGTCAGAGGAACTCTTCGGAAAACCATGTTTCGATCGTCATGTTCTCAAACATCATGAAGTGCGAGGACGAAAGGGGAGGGATTGAATCTTGCGGGTAAAGTGTACAAACCTCTGCAGAGGGTTAAAACCTAATCGATTAGCCGTGTCCTCGGTTACGGACAATTTGAGCCTCTGGACTTGGATCTATCTCGGAACTCTCAACACCGGACTAATAACTTAATTGTGGGCAACTTATGATGATTTTGGGCTATGAGACATCGGTTGGCGGAACCATGTCATGATAGGAAATTCTATAGTATAGACTCCTGATATTCCTTTGATGTAGGGAAAATAAAACCAGCTTTTATGCAAACAAAATTCAGATACAGAGCCACAAAGCCATATTGCATATAGTATAGTTTATCATCTGTTTTTATTACAGTGATCTTGCAGGTACATTCAATGTACTGACATACACAGCTGCAACGTGTCATGTTGCAGGATTTGATACGACGAGTGAGTTTTGTTGATTGGGTTACGGTCTACGCTCAACTTGTCGATGGCGTTGATGGGACTCCACACCCGATTGTTTATTTCTGCTGAGAATTATGAGGTATATATCAGTTGTACGTTATTTATACATGTGATTGCACTTTGAAATATACATTGATGTACTGTGTGTGCCAGCATACCGATCCAGGGATGGCACAGATACACAGAGGCTTGACCGTCTGAGGTCGGGTCGCTACAGCTTGCAATGTGTGATGCTGATGATGAGCCACCAAGGGACGCTCCAGTGCGGCCCTGTGAATGGCCTTCAGAATACTTTATGGATCGAGTGGAAATCAAGGAAGAATTTAACGCATATTTGCATAACGCTGATCTTGTGAGCTTCGAGGAGGAAAAGTGCCGCCAGTACCACTATCTCACTAGTTCCTTTGTGAGGAGGCAAAAGGAAGACATTTTATTACCAGAGAGGAGGTAGATGAGTACGAGAGGAGGGCGGAGGCAGTCGCCGCCACGCTGCAGCTTAGGAGGCAATAGCCGCTACATCGCAGTACAACCCCAGCTACAACTATGGATATCCGCTAGGCCATCCGTGGCAATAAACCAACTTCGGCCAAAATCCTAAGCTTGGGGGAGTACGTATTTATCACCGACATTATATTCATGTTCACACACTCATTGCTAGATGTCAGTGCTCATACTTTTTCATTGTATCATCCATGCTAGTTTATTTCCTTTTTATGCTTTCTTTTTGTGTATTTAATAAACCTTAAGAAAAACCAAAAAATTAGTTGTAGCTTTTAGCTAGTTTTAATTTCCATGCTTGTAGTAGTAATTAAAAAGAAAACCCCAAAAGATTTCATGTTCTTCTTTTGCTTGTTGGGAGCTTTCCCGTGTAAATAGTTTTATTTATTTTATTTTCTTTGGGGTCGATAGGAGAAGACCATGATTAAATTGTTGAAGTGGCTCTTATATGCATTATTGTTGATTTAACCAAGAGCCCATATTGCCTTCTCTTCTCCTGTTTATTGAATGCTTGCAGATTCTAGCTTAGTCTAATGCACATGCACTATTATTATTATCCACATCGTTTGGCCGTGCAAGTGAAAGTCAATTATGACGATATATGATGGACTGACTGAGATGAGAAAAGCTGGTATGAACTCGACCTCTTGTGTTTTCGTAAATATGATTAGTTCATTGTTCCTGATTCAGCCTATTATGAATAAACATGTTTGCAATGACAACTAGAGATCATAGTTTCTTGTGCCATGCCTAATTAGCTAGGAGCTTATAATGGTTTACCTTGCGTGCCAACATGCTATTAAGATGGTTATGATGTGGTATGATAGGATGGTATCCTCTTTTGAATGATTCGAGTGGCTTGACTTGGCACATGTTCACGCATGTAGTTGAAACAAAATCAACATAGCCTCTACGATATTTATGTTCATGGTGCATTATATGCTACTCATGCTTGCATTCGGTGTTGATTAATTTTAATGCATGTTCATGACTGTTGTCGCTCTCTAGTTGTTCGCTTCCCAGTCTCTTTCTAGCCTTCACCTGTACTAAGTGGGAATACTGCTTGTGCATCCAATCCCATAAACCCCAAATTTATTCCATATGAGTCCACCATACCTAACTATATACTGTATCTACCTGCCGTTCCAAGTAAATTTGTATGTGCCAAACTCTAAACCTTCAAATAAATATCCTGTTTTGTATGCTCGAATAGCTCATGTATCAACTTGGGCTGTCCGTATCTTCCATGTTAGGTGGGTTATTCTCAAGAGGAGTGGACTCCACTCCTCACTCACGAGAAAATGGCTGGTCACCGGGATGCCCAGACCCATGCTTTATGCAAATCAAATCAAAATAATTGCAAACAAAAACTCCCCCTGGGACTCCTGTTAGTTGGAGGCACTCGTTGTTTCGAGCAAGCCATGGATTGATGCTTGTTGGTGGAGGGGGAGTATAACCTTTACCATTCTGTTGGGGAACCGCCTATAATGTGTGTAGCATGGAAGATATCGCCATATCTTGGTTGTTATGTTGACAATGAAAGTATACCACTCAAAATATTATTCACCTCTATTTCAAAACCGAGCTATGGCACCTCTACATATCCCTGCTTCCCTCTGTGAAGGGCCCATCTATTTACTTTCACGTTGAGTCATCATCCTCTTATTAAAAAGCACCAATTGGAGAGCACCGCTGTCATATGCATTCATTACTGTTAGTTTACATTGAGTATGACTTGACTGGATCTCTTTTACCATGAATTACAATGTCTAGTCAGTCCTTGATCTTTAAAGGTGCTCTGCATATATGTTTTGCGGTCTCAGAAAGGGGTAGCGAGATACCATCTTGTTATATCATATTATGATTGTTTTGAGAAAGTGTTGTCATCCGAGATTTATTATTATTGCTCGCTAGTTGATTATGCCATTGATATGAGTAAACATGAGACCTAAGCGTTATTGTGAATATGGTTAGTTTATAATCTTTGCTAAAAACTTGAATGTTGGCTTTACATATTTACAACAACAAGAGCAAACAGAGTTTGTAAAAGTTTTTCTTTATCACTTTTAGTTTGTCAACTGAATTGCTTGAGGACAAGCAAAGGTTTAAGCTTGGGGGAGTTGATACGTCTCCGTCGTATCTACTTTTCCAAACACTTTTGCCCTTGTTTTGGACACTAACTTGCATGATTTGAATGGAACTAACCCGGACTGACACTGTTTTCAGCAGAATTGCCATGGTGTTATTTACGTGCAGAAACAAAAGTTTTCGGAATGACCTGAAACTTCACGGAACGTCTTTTTGGAAATAATAAAAAATCCTTGCAAAAGATGAAGACCAGGGGGCCCACACCCTAGCCACGAGAGTGGGGGCACGCCTGCCCCCTGGGCGTGCCACCCTACCTCGTGGGCCCCTGGAGCTCCTCCGACCTCAACCCCAACTCTATATATTTGCTTTCGGGGAGAAACAAATAAGAGAGAAGGCTTCATTGCATTTTACGATATGGAGCCGCCGCCAAGCCCTAAAACCTCTCGGGAGGGCTGATCTGGAGTCCGTTCGGGGTTCCGGAGAGGGGAATCCTTCGCCATCGTCATCATCAACCTTCCTCCATCACCAATTTCATGATGCTCACCACCGTGCGTGAGTAATTCCATCATAGGCTTGCTGGACGGTGATGGGTTGGATGAGATTTATCATGTAATCGAGTTAGTTTTGTTAGGGTTTGATCCCTAGTATCCACTATGTTCTGAGATTGATGTTGCTATGACTTTGCTATGCTTAATGCTTGTCACTAGGGCCCGAGTGCCATGATTTCAGATCTGAACCTATTATGTTTTCATCAATATATGAGAGTTCTTGATCCTATCTTGCAAGTCTATAGTCACCTACTATGTGTTATGATCCGGCAACCCCGAAGTGACAATAATCGGGACCACTCCCGGTGATGACCGTAGTTTGAGGAGTTCATGTATTCACTATGTGTTAATGCTTTGGTCCGGTACTCTATTAAAAGGAGGCCTTAATATCCCTTAGTTTCCATTAGGACCCCGGTAGGACAAAAGATGTGATGCAAGTTCTTTTCCATAAGCATGTATGACTATATTCGGAATACATGCCTACATTACATTGATGAATTGGAGCTAGTTTTGTGTCACCCTATGTTATGACTGTTACATGATGAACCGCATCCGGCATAATTCTCTATCACCAATCCATTGCCTACGAGCTTTCCATATATTGTTCTTCGCTTATTTACTTTTCTGTTGCTATTGCTATCATCACTACAAAATACCAAAACACTACTTTTGCTACCATTACCTTTTGCTATTGTTACCACTACTATCATATTACTTTGCTACTAAACACTTTGCTGCAGATATTAAGTTTCCAGGTGTGGTTGAATTGACAACTCAGCTGCTAATACTTGAGAATATTCTTTGGCTCCCCTTGTGTTGAATCAATAAATTTGGGTTGAATACTCTACCCTTGAAAACTGTTGTGATCCCCTATACTTGTGGGTTATCAAGAGGATCAACACACATGAGTTCCAGCAATCTGAGAAAAGAGATATCTATGGTCCCAACTATGGCCAAACTCACGCTTTGAAGGCAAAGGTTGTTTCCTCATCTAAAGAAGAATCTGACTGCAGTTCTGAGGATCCTGAAGACATTGGAAAGGAACTTGCTATGCTTGTGAAGAAGTTCCAGAGGTTCACCAAGAAGAAAGACTTCAGAAAGTCCTCAAGATCCAACTCAAGAAACAATGAAGCTTCCTCACGTGACTACAAGAAGAGAACATGCCACGAGTGCAAGAAACCTGGTCACTACATCTCCGAGTGTCCTCAATGGGATAATGAGAACAACAAGAAGAAGAAGAGCAAGGAATATGATTATGATGAAAAGAAGAAGAAGAAATCCTCAAAGTCTTCTTCCAAGTCTTCGTCGAAGTCTTCATCACACAGGAAGATCTCATCCAGCAAGGCTCGTGCATTTGTTGGCAAGGAGATGGATTCAGAGGAGGAGTCTTCATCTGAGGAGGCAGAGGTGGAGTCTAAAGAGGAATCTGAGTCAGGCGTGGCAAGCCTAGCTCTAGCTTCAGCGTATGTCGCCAAGTCCATCTTCAACACTGAAGACAATGGCTTCGTCACCAACACTGATGCTAATGATGAGGATGACTCTGCTCCCACCTACTGCTTCATGGCACATGGTGCCAAGGTAAACTCACGCGATGCTTACTTTCAAACTTCAAGTGAAGATGACTCTGAATGTGAATCTAAACCTAGCTACAAAACACTTGCTAAAATTGCAACAGAACAACAAAATGCTATGGAACATATTCAAAAGTTGCTAGACAAAAGCGATGACCTGTTGGACGCGGAAATGACTCGAACTCAGTCCTTAATTGAAGACATTAAAAATCTTCACGTTAAGTATGAAGAACTTGAAAGTCGTCATGGAACACACTCAACTACTCATGAAAAGCTCTCCTACGATTATCTTCAAAGGAAGCAAGAGCTTGAGAACCTGAGATCGGCACATGAAGATCTTCAAAAGGAGAATGAGTCACTCCGTGCTCATCAGATCAGTTCCGCTCAGGAAAACTTTGAGCCACCATGTTTTAAATGTCTTGAGTGTGATAATGCTGCTTCTGTTGCTGGATGTTCTACTGCTACTACTGTTGCTATGTCTTCAACTGCTGATGTGGAAACTAACCCCTCTTTTGAGGATACCACTACTATTGCTGATGAGAATGCCAGGTTGAAGACATTGCTTCACACAGGGATGTACAAAAGCCTCAAAGGGCATCAGACACTGTGTGATGTCCTCAAGAAACAGATTCTGAACCGAAACCCTAGGAAAGAGGGTGTTGGGTTCGAGAGGAAAATGAATGTTGATGCTTCCTACTGGAAGCCTGAGAAGTACCCCAAAACCACATGGTTTGCTGCAAAGGGACCTTTAGTGGATCCATCTACCTTATCTGGCTTCACTTGTGCTAACCCTATTATCATTGATGAATCCTTTGATGCAAACTATAAAATGTTTAAGAATCAGAATGGTGAAGTGTTTGACAGGTATATTGGTACTACTACAGGAATGGACCCCTTTGAAGAAGATCTGGGTGCCCAAGAGTTGTCTTGAGAATCTTTAGGTGAATGTCATCATGACACCACCTAGGAAGAAGACAAACCCCAAACCAAAGGCTTCATATGGTTCAAAGGTTTCATATAGACAGATGATTCACCAGAGTCACCCTAACGCCAATGTTTTGCAGGGAAACCATACTCAGACTTTTGAATATGAGCGTGTTTCATCAAACTGCTATGATCATAAGACCAGGAACTATTCTGCTTATTCTTATGAGTATTATTCTCCTCCTGCAAGGCTATTTTCTTGGGCTCCAAAGCCAAAGTTCTCATATGCTGCACTTAGACTCATTGCTTCTAAGCCACCCCTGAAGATGTGGGTGGTTAAGAAGAATTAACTCTCTTTTGCAGGGAAAGGTCTCCAGCTGGAAATCAAAGTCGTCTGATGCTTATGCTGGGGACCTAAAACATCTTGTGGGGCGCAAGATAAAATGCCAAAATGGTCTTACTATGTATTTTGTTCCTGGATTCCCTACAATCATCCTATCTTCCCTAACCAGGATCTAAACTTTGATAATCGGCTTGTTTTTCAAATGTTTGTGCTTCACATTTCCCTTGGTGAAGCCTATCCCCCTAGCTGCACTGTAGGGTACGATACCAAAGGCTTCTGAGTGGATTATGGACAGTGGATGCACTAACCACATGACTGGTGATTGAAGTCTTCTCATGGACTCAACTTTACGTCCATCTGACAAGAGTCACATCACATTTGCTGACACTGGCAAAAGAAAGGTATTGGGTCTAGGTAGAGTTGCAATCTCAAAGGATCAGCACATGGATAAAGTGATGCTTGTTGAATCCCTTGGTTTCAACTTAATGTCTGTCTCAATGCTCTATGATCTGAACATGATTTTGATGTTTGGAAAATATCGTTGCCTTGTGCTTATGGAATCTGACAAATCTCTAGTCTTTGAAGGGTCTCGAAAGGACGATTTGTACATGGTAGATTTCTCAGCAGGACCACAGTTGGTTGTATGTCTTCTAGAAATAGCTTTAGAGTGCTGGCTCTGGCATCAGAGGCTAGGGCATGCTGGCATGAGGAACTTGTACACACTCACGAAGAAGAAACATGTCGTAGGCATCAAGGGCGTCAAGTTCAAGAAGGATCATCTGTGTGGTGCCTGCGAAGCTAGAAAGATGACAAGGGCCAAGCATCCCTCATAGACAGTCATGACGACATCTCGTCCCTTCGAGCTGCTTCACATGGACTTATTTGACCCTACTCACTACTCTACTCTTACTACCACTTCTTGCCTCTATGGCTTCGTCATTGTTGATGATTACTCAAGATATACATGGGTGCATATAATCCTCTACAAGAATGAAGTGCAGGATGTCTTCAGACGATTCACCAATCGTGCCATGATGAACTATGTAACGCCCTCGATGCGGCTATATCTCCCATGTGTCGAAGCACGACTTAGAGGCATAACTGCATTGAAAGCAATGTCGCAAGTGAGGTAATCTTCACACAACCCATGTAATACATAAGGGAAAGAGATACATAGTTGGCTTACAATCGCCACTTCGCACAATACATGAATAAAACATTACATCAACCAGATACAATCAAGGTCCGACTACGGAACCAAAATAAAAGAAGACTGCCCCAAATGCTACACAGATCCCCGGTCGACCCCAACTGGGCTCCACTACTGATCAACTAGGACGAAACAACACAAAGGACAAGATCTTCAAAGAGCTCCTCCTTGAGCTTGGTTGCTTCATCTGCACGGTAACCTCGGAACCTGCAAGCTGGTTTTGGAAGTATCTGTGACTCACGGGGACTCAGCAATCTCACACCCTCGCGATCAAGACTATTTAAGCTTATGGGAAGGGTAAAAGGTATGAGGTGGAGCTGCAGCAAGCGACTAGCATATATGGTGGCTACCTTACGCAAATGAGAGCGAGAAGAGAAGGCAAAGCACGTTCGAGAAAATATGATCAAGAAGTGATCCTATAACAACCTATGTCAAACATAACTCCAACACTGTGTTCACTTCCCGGACCCCGCCGAGAAGAGACCATCACGGTAACACACGCGGTTGATGTATTTTAATTAAGGTCAACTTCAAGTTTTCTACAACCGGACATTAACAAATTCCCATCTACCCATAACCGCGGGCACGGCTTTCGAAAGTTCAAATCCCTGCAGGGGTGTCCCAACTTAGCCCATCACAAGCTCTCACGGTCAACGAAGGATATTCCTTCTAGCGGGAAGACCCGCTCACACTCGGAATCCCGGTTACAAGACATTTCGACAATGGTAAAACAAATCCAGCAACACCGCCCGAATGTGTCGACAAATCCCGATAGGAGCTGCACATATCTCGTTCTCAGGGCACACTCAGATGAGCTCTCCATAAAACTAAAACCAAAACCTCGAGTTTCCCCAGGGGGGCGCTACACAGGGCTCTAGTTTGGACCAACACTCAGAGGAGCACTGGCCCGGGGGGTAAAATAATGATGACCCTCAGGAGCGCGACTCCCAAGGGAAAAGAAAAGGCTAGGTGGTGAATGGTAAAACCAATGTTGGGCATTGCTGGAGGAGTTTTATTCAAAGCGAACTATCAAGGGGTTCCCATTATAACACAACTGCGTGAGGAACGCAAAATCCGGGAACATAACACCGATATGACGGAAACTAGGGCGACAAGAGTGGAACAAAACACCAGGCATAAGGCCGAGCCTTCCACCCTTTACCAAGTATATAGATGCATTAATTAAATAAGGGATATTGTGATATCCCAACAAAATATCCATGTTCCAACATGGAACAAGCTCCAATCTTCACCTGCAACTAACAACGCTATAAGAGGGGCTGAGCAAAGCGGTAACATAGCCAAACAATGGTTTGCTAGGACAAAGTGGGTTAGAGGCTTGGTTCAACAATATAGGAGGCATGATAAGCAAGTGGTAGGCATCGTAGCATAGGCATAGCAAAAGAGCGAGCAACTAGCAAGCAAAGATAGAAGTGATTTCGAGGGTATGGTCATCTTGCCTGAAGTTCCGCAAGGAAGAAGAACGAGTCCATGAAGAAGACAAACGGACATAGACGAACGGGTCCTCACAAACGCGACATAATCGGAACCAACCCGAAGAAGCAACACCAGAAAGGAGCAAACAACATATTAAACAACCAATACATGACCATGGCATGATGCACAACCAAGTATGATGCATGTCCGGTTTAATGAAGCATGGCATGGCAAAGTGCACAAGCAATTCTACAAATTAAGTGGAGCTCACTATGCAACGAGTTGCATATTGACGAAACACCACAATAAGGTATTTAGTTCGATCTCGTTTATGTACCCATCAATATTAAATGTTGTTAAACATGGCAAGAGGGTGAAGAAAAACAAAACTACCTATCTAGGCAAGTTTAAATGAGGCCGGAACAACAAGCAACAAGTCCGGAAAAATCCCCATATGCATATTTTAAGGTTTGGTACTGTTCTGCCCTAAACCATATTTTATAGTTGTTAAACATGTAAAGTGATGCCACCATGATAAACTAGGCAAAATTCTACCCCATTTACATATAAAGTTTATTAAAATCCGAGCTACGGTTATTAAGCTATGAATTAAAGCATTTTACATGGCAATATGGGAAAATATATGCAAACATCATTTTAAACATTTTGAACATAGATGAAAATTGCATATTATTAAACTAGATGAAAATCTAAGCAAGTTTCATATATAATGTTTTACAAAAGATGCCCGGTTGGTGAGTTATGATATGCATGGAGCTTAGGGGTTTTACCGCAAATCTATAAACTCTGGAAAAAAATAACTAAATCACAGATCCTAAAAAAACTTACACGGGCCGGATCTGGAACAGGGCCCAACAAAGAAGAAGAAAAAGAAAAAAAAGGTGGGGTGCTGGGCTGGCTCACATTGGGCTGAGGCCCAGTTGGGAAGAGGCTGCAGCAGGCCGGATCTGGGGAAGGAGGGTGGATCTTGGCAGTGGCCCAGCAAGGTGATGGGAGAGCGCACGGTAAATGCGAGTGGGCGAGGTGCTGCACTCGGCTCGTTCTGAAGAAGAACGGCAGCGATAGGCTGAAGGCGAGGTAGAAGACGCGACGCACAAGGTTCAGCGATGAGATCGGCGGGAACCGGCCGAAACTTGGCGCTGTCGTACTCATCCTCCATGCTCGCACACAGACGCAGGGGAAGCAGCAAAGGACTTGGCGGCGTGGAGGAGGTTCAGACGAAGCAAGGCAGCAACGGCGACGGGCAGGACTGCAGATCATGGTGATGCAGGGGAGTGGCGACAGCAAACTTGGCGCGGGAAGGCCGGATCCGAGGAGGGGGAGGCAGATGAGATCGGGGACGGACGTGAGCTTTACGGTGGCTGGGTAAAACAGCGACGAGATGTGCACTGGTGCGGTCGACAGGGCGCAGAGGAGGTTGCTGGCGACGGGGCTCCTCCTGTTGACAAACCAAGATAGAGGGAGTGATGTGAGGGAGAGGGAGATGAATGGAAGGAGGGAGAAGAGAAGAGATGGGCGGGATGTGCATCTAGTGGTCAACGACGATGGCGTAGGACAGCGTCGGGCACGGGGTTGGGATCCGGTAGTGGCGTAGGTCCAAGGCGCGGATGGTTCATGAAGGAGCTCCTCTCTGGATCGAACTGGAAGGATAAGGCAGCAGGGCGCTGGTCTCTGACGAGGCTAGTTGAAAACGGCGGCCTTAGGCAGGTGAGCTCGGGCTCCTAGATCGAGAGGGGCACGGGAAATCGGGCGTCATCGTGCTCTGCTCCCCGGCGAGCTCAGGCAAGGCCAAGGGGATCCACAGGCGCGTGGGGCTGCTGATGCGGTGTGAGGAGAAGCAGAGGCCTCGGCGCTCGTGGGCGTGGGAGAAGGAGCTCGGGTCCCTGGTTGGTGGGTGGAGGAAAACGAGGAGCGGGGGATCCCGAGGGGATTTGGTGGAACGACGGCGGCGGAGTGATTGGATGGATGGCGGGGACAGGATCCCTAGTTTCTAGGGTTGTCCACTATTTATATTGCAATGAGATTAGGGTAGGGGCTATCACGTCCCTACGGTCGTAATCGGGCGGCTGAGAAAATATAGGTTAGGAAGTCCAATTAACAAAATGGAGACGTTTTGTAGATGTTTGGGGATGAGCCGGAACCAACGGAGATGACTGCCCGGGTCGGGTCCGGGACAATTTTCGGACGCGCGCGAGACGAGGTCCGCGGGCTGACGAGAGAGGTTAGGTAGGGCCTGGCGGATTGTGAAGAGCGGGTTGGTCTGAGAGAAGAGGGGAGAGATGCAGCCCGGCACGGTTTCCGGAGACCGAAAACGTCCTACGTTAGACCGGCTATAATGCCGCTATAGTTTAACGGTTGGGCTATCAAACAAACTCCGAATGCGATGAAACTTGACAGGCGGTCTATCTACACTAAAATAAGACCACACGCCAACTTTCAACCCATTCCGAGAACATTTTTCAGCCACCTATAAAATACTATTACGGACATGCCGCGGGCGCGTGCAAGTGTGTCTGGGCTCAGAACGGACAACGGACGGAACGAGGAGACCGGGACAGATGCAAGTTTTTTAAAACATGATGATGCAATGCACATGATGACATGATAAGATGAAACACACAAGCAAATGACATGAAGACGACATCGAATAACTGGAAGACACCTGGCGCATCGGTCTCGGGGCGTCACAACACTCCACCACTACGAGAGGATCTCGTCCCGAGATCTAGAATGACACCGGAGGGAAAAGGAAGAGGAAGATGAGAGGTAAAACTAAGTTGCTTCTTTGACAAACGAGTGATACCGAAGAACCTTGAAAAGGTTAAGCCATTGAAAGAAAGAATTCAACAAAGAAGAACAAAGTTGAAAGCACTCCTGTAGGGAAGATGAATAAGGAAGAACAAATTCAGGTAGCACTCCGAATGAAAAGAAATACAAGGCTTGATAAGGCGAAAAGAACTTGAGCAAAAGGGACAGAACACTCCGGTTAAATGGATAAGCAAAAGAAAGAAGCATGATCTTGACAAAACAAAATGATGGGTTGAAAAGAGCAACATCGCAATGTCTCCGGAAGAGAGAAATCGATGATAGATCATAGAGATAAAAGAATGTAGAAGAAAAGGCCAACTTCTGCTACAAAAGAGCTTGAAAAGGTGTCCTTAAGAGAAGGGTCGAACGGAGTTGTTGGAAAACCAACAACGAAAAGGATAAGCTTGTTGTGGGCTTATGGAAAACATCTCATAACTATGAGGTGAAATTCCGCCACTAGCGGAAACAATGGATTTTGAATTGATATGAATAAGGAGGAGAGAAACTATTTCACCGGGAGGATAAAATAACTTGGGTCATTTATAAGCACCATAATAGCAACAATCCTTAGAGAAGACTTTAGGTGAAATATAACCCAAGGTAACTCCAATGACGAGATTGGTGGATTTAAAATACCTCACCTTGATAACTTGTGAAACACGAAGCACGAAGGGAAATTATCAAGAATGAGATAACACCACCTCAAAAGATATGCGTGAAAGAAGTGCACTCCGGATTGCAAGATGAAGAAAACTTGAGATCCTCTGGAAAAAATCTTGATGGACACTTCGAAAAGGAATTAAATCATTGGTGAACCATCATGTACAACCTTCATGAAGAACTCCGGTAGCAAAAGGATAACGAGAAGAAAGGGAAGTTGAAAACACAAGGTGAAACCTTGTAATGCTTTAGATGGATCTCCGTGATGATATAATTGAGAGAACTTGGAACTCCAGGAAAGAAAAGATAAAGCCTCTCGAACCGAGAATGTGAAATGATGAGCCACTCCAGAAAGCAGGAAATTAGATCACTTGGATGAAAACAAGAATAAGAATTACATTATGCTTATCCTTCACCAATTAAATTGATGACAATCAACGGATTTGGCATACTACTTATTCTCGTGGAAAGGATTAAAGAGAGGCATAACTTAAGCTTGAGAAGGTCTTCAATGATCCACCGGTAGAATTTGGAAAACACGAATGCATTTATATGATAAACGAAGGAAGAAGAAACTTGGAAGAACCACTGTAAGAATTGAACATGAAAATAGCAAGAGCACAAATTCACCGAGAAGAATTGGAAAACGAAAGAAGATACTTGAACGAATTTAGATACAAGAGAACGAATAGATCCCGAACTGATAGGAGAATATTTGAATGATGCACCGGTAAGATTTGGAGAACGAGAGCTGAAAACTGGGAATGAATAAACCTGGATTGATGGCCTTCGGATAATCAAACTGAACAGAATCTTGAATTGCTCCGGATAGGTGAAAAGAATTCCCACAATTGAAAATAAATATGTGAGGGTGGAACAAGCTAGAATCACGAATCTTGAAGAGAATGGAGCAAGATATGGAGGGAAAACTCTTCTTCGGCCTTCCAAATCTGAGAATTACGACGAGAAACACCACCATGTATTGTTGAGATACTCCGGAAGAATCAAAAGCGAAGAGGTTGAGCCAACTATGAAAAGAATTTGAAAATCTTGGAGAAAGACATTTGACTGATGATAAATCATTCTTATGTCAAACTTCGAAAAGAAAATTCGGGGATAGCTCCGGGAAAATAAGAAGAGTCAGGTAAGATCCTGGAAAAAGACCTGTGGGTTAGGACCCACTCAAAAAAAAACACAGTTAGATGATTACTTGAAAAGGGAGATGCACCGGTTGAATTAAATGGCTTGAATGAGATAACAATCTCGAAAGAGCTTGAACGAAAGCAGAGTGGAAACACGAATCTTCTGAGATATCTTTAGCACTCCGGAACAATTGAATAGCGAGAAGTGGATTATTAAGAGGTGCACCGGCATGAGAAAGCATTTGAAATAAGGAAAAGAATATGATCAAACACCGAAAGATTGAATTGAATCCACCAGAGAAGAAAAGAATGGAGAATGATGAACTTGAATCTCCGTTAGAATCTTCATGAGAAACACTGGATAAGAATGGAGAGACTTCCATCGATAAAATGAATAGTTGATTAAGAAATTTGAGTCCTTGAGGAAAAAGGGTGGGTGGGCGGGAAAAACAAAGGCAACTTGGAGACGGATGAAACAAACACCGTTGAGAAGAACTAATACTTGATCTTGCGGATGTTGAAATGATCGGATCCACTTGAAGAGAAACACACCGGTTGACAAGGATTGACATGAGAATCTCGATTATCATGAAGGATTTGTATTCACATAGGAGTATGAGAACACCACTTAGGAAAGGTATGGAATCAACATTTGACTTCGAAGCAACTCGAATACCACAACTGAAAACAAAACAAAGGATTGGCTTGCAGAATAAGCCGGAACAAACATATGATAGAGATTCCGTCCGAAGTTTTCGTGGTGGGGCCCACACGGGCTCGATCGTATAGCACCATCATGTACAAGGCAGTGCACATGACATACGAAGCATCCCCGAGTCGGCATAGCCAAGGACTCTTTAAGACACAACGATACCACTATAAAACTGACCGTGAACAGGCGGACCACTAGACGTCGAACCCCAATTTCATATCATACATCTGTCAGAAAGATATCCTAAGAGTTACTTGAATTCCCACTTATAAACTCCCGAAATTTTCTGGTTATGCAATCAGGTGTCGGGGATACACGGGAAGCAGAATATCTCACCCAAAACTAGCAAATCCTACATCCAGCTGTATCCATCCTTCAACACATAACCAAGAAACCTTCGGAAATCATTTACCTCAACCTTTGAAAAGCATCCGTTATACGAGTTATGGCAATACTCCCGAACTCCCGCCCCAGTACTGGGTGGCATTGAGGTTATCTCACCAACAACTGCATAAAAGAGATTTTCGATGTCGGGGAACTAAACTCAGGTATTCCAGAACTGCAACGATAAAATTGTGACGACAACACCTCGGAGCTCAACTCCCCGGGACACTGCCACAACCCCTAAATGACAGGAGGCAACAAGAACAATGTTCTCGTCACAAAACCATCGGAACGATTCCAAGATACCCGCGTGATCCTAAATTTTTTTAGTGAAATTTGAGAAGAGAAGAGAAGAGTCAAAACTCTACGTCAGGATGCCTCACCAGAGCGACGAAGGGACTGAGGAGTAAAAAGAAGTCCTAACTCTCCGATATATATAATTCCTAAATGACTCAAAACATTTCTAGACTCAATAACGCCGGCGATTCGATCAAGCAGGAGGCTCCTAAGGTCGGGGAAGGCTCTGATTACCAACTTGTAACGCCCTCGACGCGGCTATATCTCCCACGTGTCGAAGCACGACTTAGAGGCATAACCGCATTGAAAGCAATGTCGCAAGTGACGTAATCTTCACACAACCCATGTAATACATAAGGGAATGAGTTACATAGTTGGCTTACAATCGCCACTTCACACAATACATGAATAAAACATTACATCAACCAGATACAATCAAGGTCCGACTACGGAACCAAAAAAAAGAAGACTACCCCAAATTCTACACAGATCCCCGATCGACCGCAACTGGGCTCCACTACTGATCAACTAGAACGGAACAACACAAATGACAAGATCTTCAAAGAGCTCCTCCTTGAGCTTGGTTGCGTCATCTGCATGGTAACCTCAGAACCTGCAAGCTGGTTTTGGAAGTATCTGTGAGTCACGAGGACTCAGCAATCTCACACCCTCGCGATCAAGACTATTTAAGCTTATGGGAAGGGTAAAATGTATGAGGTGGAGCTGCAGCAAGCGACTAGCATATATGGTGGCTACCTTACGCAAATGAGAGCGAGAAGAGAAGGCAAAGCACGTTCGAGAAAATATGATCAAGAAGTGATCCTATAACAACCTACGTCAAACATAACTCCAACACCATGTTCACTTCCCGGACCCCGCCGAGAAGAGACCATCACGGTAACACACGCGGTTGATGTATTTTAATTAAGGTCAACTTCAGGTTTTCTACAACCGGACATTAACAAATTCCCATCTGCCCATAACCACGGGCACGGCTTTTGAAAGTTCAAATCCCTGCAGAGGTGTCCCAACTTAGCCCATCACAAGCTCTCATGGTCAATGAAGGATATTCCTTCTAGCGGGAAGACCCGATCAGACTCGGAATCCCGGTTACAAGACATTTAGACAATGGTAAAACAAATCCAGCAACACCGCCCGAATGTGCCGACAAATCCCGATAGGAGCTGCACATATCTCGTTCTCAGGGCACACTCACATGAGCTCTCCATACAACTAAAACCAAACCTCGAGTTTCCCCGAGGGGGCGCTGCACAGTGCTCTAGTTTGGACCAACACTCAGAGGAGCACTGGCCCGGGGGGGTAAAATAATGATGACCCTCAGGAGCGCGACTCCCAAGGGAAAAGAAAAGGCTAGGTGGCGAATGGTAAAACCAATGTTGGGCATTGCTGGAGGAGTTTTATTCTAAGCGAACTGTCAAGGGGTTCCCATTATAACCCAACCGCGTGAGGAACGCAAAATCCGGGAACATAACGCCGATATGACGGAAACTAGGGCGGCAAGAGTGGAACAAAACACCAGGCATAAGACCGAGCCTTCCACCCTTTACCAAGTATATAGATGCATTAATTAAATAAGAGATATCATGATGTCCCAACAAAATATCCATGTTCCAACATGGAACAAGCTCCAATCTTCACCTGCAACTAACAACGCTATAAGAGGGGCTAAGCAAAGCGGTAACATAGCCAAACAACAGTTTGCTAGGACAAGGTGGGTTAGAGGCTTGGTTCAACAATATAGGAGGCATGATAAGCAAGTGGTAGGTATCGTAGCATAGGCATAGCAAAAGAGCGAGCAACTAGCAAGCAAAGATAGAAGTGATTTCGAGGGTATGGTCATCTTGCCTGAAATCCCGCAAGGAAGAAGAACGAGTCCATGAAGAAGACAAACGGACGTAGACAAACGGGTCCTCACAAACGCGACGTAATCGGAACCAACCCGAAGAAGCAACACCGGAAAGGAGCAAACAACATAGTAAACAACCAACACATGACCATGGCATGATGCACAAACAAGTATGATGCATGTCCGGTTTAATGAAGCATGGCATGGCAAAGTGCACAAGCAATTCTACAAATTAAGTGGATCTCACTATGCAACGAGTTGCATATTGACGAAACACCACAACAAGTTATTTAGTTCGATCTCGTTTATGTACCCATCAATATTAAATGTTGTTAAACATGGCAAGAGGGTGAAGCAAAACAAAACTACCTATCTAGGCAAGTTTAAATGAGGCCGGAACAACAAGCAACAAGTCCAGAAAAATCCCCATATGCATATTTTAAGGTTTGGTACCGTTCTGCCCTAAACCATGTTTTATAGTTGTTAAACATGCAAAGTGATGCCATCATGATAAACTAGGCAAAATTCTACCCCATTTACATATAAATTTTATTAAAATCCAAGCTACGATTATTAAGCTATGAATTAAAGAATTTTACATGGCAACATGAGAAAATATATGCAAACATCATTTTAAACATTTTAAACATAGATGAAAATTGCATATTATTAAACTAGATGAAAAACTAAGCAAGTTTCATATATAATGTTTTTACAAAAGATGCCCGGTTGGTGAGTTATGATATGCATGGAGCTTAGGGGTTTTACCGCAAATCGGTAAACTCTGGAAAAAAATAACTAAATCGCAGATCCTAAAAAAACCTACACGGGCTGGATCTGGAACAGGGCCCAACAGAGAAGAAGAAAAAAAAAGGTGGGGTGCTGGGGTGGCTCACATTGGCTGAGGCCCAGTTGGGAAGAGGCTGCAGCAGGCCGGATCTGGGAAGGAGGGTGGATCTTGGCAGTGGCCCAGCGAGGCGATGGGAGAGTGCACGGTCAACGCGAGTGGGCGAGGCGCTACACTCGGCTCGTTCTGAAGAAGAACAGCAGCGACAGGCTGAAGGCGAGGTAGAAGACGCGATGCACGAGGTTCAGCGATGAGATTAGCGGGAACCGGCCGAAACTTGGCGCTGTCGTACTCATCCTCCGCGCTCGCACACAGACGCAGGGGAAGCAGCAAAGGACTTGGCGGCATGGAGGGAGGTTCAGACGAAGAAAGGCAGCAGCGGCGATGGGCAGGGCTGCAGATCATGGCGATGTAGGGGAGTGGCGACGGCAAACTTGGCGCGGGAAGGCCAGATCCGAGGCGGGGGCGGCAGATGAGATCGGGGCCGGACGCGAGCTTGACGGTGGCTGGGTAAAACGATGACGAGGTGTGCACTGGTGCGGTCGACAGGGCGCAGAGGAGGTTGCTGGCGATGGGGCTCCTCCTGTTGACAAACCAAGATAGAGGGAGCAATGTGAGGGAGAGGGAGATGAATGGAAGGAGGGAGAAGAGAAGAGATGGGCGGGATGCTCATCTGGTGGTCAACAACGATGGAGTAGGACAACGTCGGGCACGGGGTTGGGATCCGGTAGTGGCGTAGGTCCAAGGCGCGGGTGGTTCATGGAGGAGCTCCTCTCCAAATCGAACTGGAAGGATAAGGCAGCAGGGCACTGGTCTCTGACGAGGCTGGTTGAAAACGGCGGCCTCAGGTAGGTGAGCTCGGGCTCCTGGATCGAAAGGGGCACGGGAAATCGGGCGTCATCGTGCTCTGCTCCCCGGCGAGCTCAGGCAAGGCCAAGGGGATCCACAGGTCTTGGGGCTGCTGATGCGGTGTGAGGAGAAGCAGAGGCCTCGACGCTCGTGGGCGTGGGAGAAGGAGCTCGGGTCCCTGGTTGGTGGGTGGAGGAAAACGAGGAGCGGGGGATCCCGAGGGGATTTGGTGGAACGGCGGCGGCGGAGTGATTGGATGGATGGAGGGGACAGGATCCCTAGTTTCTAGGGTTGTCCACTATTTATATTGCAATGAGATTAGGGTAGGGGCTATCACGTCCCTACGATCATAATCGGGCGACTGAGAAAATATAGGTTAGGAAGTCCAATTAACAAAACAGAGACGTTTTGTAGATGTTTGGGGATGATCCAGAACCAATGGAGACGACTGCCCGGGTCGGGTCCGGGACAATTTTCGGACGCGCGTGAGAGGAGTTCCGTGGGCTGACGAGAGAGGTTAGGTAGGGCCTGGCGGATTGTGAAGAGCGGTTGGTTTGAGAGAAGAGGGGAGAGATGCAGCCTGACACGGTTTCCGGAGACCGAAAACGTCCGACGTTAGACCGGCTATAATGCCGCTATAGTTTAACGGTTGGGCTATCAAACGAACTCCGAATGCGATGAAACTTGACAGGCGGTCTATCTACACTAAAATAAGACCACACGCCAACTTTCAACCCATTCCGAGAACATTTTTTGGCCACTTATAAAATACTATTTCGGACATCCCACGGGCGCGTGCAAGTGTGTCTGGGCTCAGAAAGAACAACGGATGGAACGAGGAGACCGGGACGGATGCAAGTTTTTTAAAACATGATGATGCAATGCACATGATGAGATGCAACACGCAAGCAAATGACATGACAACGACATCGAATAACTGGAAGACACCTGGCGCATCGGTCTCGGGGCATCACAAACTATGGCATCAAGATCAAGCACATCACAAGTGACAACGGCACAGAGTTCAAGAATACCGGCCTCGACACTTACCTTGATACGTTGGGCATCACTCATGAGTTCTCAGCTCCATACACACCTCAGCAAAATGGCATCGTGGAGCGCAAGAACAGAACCCTCATTGAGATGGCTCGGACGATGCTTGATGAGTACAAGACTCCAAGGAAGTTCTGGCCTAAAGCCATTGATACGTCATCAACCATGTTTATCTTCACATGCTTCTAAAGAAGACATCATGTGAGATACTAACTGGTAATAAGCCAAACGTCAGTTACTTCAGAGTATTTGGTGCTAGGTGCTAGATCAAGGATCCACATCACATTTCCAAATTTGCACCGAAAGCACATGAAGGTTTTATGCTTGGTTACGGAAAGGATTCACACTCCTACAAAGTCTTCAACCTCTTTCATTATAAAGTGGTTGAAACTGTGGATGTGTGGTTTGATGAAACTAACAGCTCGCAAAGAGAGCACCTACCAAATGTGCTAGATGAAGTCTCACCAAGTGAATCCATCAAGCTTATGGGTACTGGAGAAATCATACCTTTAGAGGCTCAGGCTGAAGAAGAACTCATCATTTCTGTACCTAATAAACCCGAAGACACTGCTCAGCCCGAAGTCAATACTGATGATGAAGACAATGATTAGCAAGAGCAAGGTCTTTGTCCAGTTCATCCTCGTGTTGCAAATGAAGTGCAGATTGAGAAGATAATCGATAGCATCAATGCACCTGGTCCACTCACTCGTTCAAGAGCAACACAACTAGCAAATTTCTGTAGGCACTTTGCATTTGTATCTATATCTGAACCCAGGAAAGTTGCTTAAGCCTTCATGGAACCTGAATGGATTCAAGCGATGCAAGAAGAGCTTCAACAGTTCGAGCTGAACAATGTGTGGGAATTGGTTAAGCTTATTGAGGGAGTCCTGGATTAGGGGGTGTCCGGATGGCCGGACTCTAGGACTATGAAGATACAAGATTGAAGACTTCATCCCGTGTCCGGAAGGGACTTTCCTTGGCGTGGAAGGCAAGCTTGGCGATACAGATATGTAGATCTCCTACCATTGTAACCGACTTTGTGTAACCCTAGCCCTCTCCGGTGTCTATATAAACCGGAGAGTTTTAGTCCGTAGGACGAAGAACAATCATACCATAGGCTAGCTTTTAGGGTTTAGCCTCTCTGATCTCGTGGTAGATATACTCTTGTACTACCCATATCATCCATATTAATCAAGCAGGACGTAGGGTTTTACCTCCATCAAGAGGGCCCGAACATGGGTAAAACATCGTGTCCCCTGCCTCCTGTTACCATCTGACCTAGACGCACAGTTCGGGACCCCCTACCCGAGATCCGCATGTTTTGACACCGACATTGGTGGTTTCATTGAGAGTTCCTCTATGTCGTCACTATTAGGCCCGATGGCTTCTCCGATCATCAAAAGCGATGCGATCTAGGGTGAGACCTTTCTCCCCGGACAGGTCTTCGTATTCGGCGGCTTTGCACTGCGGGCCAATTCGCTTGGTCATCTGGAGCAGATCGAAAGCTACGCCCCTGGCCATCAGGTCAGATTTGGAAGTTTGAACTACACGGCCGACATGCGCGTAGACTTGATCTTCGACGGATTTGAGCCACAGCCGAGCGCGCCACACTGTCACGATGGGCATGATTTAGCTCTGCCGCCGAACAATGCCCTAGAGGCCGCACCCGTGTCCGCTCCGACCCCTAGCTCAGAGTTGATTACACCAACCGAGGATGGGTGGTTAGACACCACCTCGGGGGCTGCAATCGAGCCGAACGCCAGCCCTATTCTCTGCGAAGCGCGTGACTCCAAGGAGTCGGACTCCTCTCCGGACTCCGAGCCCTCTGCGCCCCGATCGATCGAACCCGATTGGGCGCCGATCATGGATTTCACCGCCACAGACATCTTTCGGCACTCGCCCTTCGGCGATATTCTGAATTCACTAAAGTCTCTCTCTTTGTCAGAAGAGCCCTGGCCGGACTATGGTCGGCAAGGTTGGGATGCGGATGATGAAGAAATTCAAAGCCCACCCACCACCCACTTTGTAGCCATTGTCGATGATTTAACCGACATGCTCGACTTCGACTCCGAAGACATCGACGGTATGGACGCCGATGCAGGAGACGATCAAGAACCAGCGCCTATAGGGCACTGGAAAGCCACCTCGTCATATGATATATACATGGTGGACACCCCAAAAGAAGGCAATGGCGATGGAACAGCGGAGGATGACCCCTCCAAGAAGCAGCCTAAGCACCGGCGTCAGCGGCGCCGCTCTAAATCCCGCCAAAACAAAGACGGTGATTCCGGCATGGGGGATAATAACACCCCGGACAGTGCCGAAGACAGCCACCTCCAGCAAGATTCAGCACAGGAGGATAGAGAAGCCAGCCCTCATGAGGGAGCGGCAGACAGAGAGGTCGAGGACGATAATTATATGCCTCCCTCCGAAGATGAGGCAAGCCTCGACGATGACGAATTTGTCGTGCCGGAGGATCTCGTCGAACAAGAGCGTTTCAAACGCAGGCTTATGGCCACGGCGAGCAGCCTCAAGAAAAAACAGCAACAGCTTAGAGCTGATCAAGATTGGCTAGCCGACAGATGGACTGAAGTCCTTGCGACCGAAGAGTATGAACTCGAACGCCCCTCCAAGAGCTACCCAAAGCGCAGCTTGCTACCCCAATTAGAGGAGGAAGCACCTAAATCACCAGTGCATGATGCGGCCGACCGGCCACCCCGTGGCCGCGACAGAGAGGCCTCTCGGCCCTCCACTCAAGCCGCACCCCGGTGCCGCTCAAAAACTACCAAGGCATGGGAAAATGCGCCAGACCTGCGAGATATATTGGAGGATAAGGCAAGGCAAACAAGATCGATCTACGGATCACATGGGCGCCCCACGGCACGAGACGGTACTCGTCACGCCGGATACAGTAAATCCGGCCGGGCCGAACACAGTAGACAAAGCTCGTTTGAGCTGCGTCGTGATGTAGCCCAATACAGAGGCGCCGCACACCCACTATGCTTCACAGATGAAGTAATGGATCATCAAATCCCCGAGGGTTTCAAACCCGTGAACATCAAATCATACGATGGCACAACAGATCCTGCGGTATGGATCGAGGACTATCTCCTTCATATCCACATGGCCCGCGGTGATGACCTACACGCCATCAAATACCTCCCACTCAAGCTTAAAGGACCAGCTCGGCATTGTCTCAACAGCTTGCCAGCAGAATCAATTGGTTGTTGGGAGTACCTGGAAGCCGCATTCCTTGACAATTTCCAGGGCACTTATGTGCGACCACCCGACGCCGATGACCTAAGCCACATAATTCAGCAGCCAGAGGAATCGGCCACACAATTCTGGACACGGTTCGTAACCAAGAAAAATCAAATCGTCGACTGTCCAGACGCAGAGGCCCTAGCAGCCTTCAAGCATAACATCCGCGACGAGTGTCTTGCACAACACCTAGGACAGGAAAAGCCGAAATCTATGGCAGCCCTCACGACACTTATGACCCGCTTTTGCACGGGAGAAGACAGCTGGCTAGCTCGCAGCAATAACATGACCAAGAGCCCTGGTAATTCGGATACCAAGGACAGCGGTGGCAGGTCGTGTCGCAACAAGCAAAAGCGTCGCATTAACGGCGACAATACTGAGGTTACGACAGTTAATGCCGGATTCAAAGGCTCTAAACCCGGTCAGCAGAAAAAGCCATTCAAAAGAAACACTCTGGGCCCGTCTAGTTTGGACCGAATACTCGACCACTCATGTCATATACATGGCACCCTCGAAAAACCAGCCAATCACACCAACAGGGATTGTTGGGTGTTCAAGCAGGCAGGCAAGTTAAATGCTGAAAGCAGAGACAAGGGGCTGCATAGCGATGACGAGGAGGAGCCCTGGCCGCCGAACAACAGCGGACATAAAGGTTTTCCCCCACAAGTGCAGACGGTGAACATGATATACGCAACCCACGTCCCCAAGAGGGAGCGGAAGCGTGTGCTAAGGGACGTATACGCGATGGAGCCAGTCGCCCCAAAGTTCAACCCATGGTCTTCCTGCCCGATCACTTTTGATCGAAGGGACCACCCCATTAGCATCCGTCATGGCGGATTCACCGCATTGGTTCCAGACCCAATTATTGACGGATTTCACCTCACTAGAGTCCTTATGGACGGTGGCAGCAGCCTGAACCTGCTTTATCAAGATACAGTGCGGAAAATGGGCATCGATCCCTCGAGGATTAAACCCACCAGAACGACCTTTAAAGGCGTCATACCAGGTGTAGAAGCCAACTGTACAGGCTCAGTTACACTTGAAGTGGTCTTCGGATCTCCAGATAATTTCCGAAGCGAGGAGTTAATCTTCGACATAGTCCCGTTCCGCAGTGGCTATCACGCACTGCTCGGGCGAACCGCATTTGCCAAGTTCAATGCGGTGCCGCACTACGCATACCTCAAGCTCAAGATGCCAGGCCCTCGAGGCGTCATCACAGTCAATGGAAACACCGAACGCTCTCTCTAAACGGAGGAGCATATGGCGGCTATCGCAGCGGAAGTACAAAGCAGCCTCTCAAGGAAATTCTTCAGTCCGGCCATTAAACGTCCGGACACCATCAAGCGTGCCCGGAGTAACCTACAACAAGACTGCCTGGCACGTTCCGAGCAAGCGTAGCAATGCGGCCCCAACCCCAACCCTCGCGAACTTGCGAAACCAGTGTTGCGCGTACATAACTACACTCTAGAAATACCATGGGCACAGGGGGAGGGGCACCATCACGGCACGCCCGAAACGCGGCTTAAACCGCATTAGGGGCTGCCGATTTCTTAATTTTCTCTTATTTTCAGGACTCCATTCTTCAGAAGGCTTGTCCGGTAGTACAATTGCCGCACAAACGATACAACCAGGGAAGCAGAAAGCTACGCCGCACTACAGAACTCTAAGGTGGTCTCTATATCGAGCAGTATACCTGTTTCGCATAACATTCCGCAGCTCGCCTCTAGAAAGGACATATTTGATAGTCCCATCTTTTGCTTATCGCACTATTGTATCATTCTTCTTTGATCACAACTTTTTTAAATAAACAATGCATAGCTTCCGTCTATTATTGCATTACCTCTTTTTTACGAATATATGTTCATTAATGACATGTTGCACCCGTACACTTTGATACGGCCAATACGCCAGGGGCTTAAGTACCCCACAATACGGCATGAGAAGTCCGAACACTTTCACAAGTGTGGCACCCCAAACTTATAGCATTATATGCATCGGCTCCGAATCATGTCTTGGGTCAAATGTTGGGTTTGCCCGGTTCCTATGTTTTGGTACCTTATGTTCCGTTATATCGGCTAAGGTAGCACTAGGAGAACTACTGCGATTGTGCCCCAGTTGATCTGGGCTAAGCACCTCAGTAGAGAAAGCTAAAACTGACCGTCATGATGAGGCGAGAGCTGGTCGCTGTTCGAGAGGTTTTTGAGTCCCTAAAGACTTATGCCGCTTAGAGCGAGGAGTCGGCTTTGTCCGGCCTAGGCGTAGATAGCGCCCCGAACTCGGTCTTCCGAACACTAGGGGCTTCGCCAAAATTTAAAATTATAGAATTCTATGGCTAAGTGAGAGTGTTCAAGCATTATAGTCCGATTGCCTTGTTCATTGTGTTGAGCACGTCCCTCAAGGACCCAAGAATGGGAAAAAGAGCGCTCATGTTTGTCCCGAACACCCCAGCACTCGTGCCATGGGCGCAGAAGCCGACGACTCGCCATCTCTCAAATTTGATAAACGGCCGCACAGAAGGTAATATTTTAAATTTAAAAGCGTTGCTTAGCGTATATGAACAAGTTTTCAGCATACAGGATCACAAATGCGAGTTTACTCAAAAATTACATCTTTGGGGCATTCACCCGCTATAAGGCGGGCACCCTTCAGGACGCCCTCATAATACGCTTCCGGGACGCAATGCTCCTTGCCCGGTGGCGGCCCGTCCTTCACCAGATTCTCCACATCCATCTTGCCCCAGTGCACTTTAGCACAGGCAAGCGCCCTACGGGCACCTTCGATGCAGACGGAGCGCTTGATTAATTCAAACCATGGACAGGCATCCACCAGCCGCCTCACCAGCCCGAAGTAGCTCCCAGGCAAAGCCTCTCCAGGCCACAGCCGAACTATGAGGCCCTTTATAGCCTGTTCGGCAACCTTGTGGAGCTCAACCATTTGCTTCAGCTAGTCGCTCAAAGGCACCAGGTGTCCGGCCTCAGCATACTGAGACCAGAACACCTTCTCCGTCGAGCTCCCCTCTTCGGCTCGGTAGTAGGTGGCGGCACCCGACGCACAGTGGGGCAAATCTGCGAACGCTCCTGGAAAGCTCCGGACTCGGGTAAGTAATAAGTAATTCACTTTCACGTGCTTGCTTTGCATAATGAATGCCTTACCCGCCGCTATCTTCTTCATTGCGTCAATTTCTTTGAGGGATTTCTGGGCTTCGGCCTTTGCAGACTTCGCGCTTTTGAGGGCTGCCGCAAGCTCGGACGCTTGCGTCTTTGAGTCAAGCTCCAAACTCTCATGTTTTCTCACGAGAACCTGGAGCTCTTTCTGCACCTCCTCCACCCGTGCCTCCTGCTTCTCTCTCTCCGTGCGCTCCGCGGCCGCCCTGTTTTCGGCCTCGGACAGCGCTTGCTTAAGGGTTGCCACCTCGGTCGTGGCCCCTATAATAGCACGTTGATCCTGTCATTTTTTGCAACCACATCTTATCTATATAATTGCGCAAGGTATTACTTACCTTCCTTCTCCTTGAGTTGCCTCTTGGCATGGCCGAGCTCGTTCTCGGACCGCGCAAGGTTTTGCTTCAGCGTATCCACCTCCGCAGTCAGTGCGGCAGAGGCCAGCAGCGAAGCCTGCATACGCATATTGACTTGATTATGTTAGACTCCTGCGAATGTTACTAGATCCTCTATTCGGCTTTTCTTTCCGAACACCTAATAGAGCATCAGGGGCTACTGTCTATGCGGTAATATTTTTACATATTCTTTACCTACCTCAAAGCCTGTTAGAAGGCTGGCACAGGCTTCAGTCAGTCCACTCTTGGCGGACTGAACCTTCTGGATCATCGCACTCATAATAGTGCGGTGCTCCTCATCGATGGAGGCGCCGTTAAGCGTCTCCAGCAAATTGTCCGGTGCCTCCGGTTGGACGGAGGTCACCGGCTCGGTAGGCTCGCTCCTCTTGGTAGGAGGCCGCCTACTGGAGTCCGGAACCATTGAAGGTTCCGGCGCAGTGTCCGGCTCAAGGATAGACTTGGAGCCCTTGGGGGTTTTATCCCCTTTGCACCTGGAGTCCGGGAGGTCGCCTTGCAGCGCCTCCAGGACCACCTCCTCCTGGCTTGGAACCTGTTGGGACAGCACCTCGGCGTCGTCCGTAGGATGGGGGGAGGTAGCCGTTGGAAGCGAATTCACATCCGATGAATCCAGGGAATCGCTCGACGACACGTCGAGCCGGTCTTTGGGTGGACTGCATAAACATGTTCAACATAAGGAAAAGTTGTGCAATGGAAGAATACTATGAATCATTCTGGTATCCGGACACTTATGATCTCGCCAGGGGCTTGGCCCTGTGCGGCCACTCCTCTTCGCCCTCGTCGGCGTTGGTGGAGCCGTCCGGAGGAAGGGTTTTCCTCTTCTTGGACCCTTCGGCCTCCCTAGTTGGGGCGGCCTTCCTTTTCTTCTCTCCCCCCGCTGGAGGGGGAGAGGTCTCTTCTTCCTCCTCCTCGTCTTCACGGGAGGAGTGCGTCTTGGAGTCATCGGATGATGAATCCAACACCCCTAGGCGCCGGGCACTCTTCCGAGTTCCCGTGGCCTTCTTCTTGGCCTTCTTCTCCGGCACCACATAGGGTGCCGGAACCAGCAGCTTCGCCAAGCGAGTGTCCGCTCGGCCTTTGGGCAAAGGACCCGGACAGTTGATCTGTCTGGACGTCTCCTGCCAATCCTGTCAAAGGTAAGGGAGCTTAAGATCCCGCATGAAGTCAAACTATGAAAAACTAATACCCTGTAAAAGGTAAAGACAGCTTACCGCATGAGCGCGATGCTACGTGCTGAATCCGCGATCCTCAGTAGCGGATGCGGGGGCCTCGACGCCCTTGAAAAGCACCTTCCAGGCATCTTCGTACGTTGTGTCTAAGAGCCTGCTTAGGGTTCGGTGCTGCGCCGGGTCGAACTCCCACAGGTTGAAAGCCCGTTGTTGACACGGGAGGATCCGGCGGATGAGCATAACCTGGACTACGTTGACAAGTTTGAGCTTCTTGTCCACCAGGGTTTGGACGCATGTTTGGAGTCCGGTCAGCTCTCCTTCTTTACCCCACGATAGGCCCATCTCTTTCCAGGAGGTGAGCCGCGTAGGAGGTCTGGATCGGAACTCGGGGGCTGCGACCCATTCAGGGTCGCGCGGCTCGGTGATGTAAAACCACCCCGATTGCCACCCCTTTAGGGACTCCACGAAGGAGCCCTCGGGCCATAGGACGTTGGGCATCTTGCCCACCATGGCGCCTCCGCACTCCGCCTGAGTGCCGCGCACCACCTTCGGCTTGACATTAAAAGTCTTGAGGCATATGCCAAAATGGGGGCGGATGCAGAAGAAAGCCTCGCACACGACGATAAACGCCGAGATATTAAGGACAAAGTTCAGGGCCAGATCGTGGAAATCCAGGCCATAGTAGAACATGAGCCCCCGGACAAATGGGTGGAGAGGGAAGCCAGTCCGCGGAGGAAATGGGGGAGGAACACCACCCTCTCATGGGGCCTAGGGGTGGGGATGAGCTGCCCCTCTTCGGGAAGCCGGTGCGCAATGTCGTTAGACAAGTATCCGGCCTTCCTCAGTTTTTTGATGTGTCCCTCCGTGACGGAGGAGGCCATCCACTTGCCTCCCGCTCCGGACATGGCTGGAGAAGGTTGAGGTGGGGTGTGCGGACTTGGGCGCTGGAGATCGAGTGCGCGGAAATGGATAGGTAAAGGAGGAAGAAGGCATGGATGAAAAGGTGTATCCTTATCCCCTTATATGGGCGAACGCGACTATGCGCCCCCACTAGCCTCGTAAAACTTGCTTATCTCCCAAGCGTCGTAGTCAATGGCGCGGTTGGGTGACCCACACCCGTATTTATGAGAATCCCGGAATAAGGGGACACGATCTCTGCTTTAACAAGACGTGCCAAGGAAACCGCCTCGCTAAACGCGCTGAGGTGGGACAGTAAAACGATTTGAATAAAGACTTGGCCATGGTGTGATGTCACGCTACGGAATACGTCAGCAGATTAGATTTGTGTAAATATTATTCTCTCTATGGCAATATGTGGAAACTTATTTTGCAGAGCCGGACACTACCTTTGTGTTCAAAGTCTTCTATGAAGTACTTGGAGGAGGAACCCGCCTTGCAACGCCGAAGACAATCTATGCGCCGGACTCGTCGTCATTGAAGCCTGGTTCAGGGGCTACTGAGGAAGTCCTGGATTAGGGGGTGTCCGGATGGCCAGACTATACCTTCGGCCGGACTCCTGGACTATGAAGATACAAGATTGAAGACTTCATCCCGTGTCCGGAAGGGACTTTCCTTGGCGTGGAAGGCAAGCTTGGCGATACAGGTATGTAGATCTCCTACCATTGTAACCGACTCTGTGTAACCCTAGCCCTCTCCGATGTCTATATAAACCGGAGAATTTTAGTCCGTAGGACGAAGAACAATCATACCATAGGCTAGCTTTTAGGGTTTAGCCTCTCTGATCTCGTGGTAGATCTACTCTTGTACTACCCATATCATCAATATTAATCAAGTAGGACATAGGGTTTTACCTCCATCAAGAGGGCCCGAACCTGGGTAAAACATCATGTCCCCTGCCTCCTGTTACCATCCGACCTAGACGCACAGTTCGGGACCCCCTACCCGAGATCCGCCGGTTTTGACACCGACACTTACTGATCCTTGCAAGCACAATATCATTGACACCAAATGGATCTACCGCAACAAACAATATGAGCATGGTCAAGTTGTCAGAAACAAGGCTCGTCTCATTGCTCAAGGTTACACTCAAGCAGAAGGAATTGACTTCGATGAAACCTTTGCTCCTGTGGCTAGGCTTGAAGCCATTCACATACTGCTAGCCTATGCCAACCATCACAACATCCTCCTATACCGAATGGATGTGAAGAGTGCTTTTCTCAATGGCAAGATTGAAGAAGTGTATGTTGCACAACCACCTGGCTTTGAAGACCCAAAACATCCTGACATGGTATACAAGCTCAACAAGGCACTGTATGGCCTCAAACAAGACCATCGTGCTTGGTATGACACACTCAAAGACTTCCTGAAGAGCAAAGGCTTCAAACCTGGTTCTCTGGATCCCACACTCTTCACGAATACATATGATGGAGAAATGTTTGTATGCCAGATCTATGTGGATGGCATTATCTCCAGCTGCACTGACAAGAGATACAGTGATGAGTTTGGACACATGATGCAAGAGCAATATCATATGTCCATGATGGGTGAGCTGAAATTCTTCCTAGGTCTTCAAATCCATCAATAGAGCAACGACATCTTCATATCACAAGAGAAATACCTCAAAGATTGCCTGAAGAAGTTTGGTATGCAAGACTACAAAGGATACACGATGCCAATGCCAACCAAAAGTCATCTGGGCCCGACGACAATGGTAAAGAGTTCGATCAAAAGGTATACCACTCCATGATTGGTTCTTTACTCTATTTATGTGCATCTAGGCCAGATATAATGCTTAGCATTTGCATGTGTGCCCGATTCCAATTGGCACCAAAGGAGTCACATCACTTAGTTGTGAAGCGAATTCTTCGATATTTGTCTTACACCCCAACACTATGATTATGGTATCCAAAGGGCTCAGAGTTTGATCTAGTTGGATTCTCAAATGCTGATTATGCTGGTGACAAGGTTGATCGCAAGTCCACATCAAGCACATGTCACTTTCTTGGATGATCGCTTGTCTGTTTGTCTTCAAAGAAGCAAAACTGTGTATCTCTCTCCACTGCTGAATCTGAATACATTGCTGCTGGATCTTGCTGCGCTCACCTTCTATGGATGAAGCAAACTCTCAAGGACTATGGCATCCACCTGAAGCATATGCCACTCTACTGCGACAATGAAAGCGCCATCAAGATTGCCAATAACCCAGTTCAGCACTCGAAGACAAAGCACATTCAGATCCGTCATCATTTTCTCAGAGATCATGTCATGAAGGAACATATTGATATCATTCACGTCAACATTGAAGAGCAATTGGCAGATATCTTCACAAAGCCCTTGGGTGAGAAAAGGTTTTGCAAGTTGCGATGCGAGCTAAATATCTTAGAATCCTCAAATGTCCTGTAATTGGACACACATCCTAATGCTTATGCATGTTGATAACCTAGATGTGCAACACACAAAGTAACGTATATCTTCAATCAATGAAGACATAAACTCTAAGTGTGAATACATTAAAATGGAATTTGACTTCGGAGCGCCACGATAATTGTGCGGCGTGTCTGGGTCTAATACTTCCTATACAGTGGGTAACGCCACCACCAAAATCCTTTTGAAATGTTTCATGTGGCATCATATTTGCATAGTCTTCACATTTGGTTTGTCTTCAACATTGGTTTAACTTCAAGTTTTATCTTCACAATGTTGAGTTGGTCTAATATATATATATATATATATATATATATATATATATATATATATATATATATATATATATATATATATATATATATTCGTGTTCTGTCCTCTACAGCATTCACTTATGGCTATGTTTTCATGCTTGAATCTTTTCTTGATCTAAGTGAATGTGATCGGACCCTAACCCCTTCTGTGCTTCCTCCTCAAACTCTATCTGTCCAAATCATCTGCATTCTATTGAAACATGTCGATTGTCTTCTCTGAATCCTTGTTAGCAGAAGACAAAGAGACAAATATTTAAATTTGTTTTCTAATGCCATATCCTTTCTGCCTAAAAACCGGAGAAGCCGGTAGGACCACCCGACAATCCAGGCGTGCGTGGGAACATGGAACAACTTCCAATATGTTGCATGCATGCCATGTGTACTTCAGATGTGAACCACCAGGGGCACCTGCATAATTACGATGTGCTGTCCCTATCCTTATAAATACAGAACTCACCGCGGTCATCATCTCTTCTTCCACCTCTCCACCCAGCACAAACCCTAGCGCCTCTGCTAGCTCGCGTCGACGCTGGAGACAAAGCACTTAGCTACCACGACTTCTTCGACGCCGTCCTCACGCCAGCCGCAGACCTCGTCCTCTCCGCCGTCGCCGTAGGTGTCTTCCGTCGCCAAGTTAGGGCATGGAAGATTGAACTGCTCGGCCTCCAACTCTACCTCGTCTAGCAGTTCGTCCGCGGTAATTAAATCTTACTTTTTACTGCCTTTTAGATCCGTCAGATCCATCCACTTCAACCAAATATGGATCCATCCTTATTTGCATCTCATATCATGCCAAGTATATTCACTTATGCTTCATAACTAGTTAGGTTCCTCACTTGTACTTATTCATGGATTCGTACAAATCTGGAACCGACTCTCTTCAAATAAGTGTGTGTCTTCGCGCTATGAGGTCAATGTCTTCAAACTGATTTATCTTCAAAAATCTTCTGAGAATGCATATGACCTATACCCCTTCCCTTGCATCTATAATGCTGTCACAGGTACATGTCTGTGGGAGAATCCCTTGGTTCTCATAGTCTGCATTCATTTGCAGAGTTCTTACAACGTCATATTCACTCACCTGAAGCCAGTTCCTGTGTGACCAGCAAAAGGAAGCCACTCACTGTCTTGAAGCCTTTCAATCTGAATACAATGGCAACAAAGAAATCAGCTAGAAAGGATGGCAGGCAGCGCCGTGGAAATACAGCTAAGGATTTACCTCCAAATCTGTTTGAGCTGTACAAGTCAGATCCTGAGGAAAGCTACAACCAGCGCAAGACCTGAATCCAATGGATTCGAAGATATTGGGTGGAAGAATGGTTCATGTATAGATTTGTGACTGCTGAATATGCTGAAAAGAACGCCATCAAGGGCCCCTGGGGAGATATTCTATACAGAAATCTGCAGCCCAAGTCCAAGTCTGAAGCCATTGCTCAAGGCTTCTACCCATGCATGGTCCGAGGACCGATGCCAGAGAATGCCGACCCATCATCAATGATATGGTGTCGCGAAGACAATCTTTTTAAATGCAACTATCAATTTGCCAAGGAGTCAGCCGTCAAAAACAAGAAGGAGTTTCGCCTCAACTTCAGCCCTGGCCCATATGCTCCAAGGGTGATGGCACACACGATGCCAATCCAAATGTCATCGGCCCCTTCTACAACTTCGATGGCCTTCTCTCTCATATAGTTGTACAGGGAGCTATGGTGGAGCACTCTGCTGATGACGCGGACTTTGAAGAAGCGGCAGCTCCATCAAAGCAGCAGAAGAAGAAGAAATCAAAGGCTTCAAAGCCCTCTTCCTCACCAAAAGCTTCGCGTGTGCAGGAATTGGCCATTGCACCTCCTAAAGCCAGTGTGCAGTCTGAAGACTTATCTCGTGTCTCCAAGAAGGCCAAGAAGACCAAGAAAGCAAAGAAGCCCAAGAAGATTTCCGGGCATGAAATGACTCCAGCTGTCGTTCTCAAGAACGAAGAAGACACCATTGATCTATCTAGTGACGAAGATCTTGGTGATGACGCACTTGAGCAACTCATCAAGAGAAAGCAAGAGGCGAAGATCTTCAACGATCTGCCCCTCTTTGATGTTGATATACTAAACAATTTCATTGATGAGTGGTTTGATGACCAGAGCATCAGCATTGATGATCTTCAGCTGCCGGTGGACATCAGCGTCACATTTCACGGAGCTATTGCCAATGAGCTGGTCATGGCTCAGAAGATTGTTGAGCTCAAGAACAAAATTGACTATGAGAAGGCTCACTTCAAGAAGAACATGGCCAAGCTCAGTGTGGAAGATGTTCAGATCTTCAAGAAGATGTGCATGAGCTCAAGGAACAGTTTCACAAGAAACGTGAAGAAGCAAAAGGTTTAAGAGAGCGCATGAAGTACTTTGCATAGAAATGTGTTCAAGCACACAATGAGGCTGAGAAGCGCAAGGCTCTTGGGCTCCTGGCATCGACCCAAGAATGGCTGCCAAGCCAACAAAGAAGTCTGCTATGGCCTGAACTGAAGCACCAAGGCAAGAAGAACCTTGCATTGTCTTCCCTGCCAGCATGACAGGCTCAAAGCCTAAGGTCCCCTCAGCAGCTTCAGGATAGAAGAAGACAAGGGCTACTGAAGCTGATGCCAGGAAGCGCAAGCACAAGAACACCTATGATGATGCACCTTCGAAGAAGAAGTTGAAGACAAAATCTTCAAAGAAAGAGCATGTTGCGGCCTCTAAGCCCCTTGTTGTTGAGCCCATTTCTGTTGCATGTCCTGCCTCAACCAACCAAGAGCGTCGCCTAGTGATCCATGAGCCTGCTTTCACAGAGGCTCCTGAGAATGAAGAAGTTGCAGTGGTTGACCCCACCACAGCGGAAGACATTGGTCGTGAAGACAATGTAGAAGATGATGAATTCCTTCCTCAACTTGAGAATCAAGTGGTATCATTGCCTGTTCTTATGAACTGCGAACTCATCAGCATTGGTCGTCCCTTGACGCCAATTGCTCAGGATGATTCATGGTCCGATCGCCCTCAACAAGACACCCCCATTCATGAAGACACACCCAGAACTCCAACACCTAAAGTCACCACTCCGGTGCTTGACGATGATAGCTACATGGTACAAACCTCTCTGTCACCACAGGCGCCGCCCACTTTTCGCAGGAGGCCAAAGATCACCATGTCGAGCATTCCAGAAAGGGAAGTGCAATAAAGCTCAGTAGCACGTCAAGTGTTTCCTGAAGCCACCCCAATTGTGAATGTCTCCGAGTCTGAAGCTAAAGCTGCTGAAGACATTCTGGCTACATCAGCCGATGAATAAAATAAAGAAACAAGAGAAGAAGAAAGAGTTGCTACACCCCCTGCTACTGACCAAGTCATTCTCGAGGAGAATGAGTCTATGCCCGACCCTCCTGTTATTGAACATACGGAGGTTGAAACTACTGAGGCGGCCACAAACAATGATGCTAAAGCCAATGATACTGTCATGGCTGAAGACCATGTGGCGCCTGAACATACTGTGGCACGTGAAGCTAATGTGGTGCCTGAAGCTCAAGTACAACTTGAAGCCACTGTGAATGCTGAAGCCACTGTTCCACCTCCAAGGCCTCACACCATTGAACAAGCCTATTATCATGGTGAACTTTTCACAGTTCGATGGCCCATCATGGTGCCTCCCACTGCTCCCGGACCTCAATATGACTATCATGTGGAGCAGAGGCCACAAGTTCAAAAGCCAAAGCCCAGGCTGCCAAGGCTTCCAGGTGCTGCCACATCCCCATGATCATTCAACGTGAACAGCTTCCAGGTGCGCCAAGAATCTGTACTCGAAGCCAAAGATCTCATCCGATCGATTCTGGAGCTATCAGCAGCGCGGCTACTACTCCTGCATTCTATACAATCAGGGGCGAATAGGCCATTGCAGGGCTCCCCTGTCTTGAAGAAGCCCTTGACTGTTTCGGCGAAGTTGGTCTTCTGCCGTTCATCACGGACAAAGAGCACTGGAATGAAGAGTTGCTGCTACAATTCTATGCCACTCTTCACATTCATGACTACAACAGGCATCCGAAGACATGGGTCCTTGAGTGGATGTTAGGAGATGTACATCATGAAGCCAAAGCTCAAGACATCATTGAGCTTACTTCCCTGCCCACTCTGGGAGAGTTCTATGAGCCTGGTTGTCAATGTCAACGCGATGAACTGCAGAGCATCTTCCAGAGGCCTGAACCCAACATGAGCAAAATGCTCAGCATGATGAAGCCACTGCCCCAAGATGTTGAATACCCCAAAGAGTTCTTCGTCAAGGACCTCGAGTACTTTCCATGCATAGTCTATCATATTCTGAGGCGTACTCTATGGACAATCAAGGGATATACTGCTAAAGCCAAACTTGAAGGAGCCATGAA
Organism: Triticum dicoccoides; assembly: GCF_002162155.2. Taxonomy (NCBI): domain Eukaryota; kingdom Viridiplantae; phylum Streptophyta; class Magnoliopsida; order Poales; family Poaceae; genus Triticum; species Triticum dicoccoides. The sequence goes on along the minus strand of NC_041380.1, from coordinate 336,119,196 downwards.
GACTTTGGTGTTTTACATCATCAATGGCATCAGATTCAACACCCAGGATTTCTTCATCAGACAACTGGCTGCATCTGGGATTGATCTGTTTGGCCTGAAGTTTTATGCTCCATGGGTGATGCGCCTGATCAAACTCCACTCTTCTATTGACTATCAACCCTCAGCGTGCAACCATCTTGTCTTTCTACCTAAGGTTGATATGTCCGTCTAAGCCATCGACCCAGAGCCTGCCAAGGAGCCTCTATATCTTCATAATGTTGATCATCAAAGCTTCACGTAACCAATAGAAGGAATTCATATCCCCAATGCTGCAACTACTGCTTATCCTCTGGCTGGCAATATACACGTGCCTCATCGTGCAAACACCGAAGCCACTGACAATACAATAGCTCAAAGGCCTTGGAAGTGTTCTCGTGCACTCAATGACCGAGAGATTCTTGTGGCCTTACACCAGAAGCAGGATAAGAATCACGACTGGATCAAGCGTCAGATGCAGAGTATCTTGGTGGATGTCAATCACATCAAAACTTGTCCACTAAGAACTCGTTCGTTACCCATGAAGCCTGTCGGCGGTCTTGGAAGAGTCTCACACTATTATGCCCAGAAGAAGATCTTCGCGAAGATGGCTTCACCGAGGGCTTCAAATTTGATTCCACACCTCCACGCAATGCAAGCTGGCACCGCACTCCATCAATAAAAGATTCTGATTACTCGTCTTCGGCTGCAACTGTTGTTGCGAGAGTCATTAATGAAGAAGACGATGCCACTTCACCAACCATGGCTTCCCTGCATCTCGACACTACACCAGGCCCTTCTGCACCACTGAACTCCAACATCGACCCTGCACCTTCATCTACTCCTAATGGGGACGAGTAGATACTCTATGTCTTCAAACCTTTTTGGTCACTAATGACAAAAGGGGGAGAAGCATATGAGTTGATAGTCTTCAAGCGGGTCCTAATGGGTGGTTGCACTATTTTTGCCAAGTGTTTACAACTCTTGTTTTTTGATACATTTGGTTCTTTGGGTTGTAACACTTAAACTCGATGGTTGTCTGCTACTTTTTCTGCTCCTCTGTGATGCGATGATAAATTTCGCATGAAGTCATTCCGCAGATGTCCATCTTTCATTATGCATGTCATTATCTTTGTTATATCTTTATATGCATGATGAATTGTTTTCATAAGTTGAAGAGGATCTCCACAAAGTAAAACCTGCCATGTGCATTTGCATTCAAAAGCAAACTACTTATATGCACATCTTCAGGGGGAGCCTTTTCCCACTTATGAAGACAATGTTGTAATTCTCAACTTTCACATACTTTTATCCCCGTTGGAAACTTCAACCAGTTTGTCATCAATCACCAAAAAGGGGGAGATTGTAAGTGCATCTAGTGCCATCCCTAGTTGGTTTTGGAGTATTGACGACAAACTTGGTTGAGGGACTAATGTGTTTGTGAGAATTGTAGGATAACACAGGTAGTAGTCCCATATTGATTCGGTTTACCTACCAGAGATGGCCCCTAAAAATGTGTGAAGATATCAAAGACAATGGTGGTCTGTGAAGAGATTCACATTGAAGACTATGACATGAGAAGACATCATATGAAGACTATGGAGTACGAAGACATAGTTGTTTCGTAGTTTCCTTTTCTTCTTTGTTGAGTCATAGGAACCACCATACTATTAAGTGGGGTCCACGTGAACAAGGTCAGACTGACTGATATGATGCTCAACCAAATCCTATGCCTTCGAGCGAAGACAATGAGAGCAAATCTTATCTAGAGCTGGATAAGTCAGCTTTACTTGTAGCCCAAGTCAAGCTGTCGCGTGTGTTTGAAATATGGTCGTTGGACACGTGTCAGTTCCTTAGCGACCCAGGGTCATTTCGGACAAATCAGGTCGGATTGCCTCCTGGCTATAAATAGCCCACCCCCTACACCATAAATTGGTGGCTTCTCAGAGTTAGTGCACGGCTTTTGTCGTTTGAGAGCAACCCACCTCCGAAGCATTTGAGAGAGAGATCCTTGCGAGGACAAAGCCCAAAACACCCAGAGCCAAAGAGTGTTAGGCATCACTGAAGTCTTTCTGTCTGCGTGACCTGAAGACTTTTTACACTTGAGGACTGTGAATCCTCCAGCCGGTTAGGCGTCACATTCTGAGCATCCAAGAGTCATTGTGGATCACCGGTGAACGAAGTCTGTGAAGGTTTGGAAGTCTGCCTTGAAGACTTACCAGAGTGATTGGGCGAGGACTGTGTGTCCTTAGCTCAAGGTGAATAAGGTGAAGACACGGTCTTCTAAGTTGAATCTCAGCCTCCCTGACCAGACGTACAGTTGTCATAGCAACTGGAACTGGTCTACCAAATTCGTGTCCTCTCCAAGCAACTGGTTCTATCCTTCTCATCTCTTTACTTTATAGTTGTCTTCGTGAAGTCATTGCTTGCTTGCATGATCTGATTGACTTCACTGTGTGAAGACTTTGTTGTTTGGCTTCACACTATCTTCCATCCTGATCCATACTACCTAGCTGCTGATAGTCTTCGTGCTTTCACTTCATTGCTTACTTGACTATGGCTTGTCTAGTGTAGTCTACCTTCCGCTGCATATCAATAGGTTCATTTCTATCGTTTGTCTTCAAAGCCCCCTTGTTTTGAAGACTTTCATAAAAATCGCCTATTCACCCCCCCCTCTAGTCGATAACTAGCACTTTTATAATCTAGTGGCACTATTAATTTGAGGCAATGTTTTGGCACCGCTAGTGCTACTGATTTTTATATATATCTAAAGAGGGGGTTTCCTCCGATTTCATTAAAGAAACCCAGCCATAGAGAACCATTATCCGACAACATCTCAGTGTAAACGGGTAGTTATGCAACTACTACTAGAACGGACTGAGTACTAGCATGAGACAAGTTCGCCACATAAGCTAGGCAGGTAGGGGGACGCAGCACCAACTCGACCAAGTTTGGATTACAACCCAAATGCTAACACAGAAACATCAGGGGGAAGATAGGGACTGAAAGAGCCAGCTTCAGCATCCCAGTCTAAGCACCCCCGGCCTCCATCCGTGCGACACATGGTACACCTCGCTTGCCACCTGCTCGACCCTAGTGCCACTGATTAGATGAAGTAATAATACCGTTAAAATAGAGCGAGTGTCCTCTCTATCATTTCATTTCCAATGTAGATAAATAAAGTGCTTCTCTTTGTTAGTATATATTTCATCAACTAGTCCCATTGTTAATGTTTAAGCGTTTCTGCAAACTGGGGTGCTTAATTTTAGTTGATCTACAAAAAAAATGGAGATTGCAATGTCTCAAGGACCCTCCTTGTACTACAGTTGTACACTGATGTTCATCACTGGCAGAAGGTGTATCGGGGAGAATTGGGTCGATTTCCAGTATGAGGCCTACCGTATGAGGCGTGCAGGGCCCATCGCACCCTCGTGGCATGGCGTACTATGATACTATCACAATATTTTCTTCTATTTTTTAGTGTATGTTTCATCAACTAGTGCCACTATAATGTAATCATGCTTTTTCATTATCAGTGCAAACAGGGTTATTCAGCTGCATTTTGGTGGAACTACACAAATGTATAGATGGAACCGACATATATGCAGAGTGCGAGGTGTGCCAAGTAAAAATTACCGATACCTACCAGTCTCCATGCACGCATTGGCATCCACCACCACTAGTGGGATGTGTGGCGCTCTCTGTGGACAGATCTTTCTTGGCAGCAAATCCTCTAACCAAATACTAGTAGCTTGTATTGGCGGTTTTCTAGGGAGTACTCTTTTCTGGAAGAAGCACCAATCTATTTTTCTTTATTTGTACACGGTGTCACAACTTTGACCCAAAGGCCCAGAGCCTTTTTAGGGTGATTGGCGTAGTACTCGAAGACTGATTGTAAGCATGATTTTCATTAGCCGTCACACTGATTGTAAGCATGAGCAGATGGAAGATTAGGTTAGTGCGAAGCTTACCTTAAACCCTACCACCACCGTTGAAACAAGGCGAGCGTCGAGGGAACCGTGGAGAACAACGGGGAAGCAACGTCGCGCTCGGCCTCCTCTTGTGGTGGGAGAACAAATACTCATGTGGCTCTAGCTGGCTCTGCACCCTCACGAATGGCACACCGTACTTGATCGATTCGTTATCCTCTGGATGCTCGACCTTCGACCTGTACGCCCACCACCTCCGCCTGACTTTCACCCCGGACAAATCAGTCTGCTCCATTGCCCAGAGGAGATAATCGATGACCTCGAAGGACTGCAGCGTGACTGCCGCCGAGGAGTACATCGCCGCCCTCATCGCTGTCATCTCACTCTTTCGCATACATTGCCACATGGCCCTCACCGTCCTCGAAATCTCCCACTCATTGTCAAACCAAGTAAGGATCTCCTTTAACCTAGCTATCTTTTCCTGGTCGCCTGATACGTCTCCAACGTATCTATAATTTTTGATTGTTCCATGTTATATTATATTCTATTTTGGACATTATTGGGATTTATTATACACTTTTATATTATTTTTAGGACTAACCTATTAACCGGAGGCCCAGCCCAGAATTGTTGTTTTTGCCTATTTTATGGTTTCGCAGAAAAAGAATATGAAACAGAGACCAAACGGAATGAAACCTTCGGGAACGTGATTTTCGGAACGAATATGATCCAGAGGACTTGGACCCTATGTCAAGACATCAACCAGGAGGCCACAAGGTAGGGGGTGTGCCTACCCCCCCCGGTGCGCCCTCCACCATCGTCGGGCCCCTGTTGCTCCACCGACGTACTCCTTCCTCCTATATATACCTACGTACCCCCAAACTACCAGATACAGAGCCAAAACCCTAATTCCACCGCAGTAACTTTCTGTATCCATGAGATCCCATATTGGGGCCTTTTTCGGAGCTCCGCCGGAGGGGGCATCGATCACGGAGGGCTTCTACATCAACACCATAGCCTCTCCGATGAAGTGTGAGTAGTTTACCTCGGACCTACAGACCATAGTTATTAGCTAGATGGCTTCTTCTCTCTACTTGTATCTCAATACAAAGTTCTCCCCTCTCTTATGGAGATCTATTCGATGTAATCTTCTTTTGCAGTGTGTTTGTTGAGACCGATGAATTGTGGGTTTATGAGCAAGTTTATCTATGAACAATATTTGAATCATCTCTGAATTCTTTTATGTATGATTGGTTATCTTTGCAAGTCTCTTCGAATTATCAGTTTGGTTTGGCCTACTAGATTGATCTTTCTTGCAATGGGAGAAGTGCTTAGCTTTGGGTTCAATCTTGCGGTGTCCTTTCCCAGTGACAGTAGGGGAACCAAGGCACGTATTGTATTGTTGCCATCGAGGATAACAAGATGGGGTTTACATCATATTGCATGAGTTTATCCCTCTACATCATGTCATCTTGCTTAAAGCGTTACTCTATTCTTATGAACGTAATACTCTAGATGCATGATGGATAGCGGTTGATGTGTGGAGTAATAGTAGTAGATGCAGGCAGGAGTCCGTCTACTTGTCTCGGACGTGATGCCTATATACATGATCATACCTAGATATTCTCATAACTATGCTCAATTCTGTCAATTGCTCAACAATAATTTGTTTACCCACCGTGAATACTTCTGCTCTTGAGAGAAGCCACTAGTGAAACCTATGGCCCTCGGGTCTATCTTCCATCATATTAATCTTCCAATACTTAGCTATTTCCTTTGCCCTTTATTTTACTTTGCATCTTTTATTTCTCTTTATCATACAAAATACCAAAAATATTATCTTATCATATCTATCAGATCTCACTCTCGTAAGTGACAGTGTGGGGATTGACAACCCCTTATCACATTGGTTGCAAGGATTTATTTGTTTGTGTAGGTACGAGGGACTCGTGCGTGGCCTCCTACTGGATTGATACCTTGGTTCTCAAAAACTGAGGAAACTACTTACGCTACTTTGCTGCATCACCCTTTCCTCTTCAAGGGAAAACCAATGCAAGTGCTCAAGAGGTGGAATAGGATTAATGCATCTGCTTCAAGGGAGAGTAAGACACAACCAGATGAAAACATTGTCAAAGGACTACTGGAGATGCTTGATGATCACAATGTTTTAGTCAAATCATTTCGTATGGCAAGGGACATATTCCAAAACCGACGTATTAAAGATGTAAGACTAAGATTGATCAACAAAAGGTCGAAAGATGGACGGCAATACAACCTACCATCTGCCTCAGAAGTCGCAGCACTAATTATTGGGGAACAAGATGGAGAAAATAATGAATTTGATATAATAGTTGAGACCAAAGACAGAATGTTACAGAGGATTTTAGAGTTGCACCCAAGCTATATGTCAATGCAGTACCCCTTGCTTTTTCCATATGGAGAAGATGGTTACAGACTAGAAATAGAGTATGAAAATAAAAGAGGCAGCAAAGGTAAAAGAAAGTATGTAACAATGCTGGAGTTTTATGCGTATCGCATACAACAACATCTGAACCAAGCTTCAACATTGCAAATGAGTGGACGTTTGTTCCTGCAATTCTTAGTTGATGCAGCAACGTGCATTGAACAATGGAGACTAAATTGGTACAGGACAAACCAAGGTAAGTTGAGGACAGAACTGTACAGAGAACTGCATGATACAATAGAAAATGGAGATACACGAACCGAACAAGTTGGACAAAGAATCATACTACCCTCATCATATAATGGCAGTCCAAGAAATAAGCAGCAAAACTACCAAGATGCCATGGCGATTTGTCGTTGGTCTGGCTATCCTGATCTCTTCATTACTTTTACATGCAATCCAAAATGGCTGGAAATACAAGATATGTTGGATCTGATTCCAAGCCAGAAACCTGAAGATCGTCCAGATATTGTTGCCAGAGTATTCATGTTAAAACTGAAGGAACTTATGAATGACATAAAGAACGGAAAGTGTTTTGGACAAACAATTGCAAGTAAGTTTACCTAATAAGTACATATTCACTCTTTCCTAGATGATTGTCCTAACTCATTTCTTCTCAAATTTGTTTACTTTCATAAAGTTGTCTACACTATAGAGTTCCAAAAAAGAGGCCTCCCGCATGCACACATATTGGTGTTTCTACACCTAGATGATAAAGATCCAACACCTTCCTAGATCGACAAAATCATATCAGCCGAAATTCCTGATAAGAATAGTGATCCAGAAGGGTACGAAGTAGTGCAAAATTACATGATACATGGTCCATGTGGTCAAGCACACCCAAAATCACCATGCATGGTTGATAAAAGTTGTGCCAAACATTTCCCCAAGAATTTTTGCACTCAGACTACCATAGATGAAGATAACTATCCAGTATATAGAAGGCGAGATGATGGCAACACTATGGACAAGAAAGGAGTGAAGCTAGACAATAGATTTGTTGTGCCATACAATAGAAACCTACTGGTCAAGTATCAAGCCCACATAAATGTTGAATGGTGCAACAGATCAAGGTCTATAAAGTATTTATTCAAATACATCCACAAAGGAGAAGATCGAACAACCATCTTGATAGAAGCGGAAGACCAACAAAGTGAAACAAGAGCTAGCAAATTAACAAACAGGGACGATGAAATCAAGAGGTACCTTGATGCCCGGTACATATCTGGATGTGAAGCCGCATGGCGCATATTTCAGTTTCCTATTCAGTACAGAGAGCCTGCGGTTGAAAGGTTACAAGTTCACCTAGAAAATGAACATGTTGTGGTGTTCCCGGACTCAATGGATTTAGATCAAATTGTATCCCGTCCTAACATAGAAAAGACAATGTTCACAGAATGGATGACAGCCAACCAGTTGCATGAAGAAGCTCGCAGTTTGACGTATGCACAGTTTCCAACCAAATGGACTTGGCATGCACAAGAGAAAGAATGGAAGAAAAGGCGTGGTGGAAAAAAACCATAGGCAGGATTTACTATGCACAACCAACGAGCGGTGAAAAATACTACTTGAGAATGCTGTTAAATACTGTCAAAGGATGCAGATCATATGAAGAAATTCGAACAGTTGATGGCTTTGTACATCCAACATTCAAATCCGCATGTTATGCTCTTGGGCTACTTAATGACGACAAAGAGTGGGATGACTGCATCAAGGAAGCATCCCATTGGGCCTCTGCTCCTCAAATGCGCCAACTTTTCTGCATAATACTTTTATTTTGTGAGGTGACGGATCCCGCAAAGTTGTGGCAAACAAATTGGGAGTTACTATCTGAGGATATCCAACGTCAACAAAGAAGAATATTCAATTTTCAGGCCCTGGAACTCAACTCGGCACAAATAAAGAGCCTGCTCCTGGCAGAGATAGAACAACTATTGACTAAAGGTGGTAAGTCCCTCAACGATTTTCCAGGAATGCCACTACCAGATAGTTCAGTTCTTCAAGATCTAAATAATAGATTAGTAAATGAGGAACTAAACTACGATAAAGATTCTTTAAGAATAGAGCACATGAAGTTACTTCGTAAGCTAAATCAGGATCAGAGGATGGCTTTTGATGTTATAATAGAATCAGTCAACGACAGTCTTGGAAAGTTGATTTTTGTTGACGGATATGGTGGAACTGGAAAGACATTTTTGTGGAAAGCAGTCACCACAAAATTAAGATCTGAAGGAAAAATAGTTCTAGCGGTTGCTTCAAGTGGTATAGCAGCAGTTCTTTTACAGGGTGGAAGAACAGCTCATTCAAGATTTCACATTCCCCTCAAGATCACTAATGAGTCCACATGCAACATCAAGCAAGGAACATTTCTTGCGGAGCTAATAAAGAAAACGTCACTGATAATATGGGATGAAGCACCTATGACACACAAGCACTGTTTTGAGGCACTAGATAAGAGTTTGAGGGACATACTTCGATTCACATATGAGGACGCAGAGCATAGACCATTTGGAGGAATGACCGTAGTCTTGGGAGGTGACTTCAGGCAAATCCTACCAGTTATACCGAAGGGGAAAAGGGAACATATCATTTCTGCATCAATAAAGAGATCCTACCTATGCGTCTGAATTCATCCGAAGGTAGTCCAGAAGAGAAAGCAAAAACAGCTGAATTCGCAAACTAGATACTAAACATAGGCGATGGCACAACGTCAACAATAGATGAAGAGGATTGGGTTACCATCCCAGAGGACCTTATTTTACATGAAGGGGATGACCCGAAAGCATCTATTGTTAACACCACCTATCCTGACTTACACAGAAAATACACTGATAGAACATACCTTGAGGAAAGAGCGATCTTGTTTAGTTAATTCTTTTTGCAGGTGATTAATAGATAAATTCCTCACGTCCAGCAATTTATTTTAGAATTTCTGGGGTTCCAGATCTTGCGTTAGCCACAGATTACTACAGACTGTTCTGTTTTTGACAGATTCTATTTTTCGTGTGTTGTTTGCTTATTTTAATGAATCTATGGCTAGTAAAATAGTTCATAAACCATAGAGAAGTTGGAATACAGTAGGTTTAACACCAATATAAATAAAGAATGAGTTCATTACAGGACCTTGAAGTGGTATTTTGTTTTCTTTCGCTAACGGAGCTCACGAGATTTTCTACTTTAAGTTTTGTGTTGTGATGTTTTCAAGTTTTGGGTGAAAGATTTGATGGATTATGGAATAAGGAGTGGCAAGTGCCTAAGCTTGGGGATTCCCATGGCACCCCAAGATAATCTAAGGACACCTAAAAGCCAAATCTTGGGGATGCCCCAGAAGGCATTCCCTCTTTCGTCTACTTCCATCGGTAACTTTACTTGGAGCTATATTTCTATTTACCACATGATATGTGTTTTGCTTGGAGCGTCTTGTATTATTTGAGTCTTTATTTGTTAGTTTTACTCAATCATCCTTGCTGTACACACCTTTTGAGAGAGACACACATGATTCGGAAATTGTTAGAATACTCTATGTGCTTCACTTATATCTTTTGAGTTATTTTTTTTTTTGCTCTAGTGCTTCACTTATATCTTTTAGAGCTCGTCGGTGGATTTGTTTTATAGAAACTATTGTTCTCTCATGCTTCACTTAGATTATTTTGAGAGTCCTAAAAAACAGCATGGTAATTTGTTTTAATTATGTTAGGCATTCAAGATTAATAAAAAATTTCTTAAGAGTGTGTTGAATACTATGAGAAGTTTGATACTTGATAATTATTTTGAGATATGGAGATGGTAATATTAGAGTCATGCTAGTCGAGTAGTTGTGAATTTGAGAAATACTTGTGTTAAAGTTTGTGATTCCCGTAGCATGCACATATGGTGAACCGTTATGTGATGAAGTTGGAGCATGATTTATTTATTGATTGTCTTCCTTATGAGTGGCGGTCGGGGACGAGCGATGGTATTTTCCTACCAATCTATCCCCCTAGGAGCATGCGCGTAATACTTTGCTTTGATAACTTGTAGATTTTTGCAATAAGTATATGAGTTCTTTATGACTAAGGTTGAGTCCATGGATCATACGCACTTTTCTTCCTTCCACCCTTGCTAGCCTCTCTAATACCGCGCACCTTTCGCCGGTATCATACACCCACCATATACCTTCCTGAAAACAGCCACCATACCTACCTATCATGGCATTTCCATAGCCATTCCGATATATATTGCCATGCAACTTTCCACCATTCCGTTTACTATGACACGCTCCATCATTGTCATATTGCTTTGCATGATCATGTAGTTGACATTGTATTTATGGCAAAGCCACCGTTCATAATTCTTTCATACATGTCACTCTTGATTCATTGCATATCCCGGTACACCGCCGGAGGCATTCACATAGAGTTGTAATTGTTGAGTTGTAAGTAAATAAAAGTGTGATGATCATCATTTTTAGAGCATTGTCCCAAGTGAGGAAAGGATGATGGAGACTATGATTCCCCCACAAGTCAAGATGAGCCTCCGGACGAAAAAAAAGAGGCCATAAAAAGAGAGAAGAAAAGGCCCAAATAAAAAAATGAGAGAAAAAGAGAGAAGGGACAATGCTACTATCCTTTTACCACACTTGTGCTTCAAAGTAGCACCATGATCTTCATAATAGAGAGTCTCCTATGATATCACTTTCATATACTAGTAGGAATTTTTCATTATAGAACTTGGCTTGTATATTCCAATGATGGGCTTCCTCAAAATGCCCTAGGTCTTCGTGAGCAAGTGAGTTGGATGCACACCCACTTAGTTCCTTTTGTTGAGCTTTCATATACTTATAGCTCTAGTGCATCCGTTGCATGGCAATCCCTACTCACTCACATTGATATCTATTGATGGGCATCTCCATAGCCCGTTGATACGCCTAGTTGATGTGAGACTATCTTCCCCTTCTTTTTTGTCTCCTCCACAACCACCATTCTATTCCACCTAAAGTGTTATGTCCATGGCTCATGCTCATGTATTGCGTGAAGATTGAAAAAGTTTGAGAACACCAAAAGTATGAAACAATTGCTTGGCTTGTCATCGGGGTTGTGCATTATTTAAATACTTTCTGTGGTGAACATAGAGCATAGCCACACTATATGACTTTGTAGGGATAACTTTCTTTGGCCATGTTATTTTGAAGAGACATAATTGCTTAGTTAGTATGCTTGAAGTATTATTATTTCTATGTCAATATTGAACTTTTGTCTTGAATCTTTCGGATCTGAATATTCATACCACAATTAAGAAGAATTACATTGAAATTATGCCAAGTAGGATTCCACATCAAAAATTCTGTTTTTATCATTTACCTACTCGAGGACGAGCAGGAATTAAGCTTGGGGATGCTTGATACGTCTCCAACGTATCCATAATTTTTGATTGTTCCATGCTATATTATATTCTGTTTTGGACATTATTGGGCTTTATTATACACTTTTATATTATTTTTGGGACTAACCTATTAACCGGAGGCCCAGCCCAGAATTGCTGTTTTTTTTGCCTATTTTAGGGTTTCACAGAAAAAGAATATCAAACGGAGTCCAAACGGAATGAAACCTTCGGGAACGTGATTTTCGAAACGAATATGATACAGAGGACTTGGACCCTACGTCAAGACATCAACCAGGAGGCCACAAGGTAGGGGGCGCGCCTACCCCCCAGGCGCGCCCTCCACCCTCGTGGGCCCCCTGTTGCTCCACTGATGTACTCCTTCCTCCTATATATACGTACGTACCCCCAAACTACCAGATACGGAGCCAAAACCCTAATTCCACCGCCGTAACTTTTTGTATCCACGAGATCCCATCTTGGGGCCTTTTCCGGAGCTTCGCCGGAGGGGCATCGATCACGGAGGGCTTCTACATCAACACCATAGCCTCTCCGATGAAGTGTGAGTAGTTTACCTCAGACCTATGGGTCCATAGTTATTAGCTAGATGGCTTCTTCTCTCTTTTTGGATCTCAATACAAAGTTCTCCCCCTCTCTTGTGGAGATCTATTCGATGTAATCCTCTTTCGCGGTGTGTTTGTTGAGACCGATGAATTGTGGGTTTACGGTCAAGTTTATCAATGAACAATATTTGAATCTTCTCTGAATTCTTTTATGTATGATTGGTTATCTTTGCAAGTCTCTTCGAATTATCAGTTTGGTTTGGCCTACTAGATTGATCTTTCTTGCAATCGGAGAAGTGCTTAGCTTTGGGTTCAATCTTGCGGTGTCCTTTCCCAGTGACAGTAGGGGCAGCAAGGCACGTATTGTATTGTTGCCATCGAGGATAAAAAGATGGGGTTTATATCATATTGCATGAGTTTATCCCTCTACATCATGCCATCTTGCTTAAAGTGTTACTCTGTTCTTATGAACTTAATACTCTAGATGCATGCTGGATATCGGTCGATGTGTGGAGTAATAGTAGTAGATGCAGGCAGGAGTCGGTCTACTTGTCTCGGACGTGATTCCTATATACATGATCATACCTAGGTATTCTCATAACTATGCTCAATTCTGTCAATTGCTCAACAGTAATTTGTTTACCCACCGTGAATACTTATGCTCTTGAGAGAAGCCACTAATGAAACCTATGGCCCCCGGGTCTATCTTCCATCATATTAATCTTCCAATACTTAGTTATTTCCTTTGCCCTTTATTTTACTTTGCATCTTTTATTTCTCTTTATCATACAAAATACCAAAAATATTATCTTATCATATCTATCAGATCTCACTCTCATAAGTAACCGTGTGGGGATTGACAACCCCTTATCGCGTTGCTTGCGAGGATTTATTTGTTTGTGTAGGTACGAGGGACTCGTGCGTGGCCTCCTACTGGATTGATACCTCGGTTCTCAAAAACTGAGGGAAATACTTACGTTACTTTGCTGCATCACCCTTTCCTCTTCAAGGGAAAACCAACGCAAGTGCTCAAGAGGTAGCATCGCTGCCGGTGATCTGCCCGATTTGCTGTTGCATCCTCTCCATAGATGTCCTTCTAAGAGGTCCAATGCTAGCTTTGGAACATGGGAGGAGAGATGGTGGTCTTGCAATAGAGAAGAGGGAGAGGCGAGACGATGGTTTTGCAATGGAAAAGATGGAGAGAAGAGGGGGAGGTTTTGCAATTGAGAAGAGGGAGAGGTGAGACGGTGGTTTTGGAATGGAGATGATGGAGAGGGGAGGAGGTGATTTTGGAATGGAGAAGAGGGAGAGGAGCGTGCGGTAGTGGTTTAGGATTGGACGAGAGGGCCGACGCGCTGTGACTCGATCAAAATCAAAATCAATTTACCCTTCAATTAAGAAAGTGACCCCACATTAATTAGTCTCCCTTTTATTCTAGATCATAATTGACCATGATTTTCACAAATAAAATATATGTTATGCATTGCAAAAATAATATAATTTGAAAGTATATTCATATACGAACCAAACGATACAATTTTTGGTGACATGCATTCACAAATTGCTTGTCAAATACAGTACGTGGTCAAACTTTGACCCAAAATACGCAAAACAAAAACATACTTCCAAGCCCAGCGTTGCTCCTCTCCTCTTAAACCACCGCCGCTCCTCTCCTGTTCCAATCTAAATCGAGCGCCGCTCCTCTCCTCTTCCATTTCAAAACCACCGCCCCTCCTCTCCTATTCCAATCCAAAACCAGCGCCGCACCTCTCCCGTTCTAATCCAAAACCAGCGCTGCTCCTCTCCTCTTCCATTCAAAAACCACCGTTAGCGAGTGAAGGTGCTGTGGAGAAGTAGATCGATGGAGGAGTACAACTGATACGTGAGGATCGTAGATGGCGACCCTGTGAAGCTAGCTAGGATGTTAGAGATGCAGTCTTGGTTTAACAACAAGGACCAACTAGTGGCAACGGCAACATCCATGGCCAAATATCTACAACAGAGAGAAAAGGCGGCGATACTGCCGAAGGTAGTTGCGCCATAGTACATACAGCTGCTCCACTAGGCAATGGAGTGAACAGATTCACCAAATCCGATCATGAGGCATCGGTGGTGGGAGTATCGATCCCTGATGGAGCATCCACCAGAGATTGAAGGATCGAGCATCTATAGGGTGCCGTTTGTAAGGGTGTCGTGCGAGAGCGAGCCGGTGGAGTCTTCGTCAACTAAACCCAACTGCAAGAGGAGAAAAGCAGTTGGCCCGGCGACGCTTCCCCGCCATCCTCTCCATCACCGTTCACACCTTCTCACGAGGTGGCTGTCTGCCGCAGGAATAGGAGGGGACTCCCCCCCCCCCAAGCCCAATAGTCTAGCAGGTTGTGAATTGTCAGGGGGAGCTTAGGGTTGTCAGTACTTGCAGGTTGTGAATTGTGTTTTGTGTTGTGTATTTTGAGAGTATTTTCAGATATGAATGTCTTTTGAATTTCAGATTTGCAGTATTGAGAATATGAAGTATTTTATGAATTCTAGAGATCTATTTTTAGCATTTAAAAAAATGTAGTTTCATAGGAGTATAAAAGTGCAGACAATGTGATTCTCGGAGAAGAAACTGCAAGTTTCAGTTTCAGATAAGAAACTGCAAGTTTCAGTTTTAGATAAGAAAATAGGGATAACATCATGTTGGAAGTTTTATTCATGGTCGAAAATGGAACTACCAACCAGTTAACATCATGCTGATCAACATTCATGCATAGCACATCTTCATATGATGCACAGTCAAAAATATATGCTATTTTCAAAATGCCCACACAATGTTGAGTGTGCGAAAAACAGAGAAAATGAGGGACGAAGTTCTGGCAAGTGTTGGACGTGGTGTGCGTAGATGACAATGGGGACCCATATGTCAATAATGGCAGCGGCAAAAAAATTGGAGATATTTCCCTGCATCAGGGGGAATCGAACCCGGGCGGAACAACGGTCGGGTAGTGTCACTTGGCCACTGGGCTAGTTCAGTAGTTTCGGTAGAAATAAGGCACTGCCTCCAGTGGTTCTTTCTCGTGCCTTTGTGTGCTTGCCGCGGCGCCGCTATCTGCCGTCGTGAACATGCTGAACAAACGAGAGGAATATGGAGAGGACTGTACGTGGAGAGGCGGACAGTCGGGACCCACCAAGTCTATGGTCGTACGCAAGCAAGTGCCTCATTGAAAAAAATACTTCCTCCTAATGCTATACTAATGTTGGGGCCCACAGGTTTGTCAACATAGTTACAACATTTTCTTTGAGGTGCTTCAACGTAGTTACTGAAGGAGATAAATTTACAAAAAAGCCGGGGAGCTGGCATGTATCATTTATTATCAGTGGGCCAGCAAGTATCAGTTGGGTCGTGGGCTGCCTCGTCTAGGCTTTCTTTTTTAACATGCGCAGCCTATGACATGTCGGTTTGTATTTTCTTGAGGGCCATCATGTATCGACCGGCCTATGGACCTCCCCATCCGAGGTTTTATTTTTCCTGAAACATCGGCAGCCCAACTTATGTTTTGTTTGAAGAAAACGCAGAGGTCTGTTCTATTTTTCTATATAAGAATAGGAACGCCAGGTCCAACTTATGTTTCCCTTCTAACTATATTATATATATTTAAATTATTTTATATGTTATTATATATTATTGTTATTGTGGTCATATGTTTAACAGATACTTACATATATAAGAAAACAATATCCCATATCTTATTAACTTATAAAAATATTTTTTTAACAATAAAATCCTGGATTTTTTTACATTAAGGCAACGAAAATCCTGGTGATTGTGTACAAAAGCTTGGTAAGATCTAAGAACCAATGTAATAATAGATCACTTATTATTTAAATATATTTATAACAAAATGCTTAGTCCCTGTTTATTTTTTGATAACATTGTTGCGCCCAACCCAACATTATAATTAAAACCAGCCCAGCAAAATCGTGTATTTCGAGAAAGTGCAAATGGTCTGTAATTTTTTAGGAAAAAAATAAATGGGCCGCATGGATGCTATATTATTTGTTCAGCCAGCCCAGCAAATTCGTGTATTTCAAGAAAGTGAAAATGGGCTATAGTTTTTTTTAAAGAAGGCCACATGGACGCTACATTATTTGTTCACCCAGCCCATCAAATGGATTGCAATTCTAAAAAAAAGATCAAATGGACTGTAAATTCTGAAAAATGGGTTGAATATGTGCCACATTTTTGGAGGCTGAAATGTGGGCCAATAGGTCAAAGCCAACGCAAGTCATTGTCAACTTAGTCAACAAATGATTCTGACATCATTAGTCGTTGGATTTACATCCAATGACCGGCATCCATCTTCGATCTCTCGTCTTCTTCCTCCAGCGCCGCCGGGACCACCTACTCCCGCCTCTTGCTGCTAGCAGCTCTACTTAGCACGCTTCCCTGTGAAGCGCTACCCCACCGCCAGTCGGGCCATCCCTCCACCCCTTCACACCTCCTGGTCTTCTCCACCGACTGCCGAACCACGCCCACCAAAACCAGTTAACCCTCGTACACCTCTCCGACTGCGACTCCACTCCCGCGTCTTCACATCTTCGGCTCGTTGTTGTCTGGGGCCTCACTGTCGTTCACCACCTTGGATGCGCTCGGCGCGACATAGTTAACACACACAAAAATTATTACTCCCCCTGCTAGTTGGGACCCACCATAGTGGGAGTCCGACTTGTGGGCCTACTAAGTTGACGGGGACGGAGGGCTTTGTCAACTTAGTCAATATGAACGATTCTAGCTCCAGTGACCGTACGATGTCCATCCAACTGCCGTAGTTCTTCTTTAACCTCTGGTCTTCTTGCTCTGGCCGCCCAAACCAGCGCCGGTCGTGTCGCCTGCTCCTGCCTCCCATGGCCGGCTGAGCTGCCGCGGAGGCCTCACCGCCCCCTACTACTCCTACAGCTGGCCCGGCCATCCTCTACTCACCCACATCCCCTGTTATTCTGCGGCGATGGCAGCCTCACACCGCAGCCGAACCCGTGAACCATCATACTCCTCTCCGCGTGGGCATCCACTGACGCGTCTTCCCCGGCTCTGCGTCGTCCCCTTCCTAGGCCTCGCCGTCGTCCACCGCCTTGGTGCTCTCAACGTGGCTTAGTCAATGTGGTCAAGGAATGACTTTCAATGGAAGAGTACTGTACGTGGAGAGGCTGACAGTTGGGTCCACGGCCGCAACAAAGAAGTGCCTCCTTATTACGCGCAAAAAAATGATTCCTCCACCTGACAGTTGGGACCCACCAGACAGGCCACCGTATTTCGCAAAAAAATGTTTCCCCTTGACTGCTAGACCCACCAGCTACATCTTCACACACAAGGAAGTGCGTCCTTATCCTCCCTGACAGCTGGGACCCACCTAGTCGAAGCGTACGTACCGTTGTCTGTCTTGTCGCGAACATGTGCGTACATACTAGTCGATTGGTCTCTTTGCAACGATGAACCATGGCCGAGTAAGTAGCGGCACATGTCATAGTAGAGCCCACCACGTAGCAGTTCAGGTTGTCCCGTCTAAATCGTATACACATACATACAACTACATGCCAAAAAATACGGCCACGTACGTACATACAGGCAGGGTCTCGAACGCCTACTCACACATACGTACGACCAGGGCTGGTATACATGGAGAGGCAGTGACGGTGTCCTGTTCATCGGCAGCCAACCGACTGGGTCGGAATGGAATGGGTCGTGTTCATCGGGAGCCAACCGTCTTGGACAGAATAGCCGATCGAAATGAGGCATGGCGTACCGCAGAACGGAGGAAACGGCCTTCTATTCGACCGGCCACGGTTGAAACAGGATCCTGTTCATTGAGAGGGGTCCAACGTACCACAAAATAGACGAAACGGACTTATGTTCGAGTGCCTACAGTTGAAACGGGGTCCTGTTGATCGGGAGGGGTGTGGCGTACCGCAAAACGGAGGAAACAGACTTGTGTTGGAGCGCTACGGTCGAAACGGGGGTCATGTTCATCGGGAGGGGTGTGGCGTACCGCAAAACGGGACTCCGCGGGCTACTATTCATCTCCACCGTCGACCTCCTCCAGCCTTCACGGGCTACTGTTCATCCACCGTCGACCTCCTCCAGCCTCCACCTCTGTTGTTCATCCACGGGCTCCTGTTCATCCAGCCTCCACCGCTCCTCCACCGACTACTGTTCAACCAACCCTCTCCACGGGGTCCTGTTCAACCACCCCTCCACGGGCTAGTGTTCATCCAGCCCTCCACCGGCTACTATTCAACCAGCCCTCCACGGGATCCTGTTCATCCAGCCCTCCACGGGGTCACGTTCATCCACCCCCAACCGGCTCGATCTGGGTCCTGTTCATCCAGTGGCAACGGCCTCTACTACCACAGGGTCCTGTTCATCCAACCCCCACTGGGAACTGTTCATCCACCCCCCAACAACACTCACTATTCATCAAGAGGCAGCAAGTTCGATCGGCTTCAGTTAGCAGCAGTAGCGAAGGAATCGCTCGGTCGGGTTCAGTTAACAACCAGATCGATCGATCGCTCGGGTTCAGTAACGCGTAGCCTGTAGTGCAATCGCTCGGGTTCAGTAGGTGAACGCCTCACTTGGGTTCAGTTAGAGCCCGATGCCTCAAACCCACACACGTATGTGTACGAGAGAGATGCGCATCTCTCGGCCCTGACCACCCACCGTAACTGGGAACTCCCCGACATTTTCCTCGCCCTCGCTTCTACCATGGTTTTTTCCATCATGGACGGCCCAAAGAATGTCATGCAGTTGCGTCTCTGGCCCACCCAGGATGAAAAGCCCATTTCCTGTCATGATTTTTTGTCATAGAAGTAGGAGCCCACCACATCTACGAGGATGCCGGGTTTTGTCACAATTATCGTCATAAAAGTGTCATACGCATGACAGGAAAAAAAATCGTTCGGACCAAAATGTCACGGATGTGTCTTTTTTTTGCAGTGGTTTGAGTCAATTGGTATGGCACCGTGAAGAATTATCCTTGGGTCGATGACCAAAACTCATCTTTGAAGCACAAGTACCAGAAAAAATGGCTAATGTGAAAGAGTTGATCAATTTATGCATAATGGGGGGAGGGAGAGTTCATTGAGAGAACAAAACTCCCCCTATGTCCATGCCTACACCTAAACAAGACATCAAGATGAGTATGGTGGGGTGTGCAAAGGTTCAAGCCACATTGCTCAAATCAATGATATTTAGCTCATGCCTTAACTCGCAAAATTTTGCTTCATCCAAGGGCTTTGTGAAAATATTTGCAAGGTTATCATGAGTGTTGACATAGTTGAGCTCGATCTACCCTCGCCTAATGTGATCCCGGATGAAGTGATACCGAATCTCAATATGCTTTGTCTTGAAGTATTGCACCGGGTTGAGAGAAATCCTGATGGCACTTTCATTGTCACACCAAAGAGGCACTTTCTCACAAATGACACTGTAATCATTTAAAGTTTGCCTCATCCATAGAAGTTGAGCACAACAACTACAGGCGTCCACATATCCCGCTTCGGTGGATGAGAGAGACACACAACTTTCTTTCTTAGAAGAGCAACTCACCAGAGAGCAACCAAGAAATTGGCACCCTCCGGAAGTTGACTTCCTATCCACTTTGTCTCCCGCCCAATCCGAGTCCGAAAAGCCCACAAGGTTGAAGTTTGCTCCTCTTGGGTACCATAAGCCAAAGTTTGGGGTATGAGCCAAATATCGAAAGATTCACTTGACCGCCACATAGTGGATTTCCATAGGTGCGGCTTGAAACCGTGCACAAATTCCCACACTCAACATGATATCCGATCTAGATGCACAAAGGTAAAGCAAGGAGACAATCATGGAACGATATACCTTTTAATCCACCGCTTTACCATTGGGATCTATGTCAAGTTGGCATTTGATGGGCATTGGAATGGAAACCGGCTTGACATCACTTAGCTTGAATCTCTTGAGCATGTCTTGAGTGCATTTGGCTTGGTTGATGAAGGTTCCTTCTCTTCTTTGTTTGATTTCGAACCCGAGAAAGAACTTCAACTCTCCCATCATGGACATCTTGAACTTCAAGGTCATGAGAGCGGCAAAATCATCATTGAAAGCTTTGTTTGGAGAACCGAAGATAATATCATCAACATATAGTTGGCATACAAACAACTCCCCTTTGACCTTCTTAGTAAAAAGACTGGGGTCGATTTTGTCAATTTCAAACCCATGATCTTGCAACAACTCGGTAAAATGCTCATACCACGCACGTGGGGCTTGTTTAAGGCCATAGAGTGCCTTATTGAGTTGGTACACATGATTGGGGAACTCGGGATCCTCAAACCACAAAGGTTGTTTGACATACACCAACTCATTAATAGGACCATTAAGAAAAGCACTCTTCACATCCATTTGTTGCAACTTGAAGTTATGATGAGAAGCATAAGCAATCAACAAACGAATAGATTCAAGGCGAGCAATGGGAGCAAAGGTTTCACCATAGTCGATACCCTCGACTTGGGAGTAGCCTTGTGCTACTAAATGAGCCTTGTTGCGAACAATAATCCCATGAGCATCTTGCTTGTTCTTGAATATGCACTTGGTTTCAATGACATTATGGTTCCCCTTTGGCCTTGGCACCAATCTCCACACCTTGTTGTGCTCGAAGTTGTTGAGTTCTTCATGCATGGCATTAAGCCAATCCGGATCCTCGAGCGCCTCATAGCTAGACCTTTGGGGTTCAACACAAGAAACAAACGCGTGATGTTCACAATAGTTTGCTAATTGTCTACGAGTGCTTACCCCCTTTCTTAAGCTTCCAAGCACATTCTTCATGGGATGATCTTTGGTAGTGAGCTTGGATGCAATCTTGGTGGCACGATACTCCAATTCCTCCTCGAGAGAGAGTTGATGAGCAGTAACTTTATCATCTTGAGCATCATCTTGAGTTTGTTCTTGATCTTGAACGTGCTCGATGGGAAGAACTTGAACTTGGGCATCACTTGGTGGTTCACCACCATCTTGAGGTTGATCTTGCACTTGATCTTGTTCATTTGGTTGAGGGCCTTCACTTTGTTCTTCGGAAGCGTGTGGATCTTGGGTTGGTGATGGTTCCACTTGAGTGGAACATTGTCCTTCTCCTTCGGCCACAAGGGGTTCCTCAATGGGTAGGATATGACCAACACCCATTCTTCTTATGGCTTGGAGAGGAATTTTGAAGGAAATATGCCCTAGAGGCAATAATAAAGTTATTATTTATTTCCTTATTTCATGATAAATGTTTATTATTCATGCTATAATTGTATTAACCGGAAACATAATACATGTGTGAATACATAGACAAACAGAGTGTCACTAGTATGCCTCTACTTGACTAGCTCGTTAATCAAAGATGGTTATGTTTCCTAACCATAGACAAAGAGTTGTTATTTGATTAACGGGATCACATCATTAGGTGAATGATCTGATTGACATGACCCATTTCATTAGCTTAGCACCCGATCGTTTAGTATGTTGCTATTGCTTTCTTCATGACTTATACATGTTCCTATAACTATGAGATTATGCAACTCCCGTTTACTGGAGGAACACTTTGGGTACTACCAAACGTCACAACGTAACTGGGTGATATAAAGGAGTACTACAGGTGTCCCCAAAGGTACATGTTGGGTTGGCGTATTTTGAGATTAGGTTTTGTCACTCCGATTGTCGGAGAGGTATCTCTGGGCCCTCTCGGTAATGCACATCACTTAAGCCTTGCAAGCATTGCAACTAAATGAGTTAGTTGCGGAATGATGTATTATAGAACGAGTAAAGAGACTTGCCGGCAACGAGATTGAACTAGGTATTGGAATACGGACGATCGAATCTCGGGCAAGTAACATACCGATGACAAAGGGAACGACATATGTTGTTATGCGGTCTGACCGATAAAGATCTTCGTAGAATATGTAGGAGCCAATATGGGCATCCATGTCCCCCTATTGGTTATTGACTGGAGACATGTCTCGATCATGTCTACATTGTTCTCGAACCCGTAGGGTCCGCACGTTTAAGGTTTCGATGACAGTTATATTATGAGTTTATGAGTTTTGATGTACCGAAGGAGTTCGGAGTCCCGGATGAGATCGGGGACATGACGAGGAGTCTCGAAATGGTCGAGACGTAAAGATTGATATATTGGACGACTATATTCGGACATCGGAAAGGTTCCGAGTGATTCGGGTATTTTTTGGAGTACCGGGTAGTTACGGGAGAAGCAATGGGCCTTGATGGGCTTTAGTGGGAAGAGGATAAAGGGCCAAGGGGCTGCTGCGCCCCCCCTCCCCTCTAGTCCGAATTGGACTAGGGAAAAGGGGGCCGGCCACCTCTCCTTCTCCTCCACTTCCTTCTCCCTTCCTCCCCTCTTGGTGGACTCCTACTAGGACTTGGAGTCCTAGTAGGACTCCACATCCTGGCCGCACCAACCTTGGCCGGCCTCCTCCTCCTCCATCCTTTATATACTGAGGCAAGGGGCACCCCAAAGACACAAGTTGATCCACGTGATCTATTCCTTAGCCGTGTGCGGCGCCCCCAGCCACCATAGTCCTCGATAATACTGTAGCGGAGTTTAGGCGAAGCCCTGCTGCTGTAGTACATCAGATCGTCACCACACCGTCGTGCTGACGGAACTCTTCCCCGACACTTTGCTGGATCGGAGTCCGGGGATCGTCATCGAGCTGAACGTGTGCTAGAACTCGGAGGTGCCGTAGTTTCGGTGCTTGGTCGGTCGGATCGTGAAGACGTACGACTACATCAACCAAACGCTTCCGTTGTCGATCTACAAGGTACGTAGATCATATTCTCCCCTCTCGTTGCTATGCATCACCATGATCTTGCGTGTGCGTAGGAATTTTTTTGAAATTACTATGTTCCCCAACAAATTTCATCACCTACATCACAAGTACCACTTTGCTCCACTTGGGAGCTGTTATTCTCATCAAACTCCATGCTACACGTCTCCTCAATGAGTCCCTTGGACTTGTTGAGGACACGGTAAGCATGAGAGTTTGTAGCATAACCAACAAATATGCCCTCATGAGCTCTAGCCTCAAATTTAGACATATGAACACCTTTCTTGAGAATGAAACACTTACAACCGAACACCCGGAAGTAATTGAGGTTGGGCTTGTTACCGGTAAGTATCTCATATGGAGTCTTATTCAAGCCTTTGCAGAGATAGAGCCGATTGGATGCATGACAAGCAGTGTTGATGGCTTCAGCCCAAAAGTTGTATGGAGACTTGAACTCCGCCATCATGGTCCTTGTCGCATCCATCAACGTCCGGTTCTTCCTCTCTGCAACACCAATTTGTTGAGGGGTGTATGGTGCGGAATATTGATGCTTGATCCCCTCATGACTAAGGAACTCATCCAAGACGTAGTTCTTGAACTCGGTGCTGTTTTCACTTCTTATTGTCAAGATATTTGCATTATGTTGATGTTGAGCTTCATTTGCAAAGTCGATGATGGTTTGTTGGGTCTCACTCTTCCTCTTGAAGAAATATACCCAAGTGTATCCTGAATAATCATCCATAATCACCAAGTAATACTTTCTACCCGCAAGACTATCAAAGTATGGCGGCCCAAAGAGATCCATGTGAAGGAGCTCCAAGGGCCTCTTTGAGTAGATGATAGTTGTGGGTGGGTGAGCCTTCTCATGTAGATTTCCTTTAATACAAGCACTGCAAGGACGATCTTTGGAAAAACTAACATTTGTTAGTCCACGGACATGGTCCCCCTTGAGAATACTTGCAAAGATCTCATTGACGTGGGCTAAACGGCGATGCCAAAGCCACCCCACGTCAACTTTAGCCATTAGGCATGTCGCGGTCTTAGTGGGCCGCTCCGAAAAGTTAATCACATAAAGACCGTTCTCGACATGCCCAACAAAGGCTACTTTAAGAGTCTTGATCCACAAGAGGGTCACGGTATCAATATCAAAGAAAGTAGCAAAGCCCATGAGCGTAAGTTAACGAACGAAAAGTAAGTTGTATGCAAGGGACTCAACAAGCATGACTTTCTCGATCGTGAGATCATGAGAAATGAAAACCTTGCAAGACCCAATAGCTTAGAAGATGAGGCATCACCCCACCTGACATTGGTGGGCATAGATGAAACCTTGTGCACGTCCACCACCAAGTCCTTTCTTCCGGTCATATGATTTGTGGCTCCACTATCGAGCAACCATGACCCCCCACCGGAAGCAAACACCTACAAGAGATCAATGCTTGGTTTTAGGTACCCATTTTGTAATGGGTCCTTTGATGTTAGTAACAAGGGTCTTAGGAACCCAAATAGACCATTCAATGTATTCGTAAGAAGAACCAACAAATTTGGCATAAACATGCCCATCACTAGCACGGCATAACACATAAGAAGGGTTAAAGTCGCCGGCTATGTTGGAAGGAGTGGCATTGCCCTTCTTGACACCACCACCCTTCACATTGTTATTCTTCTCCTTAGAAGCACCCTCTCCCTCCTTCACAAAAGTTTGCTTGAGAGGAGGAGGTCGTTTGGCCTTGTCATTCTTCTTATTCTTCACACAACTTCCTTTTGATTTCTCAAAAGGTCATTGAGGTTCTTCTCACCTTGTATGCATGACACAAGGCCTTTCTCAAGTTGCTCCTTCAACTTGGCATTCTCCTCCACAAGATGCACATGCTCACAACACGCGTTAGTAGCATTTGCATTATCAATTAAAAACATATGAGGAAAAGTGGCTTTCTCCTTGGTTAGCTTCACTTTGAGGCTAGCATGAGCACCCTTCAAGGCCTTGTGAGCCTTGTAAAGTATATAAAACTCCTCCTTGAGTCTAGCATGGTCAACCCCAAGTTTGGCCTTCTCAGAATTGAGCACACGGTATACAACAAGAGCATGATCAAGATCTTTCTTTAGTTTAGCATGATCATCGTTGTGTGACTCCTCAAGAGCCAGACGATGACCACGCTCTTCCTCAAGCGCATTAGAGAGATCTGATATCTCAGCGGCATAGTCACGACTATGCCCTTCCATCTTAGATATGGTTTCTTCATGAGCCTCGATCATGTCATTGGCTTCACCAAGTTGTTCCAAGAGAGTAACAAAGTGCTTCTTGGATTTACCCTTGAGCTTACTCATAAAAGACTTAAATTCATTTTATTCCTCCTCCGACCCCTCACTTTCATCAATGCAATCCGTCAAGGAAGGATTAGTAGTGATGGTAGTTTTGATGTTGGGGGTTACCTTGTTGGTGGCTTTAGCCATGAGGCTCTTGGCGGTGATATTCTCGTTGGGTGAATCGAAGAGGTACACCCATGGAGTTGTTGCAATGGCAACGGAGGCCATGGCAACCGTCTCACCGTCATCATCATCATCCTCATCCTCATTGTACTCTTCTTGTGCCACCAACCCCTTCGGAGGAGTCTTCTTGGTGAAGTTGTTCTTGTTGGGGAAGGACTTGGCCTTGTCTTTTCAGATAAGCTTGCCACCATTGTCTTCCCTCTTCTCGTACGGGCATTCCATAACAAAGTGGCTCACATTGCCATAATTATAGCATGTCCTCACATGTTGCTTTCCCTTGGTGCCACTTGAGTTGTTCTTGTTGAAGTTGGGCCTTGAGTTCTTCTTGCTCCGAAATTGCCGTGAAGCGAGAGCCATTTGCTCATGATAAGCATATTTGGTATCTTCGGGGCAACACTCCACTTCTTCCTCTTCACCCTCTTATTCCACACTAGCCTTGGCCTTTAAAGCAAGGTTGGGCTTCTTTGCTCATTGAGAACGCAACACCACATTGTCGTCGGTCTTGTCCAAGATCCTCATAGCAACAAACTCATCCAACACTTCACTTGAGGACAAGGCGTGAAAGTCCGGTCTTTGACGGATGACGGAGGACATGGCCTTGAGAAACTTGCGCTTGATCCAATTGTCATCCGTATCCTTGCTCCCATAATCCCGGAGTGAGACTGCGAGAGTGGTTAATCTCCGGTAGAGCTCACGAGGTTCTTCATCTTCATTCATCGCAAACTCATCGGCTTCATCTTGCACCACTTCAAAGTTTGAGCGTTGAATGCTTGCGCTTCCCTTGTAAATTGAGACAACATGTTGCCATTCTTCCTTGTCCATGGTAAAAGGTCGGAGATGCGCAATATCTTCGGAAGGAATTTCTTCTTGGAGAATGAAGAGAGCGGACTCGTTCAATTGATGGTCCGTGGCTTCTCTAGGAGTGAAGTTGCTTGGGTCGTGCGGGTATAAACCTTGCTCAATAATTCTCGAAAGGTTAGTAGAACTATGATTTAAATGGCGTTTAAAGCGATATGCCTAAGAAGCAAAATCCTCATTTTTCACAAGCTTAGGAGGAGGACCAACATGATTCATATGCGTGGAGGGAACCGGTCCTCCATAAGTGGAGGTTCAACATGGGCAAAGATGCCATTTCCACTTCTACCACTAGTCAGAGGAACTTGATCACTAGTAGCTTCCCCCTTGTTGGAGTTAGCATCCGTCACCTTGTTAGTGGGATCGAGCACTTCCAATGGTGCGGTGGAACTTTAAGACCGTCAAGAAAATTCTTAAGCATGCCTTTGACCTCGGCCTTCATGGAGGTTCTCAATGTGTCCAAGGCCATATTGAACTCGTCACAAGAGACCAAGGATCCCCCATCGGCCTCAGGCAAAGGGGGACTCACACCGGAGTGCTCCTCCACCTTGTCTGAGGTGTCAACCATACTCTTCGGATGGCAAAGTCCTTAATAAAGAGATGAGGCTCTTATACCAATTGAAAGGATCAATATGGTTGGCTAGAGGGGGGTGAATAGGCAACTAACATTTTTTTATCTTTTCTTCACCAAATTAAACTTAGCATCAAAGTAGGTTGTCTAGATATGCAACTAGGTGAGCAACCTATATGATGCAACAACTAGCACACAAGAAAGCAATGGATACAACACAATAAGCTTGCACAATTAAAGGTAAGAGATAACCAAGAGTGGAGCTGGTGGAGACGAGGATGTGTTACCGAAGTTCCTTCCCTTTGAGTGGAAGTACGTCTCTGTTGGAGCGGTGTGGAGGCACAATGCTCCCCAAGAAGCCATTAGGGCCACCGTATTATCCTCACACCCTCACACAATGCGAGATGTCGTGATTCCACTATTTGTGCCCTTGAAGGCGGCGACTGAACCCTTACAAACAAGGTTGGGGCAATCTCCACAACTTAATCGGAGGCTCCCAACGACACCACGAAGCTTCACCATAATGGAATATGGCTCCGCGGTGACATCAACCGTCTAGGTTGCTCAAACACCCAAGAGTAACAAGATCCGCAAGGGATTAGTGGGGGGAATCAAATTTCTCATGGTGGAAGTGTAGATCGGGGCCTTCTCAACCAATCCCTAGAAAAACACCAAGTTTGATTGGCTAGGGAGAGAGATCGGGCGAAAATGGAGCTTTGAGCAACAATGGAGCTTAGGGAGGGAAGACATGGTCATCTTGAGGAAGAACACCCAACCGTTACCCACCCACTCAGCCCGCGAGACGCGGTACTACCGGAAGGCGCTACTGTACTACCGCAAGGCGCTATTGTACTACCGCACCTTTTGCGGTACTACCGCTCGTGCGGTACAAGCCAGGTGAGGGCCTGTTGCACTAGGCAACGAGCGGTAGAACCACCGGAGTAGTACTACCGTGAGCCCCTGCGGTACTACCATAGGGCAGGGCTCAATTGGGCTGGGAAAAAGCATGGACTAAATAAATTTCGTTCATGACTACTTCCATTGAGTTTGGGACGTGCGAAAATCCGGCATGGTACTACCGCTCGCACGGAGCGGTACTACCGTGTAGGGGCGGAAGTAAAAATTACTTCCGTGCCTACTTCCGCACGCGCCAACGTACTGGGGTAGAGGCAGCGATACTACCACTCGTGAGGAGTGGTACTACCGCGTGGCGCAGTACTACCACTAGCCAGGGCGGTACTACCATGGCCCCCTATGGTACTACTGCTCCCTTGAGCAGTACTACCGCACGCCACGGAACCTATAGCACTTGGAGGCCTTCATCTCGTAGCGACAAGGATGGACGGACGATGCTCCAGTGAAGCAAAGGAAAGGTGGTGCAAAGGAACAGATGTGTACGTGTTGATTCCACCCTAACCTTTCCGAAGCGGACCCCCTCTTAATAGTACGAATTTCCTATGACTCAAATCCACCGAAAAGAAACATAGAGAACCGCCGTCTTTGATAGGCTCCGAGGGGCAGCGAATCTCCTTGTGCCTAGGCATGAGACAACTGAAATGCTTAATGCACACGATTAATCCGCAAATGTACTATCATCAATCACCAAAACCACATAGGGAGAAATATGCCCTTTTAGAAGTCCTCAAAAGGACCATTTCCTCAGCTGATGAGAATGGCAAGGCTGCTATCATAGATGAAGGCACTTGTCCATTGGATGGATAGTTTCGCAAAGCTACATCATATTCCAAAATTCTTTAAACCAGTTTTGCCACATGAGTCCACTATATCTACCTATATGCGGTATTCTTTTGCCATTCTAAGCAAATTTGCATGTGCCATCTCTAATTTTCAAAATAAACTTCTCTTTTGTGTGTTCGTTTCACTCGCGGAGCGGTGAGGGGTGGCTAATATTTTCCATGCTAGATGCGTTATTCTCATGATGAGTGTTTATTCACTTGTCATTGCACGAGAGTAAGCCAAAGGTATTAGGGATGCCCAGTCCCGAAATTAAAAATGAATTTACTTTATGTTGTCAAATAATAAATTCCTTGGAAAGTGTTGGTATGGAGGGCAACCGTGGATACGGCTAGCCATGGAAACTGAAAGTATGGTGGAAAAAGGAATAAACTTTATTTTCTATTTGGGAACCGCCTATGATATATCTAAGCATGGAAAGTATTGGGAACTCTAGGTCATTTTCGTTGGTGGGAAGGATACACCTCCCAAAATGTTTTTATCTCTAAGTTTTTTGCTTTGAGCTCTGGCACCTCTAAAAATCCCTACTTACCTCTGCGAACGGCCTTTCTTTTACTTTGTGCAATTTTTATTTTTGATTTTGAGTCTCCATCTTCTCTTATAAAAGCACCAACTAGGAGGCAATATGATCGTACTTGAGTATTGGGTGTAGCTAATATGCGAGTGTGTTTCATGAATGGATCAATGGTTGAGCATGATGGGCTAGGGATAACTTATTTTAGCGCTGATATTTTGAAAGACATGGTTGCTTGTTGATATGCTTGAGTATCTAAATTATCATGTCAAAACTAGACTACTGCTTTGAACAATATAAAAGTCCAAATGTCCATGCTATACAGAAAGAATATGATATGACATGTTAGGCAGCATTCCACATCAAAAATTCTGTTTTTATCACTTACCTACTCGAGGACGAGTAGGAGTTAAGCTTGGGGATGCTGATACGTCTCCAATGTATCTATAATTTTTTATTGTTCCATGTTGTTATATTATCAATCTTGGACTTTTATAATCATTTTATATTAATTTTATATCATTTTTTGGTACTAACCTATTGACATAGTGCCAAGTGCTAGTTGTTGTTTTTTCCATGTTTTTACATCGCAAAAAATCAATACCAAATGGAGTCCAAACGCAACGAAACTTTACGGAGATTTTTTTGGACCAGAAGGAATATAATGGGCCCTGGCTGCTCTTGGGGGTGCTCCGAGGAGAGCACAACCCACCAGGGCACGCTAGGAGGCCCATGCGCACCCTGGTGGGTTGTTCCCACCTCGGGTGCCCCCCAGACCGCCACTTTTCTCTATAAATACCCCAATATTCCATAAACCCTAGGGGAGTCGACGAAATATTGATCTAGCCGCCGCAGAGTCCAAGACCACCAAATCCAATCTAAACACCATCTCGGATGGGGTTCACCACCTCCATTAGTGCATCTCCTATGATGTGTGAGTAGTTCTTTGTAGACCTTCGGGTCCGTAGTTAGTAGCTAGATGGCTTCCTCTCGCTCTCTTGATTCTCAATACAATGGTCTCTTGGAGATCCATATGACGTAACTCTTTTTGCGGTGTGTTTGTTGGGATCGATGAACTTTGAGTTTATGATCATATCTATCTTTTTATATCCATGAAAGTATTTGAGTTTCTTTGGTCTCTTTTATGCATGATTGCTTATAGCCTCGTATTTCTTCTCTAATATTTGGGTTTTGTTTGGCCAACTTGATCTATTCATCTTGCAATGGGAAGAGGTGATTTGTAGTGGGTTCGATCTTACGGTGCTTGATCCTAGTGACAGAAGGGGAACCGACACGTACGTATCGTTGCTACTAAGGATAAAACGATGGGGTCTATCTCTAGATAGATAGATCTTGCCTACATCATGTTATCGTTCTTATTGCATTACTCCGTTTCTCCATGAACTTAATACACTAGATGCATGTTGGATAGCGGTCGATGTGTGGAGTAATAGTAGTAGATGCAGGCAGGAGTCGGTCTACTAATATTGGACGTGATGCCTATGTAATGATCATTGCCCGGATATCGTCATGATTATTTGAAGTTTTGTCAATTGCCCAACAATTTGTTCACCCACCGTTTGCTATTTTTCTCGAGAGAAGCCAGTAGTGAAACCTACGGCCCCCGGGTCTCTTTCTCATATATTTGCCTTTGCGATCTACTTTTCCTTTGCATTTATTTTCAGATCTATTAAACCAAAAATACAAAAATACTTTGTTGCACTTTATTTTATTTTGCGTTCGATCTATCAATCTACCACAAATTTATCTCCCATCCACGCACCAATTTCTGGCACCGTTACCCAAAAGGGATTGACAACCCCTTTAACACGTCGGGTTGCGAGTATTTGTTATTTGTGTGCAGGGGCTGTTTACGTTGTGTTACTTGGTTCTCCTACTGGTTCGATAACCTTGGTTTCATATCTGAGGGAAATACCTAGCGCCGTTGTGCTGCATCATCCCTTCCTCTTTGGGGAAATACCAACGTAGCTTCAAGCCACATCAATGGACTTCCAACTGGAGTTTGACTGGGCACAACCGCCTTCAAAGAAATTCAAGAAGGTCAAAGTTCCTCACCTGGTCGCCAGCTCATATTCCTCATCGCGCGAGACGAATGAAGCTGAAGACTTGAGCGACACCGCGGCAGGCCCTACTCCAACGGACGGCCACAACAACGCTGGCACTCCTCCATCGACATCGTGATGATAATCTTCAGGGGCGTTAGTCCTCATTTTTCGTCCCTTTTGGTCATTCGATGACAAAGGGGGATAAATTTGAGTTAGTCTTCAAGCGGGTCTCTTATATGGGCGTTTTTTCGTTAAGTTACAACTCTTACTCTTCTGAGGTGTTTGCTCTAATGAGTTGTAAACTTAAGTCCTATGGTGCTCTGACTCTTTTGAACTGCTTTCTGTATGCTTATTCCTCAAGTACCTTAATGCACGCATGCTGAATTCGTCGAGTCCATATTTCATCATGCATTTCAAATTCTTCATATCATATGTTGGGCACGTGTATGAATTACAAGATATAGGGGGAGATCTCCATGATTTTACTCTACAATGTGCATTTGCTATTCAAAGCAAAATCCTCAAATATGCACATCTTCAGGGGGAGTTCTTCTATATCTTGCAATCAAATTCCTCAATATCAGTACTTACACTTCATATGTTTATCCCCGTTGAAAACTTAACCCATATTGTCATAAATCACCAAAAAGGGGGAGATTGTTAGTGCATCTAGTGCCCCTTAGTGATTTTGGTGTATTGAAGACTTATAGGTTAAGGTACTAATGTGTTTGTGAGTGTACACATGTTCTATAAGTCTACGAGGAGTTTGATATTTATGATGAAAGTCGATCCCTAAAAATGAATGTCTTCAGTTGAAGATTTTGGTTTTCTTGAAGACTTTGATAGTGAGGAAATTGGTGTGACCTTGAAGATTTGATATTCATGCGAGGATTATGAAGCATGAATATTTTTGTTTTCGTAGTTTCATTTTCTCTTTCTTGAGTCATAGAAAACACCGTACTGTTAAATGGGGTCGAGGTAAAACTAAGGAAAAGTTTCCAAGTGATGCTTATCTCAAAATCCTACACCTACCCAATCCTTTCGAGTGAAGCCATTGGAAATCTCATACAGTTCAGTCAATTTCTTCAGTGACAGAGAAGAAGTTCTTCTGGTCTCTGAGGAATTTGTTCTGACTAAGGAGTTAGGAATTCGCCAGTGCGTATTGCCTACAAGTGAGAAACATGATAGCCCTTAGGAATTTGATACTCAAACATCCGACCATTGCTGTGCTACGCGCCAGTTGTCCCAAAATATCTATCCACCTAACGGTCATAGCATTAAAGGGCATTTATGTCTTATCATGTTGGGATGATTCCTAGGCTATAAATAGCCGCCCCCTAAAACCACTAGTTGGTTGGCTGCTCCGAGAGAAACTGACACTTGTCATTGAGAGCATCCCATCCTCTGAGGACTTTGAGCGATAATCATCAAGTGAGGGAAAACCCAAACCCAAACACCTACAAACCTAAAGTGATTGAGAATCATTGAGGAGATTGTTCCTGTGTGGAACCGATGCTTGTTACCTTCGAGGACTATGCATCCTCCAGACGATTAGGCGTCATGGTCTAGAGCATCCAAGAGGAAATTATGGATCATCGAGTGACCAAGTCTGTGAAGGTTTGGAAGTCACTTGAAGACTTACCATGAGTTATTGGGCGGGGTCGGTGTGACCTTAGCTCAAGGAGAATACGATGAGGACTGTGTGTCCTTAGGTTTAAATACCTAGCCGCTCCAACCAGACTTACAACTGTCACAACAGTTGGAACTGCTCTACCAAATCATCGTCTTCACCAAGCTATTGGTTCTATTTCCTCAACCCTTTCATTTCCTCATTCATGTGTTGATGAACTTGATTGTTACTGTTTGAAGACTTTGACTGAAGAATTTCTCAATTTCCTCTATCCAAATTCTTCAGTCACTTTGTCTTCAACCTGCTTATCCTGTTTACTCGCTACATGTTCTCTGTGTATGTTTCATTTCATCATGATGACTATGCTACTGCTCTGTTATGCATGTACTTGAGTACTTATTCCGCTACTAGTTGTTCGTGAGTTGGGAAATTCCTAACCTTGAATTTCCCTAGTGTCGAATTTGTAAAAATCGCCTAACGCACTTTCAAAAATTATGCATGCATTGGTTGAGTGTCAATAGAAAGTTCCATTATTTTTCGTGTGGTATAAGAAAACAACTTCTATTACAAATTCATGTGATTTTCAATTCCTATAGAATTCTACATGGCATGACATTGTATTCTTATGTTTGTCTTATTCCTGTGTTTTCTAAATCCCGCTAACCAAAGTGGCCCTAATTCTCGTATGTTAGTGATGGTGAGTTCAACAAGGATTCATTGAGATGTGTAGTTCTATCACTAGTCTGACAATCTATGTCAATCTAAGTTTGTGAGTAGAAGAGCACAATGTGCAATATAATTTACGTAGGACGTAGGACCTATTCTGGCTTATAGTACTTTGGGTTTTGGTTTTTCCTTCGCTCTACAAAAAATACTTTGGCGGTCCAAGTCAGGTTGAGCTAATGAAAAGACATTTTACTCACTCAACAAGCCCAATTTTACCTATACTCTTCAATGTTTAGGCCATAGGTTGGGTAGCCTACGGCCCACTTGGCCTTGCAGTAGCTCCGCCAGTGCACTGTAGTTTACAGAGGTGAGACCTAAATAAAAATTATCACTTTAGCTATATGTAAGTCGTGTGAAAAATAAGTTTGGATTAGTCGATTTTTGAGCCATTGTTTTTCGCTTTATGATTCGTGCCTTTTTTCCAATTGTATCTGCTGTCATGTTTTGGGCTGAAATATTTGACTCACCACTGTTCTAGGTCAGTCGATTTCTTATTGGGCTGAAGCCCACTTTGTGTTTCCTGTTGCTTGTTTATAGGCCGCCACATGAAAAATATATTTTAAATTGTGAAAAAAAAATTAAATAAAAATTTAGCGCATACATCTCGACAATATATGTGTGCACGTCAAGTTTCGGAGAAAACTGGCATTTTTTTGTGGCTTGTGTAAAAAAGACAAAACGATGTCTTGTGAAAAGCATTTTTTCTTTTTCACATGCGACACATAAGTTGTCGGTTTTTCGCAAAATGACTTTGTGAGCACGTACAATATCGAGATGTACGCGCCAAGTTTTTTCATTTTATTTTTTGACATTTCAAAATATGTTTAAAACACATTTTAAAAATCAGGAGCGCATGCTCCCATGTGCCAAAACGCCACTCTCGGCATGCTTCTTCTTATTCTTCCATTTATATGACTTTTTACTTTTATCATTTTCCTTTTCTGAGTAGGTTTTCATTGGAATGTTGGGTGAGTGTACACGCAAGTACTACATAAACATTTGTATAAATTATTTGTAAAAACTACACTATTACATGTTTATTGCTTACATATTAAAAAGTGCAAAGTTGTGTGCGAGCTTTTTTCTTCTTCTTAAAAGATAATACCAATGCCACTAGTTTATTCTACCTTAAAAAAGTTCAATATTTTGGTTATGTTTTAGTTTTTATTTCATTTCTTTCTTCTTTAAAGTTGATAACAATTCAACTAGTTCATTCCTTTTCATGATTTTTTTTGAAATTTCACTATTATATGCTTGTTTTTGCATATTATGAAAAAAACGTAATTTTTGTGTAAGTTTTGTGCAACATTTCCCTTATTTGGTTTATTTTCTCCGTTTTCTTTCTTCTTAAAGTATAATACAAATGTCACTAATTCATAGGAAACTTCATTATTTTGTTTCAGTTTTTGTTTTTGTTTCTTTTAAGGATAATACCAATGCCACTAAAGTCATTCCATTTTAGAAAACTTTATTTGTTGTGAAATTCTAGTGTTATATGATTATTCTTGCATCTTATAAAAATCAAAATTTCTTTGTAAATTATATGTAATTTCTTAATTAGTTCTACTTTTTATTTTCTTTCTTCTTAAAGGGTAATACTAAAGCAACCAATTCATTCTTTCATTGAAATTTCATAATTATGATTTGTTTTAGTTTATTTCATTTTCTTTCTTTTGAAAGTGTAATACCAAAGTCACTAATTCATTCTTCCTTAGAAAAACTTCAATGTTTTTGTTTTTTTAGTTTTTATTTATGTTTCTTTTTATTTTAGGAAATACCAATGCCATAAATTCATTCTTGTTAAAAAAACTAATTTATCTTTGTGATGCTTGTTCTAGCATATTGTAAAAAATTGCAATTTATATGTAAATTATGTCAATATTTGTTTTAGTTTTTTCTATTTTATTTCTTTTGTAATTCCAATGCCAATAATTAATTTGTTTTTTAGATAATTTTATTATTATGATTTTGTTTTGCTTTATATTTTCATTTTCTTTCTTCTAAAAGGGTAACACCGAATCCATTAGTTCATACTTTCTTAGAAAAAAATTGTTATTTTTTTTATTTCTTTTATTTTTCTTATAATACAAATATCACTAATTCATTCTTCTTAGCAACCTTTTTTTCATCTGAAAATTCTACTATTATATGCTTCTTTTTGCACATCGTAAGAAAGTGCAATTTCAATATGATTTATGTGCACAAAAAATTCAATGTTTATTTTGAATTATTTTTATTTTATTTCTTCTTAAAGGGTAATTCCAATGGCACTAATTCATTACACCTTTGAAAATGTCATTGTTTTGATTGTTTCTATTGTATTTTATTTTATTTATTCTCTAAGGATAATACCAATGCCATAAATTAATTCCATCTGAGGAAATGTTTTTTTAATTCTATTATTATATGCTTATACTCCCATAAATGAACATGCACGCGCACATACCAGAGTCAAGAATTTTTAGAGAAGCCTGATGTGGGAGTAAGTCTGACAGTAAGGATAGGGGGTACGAAGGAGGAGGCAAGGCCCTAGCTAGGGCGAGGTTGTTCACATGAGTTTTACGAGTTCAGGCCCCTCTTGGAAAAGGTAACAGCCCTACGTCTCGGTGCCCTGAGGCTTGTCGACTGGAATATGCGTGTGAGTTACAGGGGGTCACTAATGCATGATGCTGCTAATGCGACACTACGATCAGAGAACCTTCGAGAAACTGTGTGCGATGCAATGATCGCAAACGGTGCTGTATGAAAACCGTCAAAAATGTGTAAAACGTTTGCGATGACGAATGCATCAAACACGGTCTAGGTTTTAGTTGCGTGTGCAATGAAGGGCATACGGTTCAGTTCAATGAACTGTTTGCGATGAAGCAACACAAAAGAAACGGGAAGCTAGATGGAGGCGTGTGCGATACATAACATACGGTTCACTCGGATAAACTGTTTGTGATTAGGAAACATAAAAGAAACGGACAACCCGATCAAGGTGTGTGCAATGTACATCGGTTCACTCGAATGAACTGTTTGTGATTAGGCAAGAGAACAGAAACAGTTCAATATAACAAGATGTGTGTGATACGCGGCAAACAGGTCTGTAATGAGAAATGTGTGCGAAGACCGATAATAATGCAGACGATTGCTTCTAATAAGATGTATGTAATATGCTCTGTCTACACAAAATCTATTGTCCATTGTGGGACGGGAGGTCATCCGGATACGTCATAAGGATGCGAAGAGGCATTCCTGTCAGCAAGGACTAGCTGTTCCACCAGTAGCTCATGTAAGAAAACTATCAAGTTAAGTGTGCTCAGGCTGGAGCAGCCATCATATGGGTGACTGGATGGGAAGTTGTGTCAATATTAAATTAGGTTAACCTCAAGGTCCTTGTTTTTTAACACATATTAAATAAGGTCTACCGCATTACTTTTTGACAATATGCGATACGTGGTATACAGTTGATCCATCCGACCTATTTGTGATGGAATAGGTCGTGTGTGTTGTGGGCAAACGCTTGCTAGTATTCAACCGTTTGGAATTGATGAATTCATCACCGACGGGATCCCTAGTGTGGTCTGTGTTCATCTGATCATCATCTACTTCTTGTGCTAGCTCGATACTAAGTTTCCATTAATTGATGGCGTTTTATGAACAAGCCACCGTTTCTTACCATTTCCTCACCTGTTTCCTGCCACCTTGCTATATTGCGCATAGGGGGCGCGCGACGCATAGAGGCGACATGCACAGCCTGTAGCACATCCACCTTTTCCAAGCATGCCAACCCACCAAAGCGCCGCCTCTACCATCAACCTCGTCGACGAGGAAAACGACCAGGCGGCACGGCCCGTTGAGGCCGAGGTGCTCCCCAGCAACGCGATGGACGACGCTGTGATGCGTGTCATCGCCAGGGTTGAGCAGACCTTTGGAACATGGCGCTTAAGCGCCGCGGAACAGGATAGACATGTCAGCGCCGATAGGCTGCAGCTCGCCGCACAACATGATTGATGGCGCGCCGCAGAGCAAGCTAGGTGCGTCCGTGCCGATAGAGTGCGGCTCACTGCACGGCGAGACCGTTGGAGCGCCGCCGAGCGAGTGGCGCGGCGCGCCGCACAGCAAGAGCGGATCCATCGGCGCTTGTCTGTTGTCAACACGGCGTCGCAGCTAGATACACGTCCCATCAGTACCCCCATTCCTCGCCAGGAGTGGGCAGAGCCCTCAGCGCCAAACTTGCACCAGATGCCGGCCACGCCGTACTTGCACGGGACGTCCGCCGCGCCATTCGCATGGGTGCCGCCGTTCGCCTTGTCCGCGGCCCGCTGGATGCCAACACATTGATCCGTAGGCTCGACCGCCTCCTTGGCCCAGGTGTTCACCTGGGCGCAGTAGAGGAACATGGCCGTCGCATCCTCGAGATGGTGATCTCCGATGAAATAGCCAACTTGGATCTCGAGATCGCTCTCCAGATGTATCGCGAGCGTGTCGACCGCTTGGACGAATGCTTTCACGAGTTCAGGCAGAGCCAAGAGCTACCCTGGGCAAGGGCTGCTGGTCATGGTCTCATGGACGCGTTTTATTTTAAAAAGTTGTTTCGACGTGAATAACTTTGTATTCACAACAATCATAGTATTGCTCTGTTTCAATGCGTGTACTAAGCTATTTAGGAACCCCTTAAACTAGACAAAGGATCCGAGCCGAATCCCGATCCCTCCGGCGTCCCACCTCACCCCTACAAATCCGACGTCTGATCCCATCGATCCTAGCATCGATTCCCCCACCTAACCTATATCTTTGAATCCGCCTCGCGCGAGGGAGCAGTGGCGATAGCCGATGCGAGGGAGCGCGCGACGTCGGCGGCGGCGACCCCTACCTAACTTGTAGCTTCAAATCCACTGCGTGCGAGCGAGTGGTGGCGATAGCCGGCGCGAGGGAGCGCGCGGCACCAGCGGTGGCAACCCCCACCTAACCTGTAGCTTCGAATCCGCCTCGAGCTCTAGATTCGATCCGCTTCGTCATGATGGTGGCCATCGATTCCCAGTTAGATCATCACTTCTGGATTCCACCCCCTAATAAGCTTTGGATCTCTCACTGCGTCTTCTTCTTTGATTCCCCCAAATGTTTGTTGTTTGAATCATCGACGGCAAATCTGCAAGTTGCATTATGCAGTTAGCATTGTGCTTGAGTTTTGCGTGCAGTTAGCTGGTTTGAGTCCCTGTCAGTTGGTAATGTGTATAAAATCTGAGGTTAGATGTTGGAGACAACATTCAGTTAGCTCTGTGGGATTGTGTAGTTTGAGCTAGAAAATGTGCTTTGCTTGTGCTTGAGTTTTGCGTCGAGTTAGCTGGTTGCATCCCTATCAGTTTGGTGATGTGTATAGAAATATGAAGTTATCTGTTGGAGAAACCATTCAGTTAGCTCTGTGGGCTTCTGGTTGCATTTGCGCAGTTAACTATGAAAACTTTTCTTCACTGCTTGTAGTAAAAAATGGCACCTGATGAAGACGATGATGACCTAACTAGCAGGATTGTATGTGTCGACATGCAAAACTCTCCCGTGCAGAATGACCCAGTTTACGTTTTAAAACCAGTGGTGGTGCAAACTGCGAGGTATCCACCACAGGCGCCAATGAATGAAAGAGTTACTGGATGCAATTGCGAACCTATGCCGCGCCTGAAGAACCGTCAACACCAATCAAGCGTCCTGGAGACAATCAATGAGGTAGAGTGTGACAATTAACTGTGTAACAATTTACTTGTTTTTGCATAAGGGGAGAGTTTTCAAATTTCCGCAGTTATATTTTTACTTTAAAACTTCATAAAAGCAATTGTGTTTGTGAATAAATTAGGTGCATGATGGACCTGCACAAGATGATGATGAACACATGGATGCTACCAATGAAAGTGATGATCACATTGAATGCTGGACTAAGATTGTTCCTCAAGATGACTGGGAGCGAGAACTCGAGCAAGTCTTTGTTCTAAGGCCTAAAACACGATGTCCGCAATATCCACAAGCTCAAGAAGACCAGTCTAGTCAGAGCAATGATAAGGCATGTGCAGATACTTGTACAGACAACTGTGAGAAAGCTAGAACTGCACGTTGTTCTGTCGCCCAAAAAAAGATAACAAAAATGATGTTCTGCTAACATCAGCAGTTAGGTGTTCCACCATCATGCAGTTAGGGTTGAGTGCATAAGGGAGTTAGAAACTATGGGGCAGTTAGCTTAAATAATGCAGTTATGTGATAAAGCAACTAGGTTTAAATACACATGGAAGTTAGAGTACACAACAACTAAAATTTTACTCAATAACGAAAAAGGCAGTTAACTAGACGCCGCAGGGAGGTGGGTGGAGCGCACCCTTCTTTAGGCCCATGGTGGGTGGCCTACTCCCACTCCGGTGACATAGCCCTGCCCATCCCGGACTCCAGCTCCGGTGACACTTTCCCCATGTCATCGTTCTAGTGGAGGCGCAGAAGCTTGTTACAGTGGCGACTTCCTGCTTTTCAGTTAACTTCAGTAGCGCTAAAACTCTTTGCCTCCTTCAGTTAACTTGCTCTTCATGTCCTAGATGGGTCTCATCCTCGAGCGGTTCATGGTGTGGATCTCCGGCGGTTAGCTTTTGGGTTTCTTCTACTCCTCCGACCCATCCTCTGTAGTTGGCAATTATTTGGGGGTTATCTATAGCTAGCATGTTCAGTTCTTACTTGCAAAATAATGTTGTGTCCAGAGTCAAGACATCCCTATCTGGTTTATTATTTTGGGGATCCAGTGAATATTATTTTTCCTGTTAGCAGTTAACTTCTGCTCCATTGCACCGGGGATCGACGAGGTGCAGGACCCCTGATGGGGATTTACTGGTGGAGCGACCTCTCTACAGCTAGCTCAGTTTCATGGATAAGTTAGCTTAGTTTCAAGGAGCAGTTTGCTTTACTGATAGTTATGTAAAAAAGAAATAGAGATCACTGCTCAATTAGCTCTTGCTCCCATGCTGCCAGCGGTGCGATCCATGGTGCGCAGTTTGCCAATGCTCAGTTTCATGGAGCAGTTAAGCGATGCACACAACTATGATTTTGCCAAGCCCCTGCTTGTGTGAGGTACAAAAAATAGCAATCTAATTAGAGGGTTCAGTTTGTTTGCCAAGCCCCTGCTTGCATGAGGTAAAAAATATTTTTAATCCTGGCAGTTAACTCCGTGTTAACTGCCGCAATCCTTGGCAGTTAGCTATTTAAATCCCGGCAGTTTGCTATTCCAGTCCCGGTGGTTAACTTGACCATGGAAAAAATAGAAAAAAAGAATTAAAAACAAAAGAAGCAAAAAAGTATTATCAACCATTGCAATTAGCTTGCTCATTGTGTGCAGTTAGGTATTTCATACCCGCAGTTACTGTGACCCAATCAAAAAACAAAAAAAACATTTTCAGTCCCGCGGTTAACTTAGTGCTAACTGTTGCGATTCCTGGCAGTTAGCTATTTCACTCCCAGAAGTTAACTTGACCTGGCGATAAAAGTATAGAAGATAAAAACAATTTTCTTCAGTCTCAGGAGTTAGCTTGTCAGCATATGTCAGTTAGCTATTCCACGTGAGCAGTTAGCGTGTACTGTAGCAGTTCAGGCAAAAAATGTCGAAAATGATGTTGTTTTTTGAAAACTGCTCTTAAACCGTAGCAAATCCGAAAACGTGGTATATATGCCAAAGTTCGGGCAAATCGGTACCTTTCTAACGGTATATGATACGCATCATTCCGACAAAAGATTTGAAAATTCCTTTCACAAACATATTGAAAACTCATTTGATGGATTTTCGGTTTTTTGAATTTTGTTTAAAAACCGGATCGATTTTCAGAAAACGATCAAAATGAGTTTTTTGCTCCTTCTCAATAGTTATCGAACGGTATAACAATTGCATCAATCCGATTAGCGGTTAAATAAATACGACCCAAAATAGTGCGAGAAAACGATGCCAGAAAAAGTCCGCCCGATAGTTAACTAGTATAGTTCGCAAAGTTAGCTATGTTCTCGTGCAGTTAGGAACGGTTCCTGGATAGCTTATTCAGGAATGGGTTGCAGAATAGTTGTCATGTATATATATATATATATATATATATATATATATATATATATATATATATATATATATATATAATCATCACATATACGTGATGATACTTAATAGTAGGTACAATGCCTAAAATTGAAAACGAACAATACTAAAACAAATATCCCTCCTGGGGCCAGTATTCCGGCAGCCCCTTGCCAGCAGCTCCCTGGTGCACGGCATCTTCCTAGTGCGGAGGCAGTACTCCGACTCCTTCACCTCGCAGCGCTTGACGTACCGATCTGCCTATTGCTGGTGGACGCGCGCGGCGGATCTTACCATTTCATTGGGTGCCCATCGGAGCTCCTCATCGGTGGCACGCTGGAGCTTATCGGCCCATCTCCACACAGCGACGAGGCGCCCAACACCTATGACCGTCCTCGCGAAGTACCCGTCTTCGTACACCTCGTCAGCACGACGACGCTCCCGCCCCCAAAGCTCCGCTGCCTCCTTTTTCCAGGCGGCATCATGGGTTTCACAGGCCGCCTGGTACTTGGCTTCCTCCTCCTCCATCTCCTTCTTGAACGCCATTTGCCTGGCTTTCTCAGCCTGCGGGAGCGACTTCCACAAACAAAGATTGTACTAACTCCAAAACCAATCCAAAGTTGGGGGGTCCGACGCAACCTCGTCAGGTGGCGCGTAGGGGTTCTCATCACTGCTAATCGAGTGAGCATCCTCGGGGGGCGGCGACTCCTCGTCGGCGTGTGGGCAGACCGGCGGCGCCATGGCAGAGATTTGAGAGAGAGAGAGAGAGAGGGCGAGCGAGGGGAGGATGTAGATGAGAATGCAGGCGGGACAACGTGAGCAAGGTAGTATTTATTGGCGGCCGGAATCTAGATCGACGGGGACAGTACACATGCCGGTCGCCGGAATTTACGAGTACTGTACTTTGAATTACACACAATTCCCGTAGCAAATCCGTGTGTGAACATAATAGCCAAAATCCATGTGTGAACATAATAGCTGACAGTTTCCAATGCAGAACCGTGTCTGATTAATGATCCCCGCCATTCACCTACCAAACCTCGAGCCGCGGGATAGACTTCCAATCGTGTGGGGGCCGGTTGTCTTGCCAGATCTTTACATTTTCTTTTTTGAACACCACATATTTACATCGTCTGATAATTTTTTAACTCACACACAAGTACACAAAAATATGATTTTTCAAATCGTTTTGGTTAGGCGTTGCATGTAGATGTAGTTCAAATTTGAATTACGATCATTAAGGGGTTAGAAAATCACTTAAATGTCTTTAGAAGGTCAAATGACCCCTGAATTTACCAAATTTTCACATGACAGTTGTATTAGTGCACGTTAAACGTAGGAAAAATTTCGAAGGCCGTAAGAGGAAGCTATCTCCCGTTCATCATCAAACATGCATTGTTCCCTCTCGGAACCACGAAACTTCTGGCGAGTTGCTCCGATTTGTGAGGGGTGGGTGTCCAAACGTTCGTCAAACATGCCAAATTTTTTTACCACATCATCTTGGTGGCATGACATTACATCAACCAAGGTTTCATGTGTTTCTGATCATTTTCCTATTTTTTAAATTAAAATGCCATGTCACTCCATGCATACGTATGCATGTGTCCATGTCGTGACACCAATATGTTTGAAAATTCCTTCTAATTTACTCCAGATGGAATTAACTCGCACACAAGTATACAGATATGATTTTTCAAACCGTTTTGGTTAGGCGTTGTATGTAGATGTAGTTCAAATTTGAATTACGGTCATTAAATGGTTAGAAAATCACTTAAATGTCTTTGAAAGGTCAAATGACCCCTAAAATTTTCCAAATTTTCACATTACAGTTGTAGTAGTGCACGTTAGACGTGGAAAAAATTTCAAGGCCGTAAGAGGAAGCTATCTCCCGTTCGTCATGAAACATGCATTGTTCCCTCTCGGAACCATGAACATTCTAGCGAGTTGCTCCGGTTTGTGAGGGGTGTGTGTCCGACCTTTCGTCAAACATACCAATTTCTTTACCACATCATCTTGGTGGCATGACATTAAATCAAGCAAGGTTTCATGTTTTTCTGATCATTTTTTAATTTTTTGGAATTAAAATGCCA
The DNA here is from genome assembly GCF_002162155.2 of Triticum dicoccoides. Lineage (NCBI taxonomy): Eukaryota > Viridiplantae > Streptophyta > Magnoliopsida > Poales > Poaceae > Triticum > Triticum dicoccoides. The sequence goes on along the minus strand of NC_041380.1, from coordinate 336,075,281 downwards.
TGGCATGTACTCCATGCATGTGCCCATGCCTTGACACCAATATGTTTGAAGATTCCTTCGAATTTACTGCACATTGAATTAACTCGGACACAAGTAAACAAAAATGTGATTTTTCAAACCGTTATGGTTAGGCGTTGCATGTAGATGTAGTTCAAATTTGAATTGCGGTCATTAAATGGTTAGAAAATCACTTAAATGTCTTTAAAAGGTCAAATGACCCTTGAAATTTACCAAATTTTCACATGACAGTTGTATTAGTGCATGTTAAATGTAGGACCAAAAATTGAAGGCCGTAAGAGGAAGCTATGTCCCGTTCGTCATCAAACATGCATTGTTCCCTCTCGGAACCACGAACCTGCTAGCGAGTTGCTCTAGTTTGTGAGGGGTGTGTGTCCAAACGTTCGTCAAACATGCCAATTTCTTTACCACATCATCTTGGTGGCATGACATTACATCAACCGAGGTTTCATGTGTTTCTGATCATTTTTCTATTTTTTGAATTAAAATGCCATGTCACTCCATGCATACGTATGCATGTGTCCGTGTCGTGAGACCAATATGTTTGAAAATTCCTTCTAATTTACTACACATGGAATTAACTCGCACACAAGTACACATATATGATTTTTCAAACCGTTTTGGTTAGGCATTGCATGTAGATGTAGTTCAAATTTGAATTACGGTCATTAAATGGTTAGAAAATCACTTAAATGTCTTTGAAAGCTCAAATGACCCCTAGAATTTTCCAAAATTTCACATTAGAGTTGTAGTAGTGCACGTTAGATGTTGAAAAAAAATTCAAGGCCGTAAGAGGAAGCTATCTCTCGTTCGTCATCAAACATGCATTGTTCCCTCTCGGAACCATGAACCTTCTAGCAATTTGCTCCAGTTTGTAAGGATTGTGTGTCCAAACTTACGTCAAACATGCCAATTTCTTTACAACATCATTTGGGTGGCATGACATTAAATCAAGCAAGATTTCATGTTTTTCTGATCATTTTTGACTTTTTTGGAATTAAAATGCCATGGCATGTACTCCATGCATGTGCCCATACCTTGACACCAATATGTTTGAAAATTCCTTCAAATTTAGTGGACATGGAATTAACTCGCACACAAGTACACAAAAATATGATTTTCCAAACCGTTATGGTTAGGCATTGCATGTAGATGTAGTTCAAATTTGAATTACGGTCATTAAATGGTTAGAAAATCACTTAAATGTCTTTAAAAGGTCAAATGACCCCTGAAATTTACCAAATTTTCACATGACAGTTGTATCAGTGCACGTTAAACTTAGGAGAAAAAATTGAAGGCCGTAAGAGGAAGCTATCTCCCGTTCGTCATCAACCATGCATTGTTCCCTCTCCGGACCATGAACCTTCTGGCAAGTTGCTCCGGTTTGTGAGGGGTGCGTGTCCAAACGTCGTCAAACATGCCAATTTCTTTACCACATCATCTTGGTGGCATGACATTACATCAACCGAGGTTTCATGTGTTTCTCATCATTTTTCTATTTTTTGAATTAAAATGCCATGTCACTCCATGCATACGTATGCATGTGTCCGTGTCGTGAGACCAATATGTTTGAAAATTCCTTCTAATTTACTACACATGGAATTAACTCGCACACAAGTACTCATATATGATCTTTCAAACCGTTTTGGATAGGCATTGCATGTAGATGTAGTTCAAATTTGAATTACGGTCATTAAATGGTTAGAAAATCACTTAAATGTCTTTGAAAGGTCAAATGACCCCTAGAATTTTCCAAAATTTCACATTAGAGTTGTAGTAGTGCACGTTAGACGTTGAAAAAAATTCAAGGCCGTAAGAGGAAGCTATCTCTCGTTCGTCATCAAACATGCATTGTTCCCTCTCGGAACCACGAACCTTCTAGCAATTTGCTCCAGTTTGTAAAGATTGTGTGTCCAAACTTACGTCAAACATGCCAATTTCTTTACAACATCATTTGGGTGGCATGACATTAAATCAAGCAAGATTTCATGTTTTTCTGATCATTTTTTACTTTTTTGGAATTAAAATGCCATGGCATGTACTCCATGCATGTGCCCATGCCTTGACACCAATATGTTTAAAAATTCCTTCGAATTTAGTGGACATGGAATTAACTCGCACACAAGTACACAAAAATATGATTTTTCAAACCGTTATGGTTAGGCGTTGCATGTAGATGTAGTTCAAATTTGAATTACGGTCATTAAATGGTTAGAAAATCACTTAAATGTCTTTAAAAGGTCAAATGACCCCTGAAATTTACCAAATTTTCATATGACAGTTGTATCAGTGCACGTTAAACATAGGAAAAAAATTGAAGGCCGTAAGAGGAAGCTATCTCCCGTTCTTCATCAACCATGCATTGTTCCCTCTCCGGACCACGAACCTTCAGGCAAGTTGCTCCTGTTTGTGAGGGGTGCGTGTCCAAACGTCGTCAAACATGCCAATTTCTTTACCACATCATCTTGGTGGCATGACATTACATCAATCGAGGTTTCATGTGTTTCTCATCATTTTTCTATTTTTTGAATTAAAATGACATGTCACTCCATGCATATGTATGCATCTGTCCGTGTCGTGAGACCAATTTGTTTGAAAATTCCTTCTAATTTACTACACATGGAATTAACTCGCACACAAGTACACATATATGATCTTTCAAACCGTTTTGGTTAGGCATTGCATGTAGATGTAGTTCAAATTTGAATTACGGTCATTAAATGGTTAGAAAATCACTTAAATGTCTTTGAAAGGTCAAATGACCCCTAGAATTTCCAAAATTTCACATTAGAGTTGTAGTAGTGCACGTTAGACGTTGAAAAAAATTCAAGGCCGTAAGAGGAAGCTATCTCTCGTTCGTCATCAAACATGCATTGTTCCCTCTTGGAACCACGAACCTTCTAGCAATTTGCTCCAGTTTGTAAAGATTGTGTGTCCAAACTTACGTCAAACATGCCAATTTCTTTACAACATCATTTGGGTGGCATGACATTAAATCAAGCAAGATTTCATGTTTTTCTGATCATTTTTTACTTTTTTGGAATTAAAATGCCATGGCATGTACTCCATGCATGTGCCCATGCCTTGACACCAATATGTTTGAAAATTACTTCGAATTTAGTAGACATGGAATTAACTCGCACACAAGTACACAAAAATATGATTTTTCAAACCGTTATGGTTAGGCGTTGCATGTAGATGTAGTTCAAATTTGAATTACGGTCATTAAATGGTTAGAAAATCACTTAAATGTCTTTGAAAGGTCAAATGACCCCTAGAATTTTCCAAAATTTCACATTAGAGTTGTAGTAGTGCACGTTAGACGTTGAAAAAAATTCAAGGCCGTAAGAGGAAGCTATCTCTCGTTCGTCATCAAACATGCATTGTTCCCTCTCGGAACCACGAACCTTCTAGCAATTTGCTCCAGTTTGTAAAGATTGTGTGTCCAAACTTACGTCAAACATGCCAATTTCTTTACAACATCATTTGGGTGGCATGACATTAAATCAAGCAAGATTTCATGTTTTTCTGATCATTTTTTACTTTTTTGGAATTAAAATGCCATGGCATGTACTCCATGCATGTGCCCATGCCTTGACACCAATATGTTTGAAAATTCCTTCAAATTTAGTGGACATGGAATTAACTCGCACACAAGTACACAAAAATATGATTTTTCAAACCGTTATGGTTAGGCGTTGCATGTAGATGTAGTTCAAATTTGAATTGCGGTCATTAAATGGTTAGAAAATCACTTAAATGTCTTTAAAAGGTCAAATGACCCCTGAAATTTACCAAATTTTCACATGACAGTTGTATCAGTGCACGTTAAACATAGGAAAAAAAATTGAAGGCCGTAAGAGGAAGCTATCTCCCGTTCGTCATCAACCATGCATTATTCCCTCTCCGGACCATGAACCTTCAGGCAAGTTGCTCCGGTTTGTGAGGGGTGCGTGTCCAAACGTGATCAAACATGCCAATTTCTTTACCACATCATCTTGGTGGCATGACATTACATCAACCGAGGTTTCATGTGTTTCTCATCATTTTTCTATTTTTTGAATTAAAATGCCATGTCACTCCATGCATACGTATGCATGTGTCCGTGTCGTGAGACCAATATGTTTGAAAATTCCTTCTAATTTACTACACATGGAATTAACTCGCACACAAGTACACATATATGATTTTTCAAACCGTTTTGGTTAGGCATTGCATGTAGATGTAGTTCAAATTTGAATTACGGTCATTAAATGGTTAGAAAATCACTTAAATGTCTTTGAAAGGTCAAATGACCCCTAGAATTTTCCAAAATTTCACATTAGAGTTGTAGTAGTGCACGTTAGACGTTCAAAAAAATTCAAGGCCGTAAGAGGAAGCTATCTCTCGTTCGTCATCAAACATGCATTGTTCCCTCTCGGAACCACGAACCTTCTAGCAATTTGCTCTAGTTTGTAAAGATTGTGTGTCCAAACTTACGTCAAACATGCCAATTTCTTTACAACATCATTTGGGTGGCATGACATTAAATCAAGAAAGATTTCATGTTTTTCTGATCATTTTTTACTTTTTTAGAATTAAAATGCCATGGCGTGTACTCCATGCATGTGCCCATGCCTTGACACCAATATGTTTGAAAATTCCTTCAAATTTAGTGCACATGGAATTAACTCGCACACAAGTACACAAAAATATGATTTTTCAAACCGTTATGGTTAGCGTTGCATGTAGATGTAGTTCAAATTTGAATTACGGTCATTAAATGGTTAGAAAATCACTTAAATGTCTTTAAAAGGTCAAATGACCCCTGAAATTTACCAAATTTTCACATGACAGTTGTATCAGTGCACGTTAAACATAGGAAAAAAAATTGAAGGCCGTAAGAGGAAGCTATCTCCCGTTCGTCATCAACCATGCATTGTTCCCTCTCCGGACCACGAACCTTCTGGCAAGTTGCTCCGGTTTGTGAGGGGTGCGTGTCCAAACGTCGTGAAACATGCCAATTTCTTTACCACATCATCTTGGTGGCATGACATTACATCAACCGAGGTTTCATGTGTTTCTCATCATTTTTCCATTTTTTGAATTAAAATGCCATGTCACTCCATGCATACGTATGCATGTGTCCGTGTCGTGAGACCAATATGTTTGAAAATTCCTTCTAATTTACTACATATGGAATTAACTCGCACACAAGTACACATATATGATTTTTCAAACCGTTTTGGTTAGGCATTGCATGTAGATGTAGTTCAAATTTGAATTACGGTCATTAAATGGTTAGAAAATCACTTAAATGTCTTTGAAAGGTCAAATGACCCCTAGAATTTTCCAAAATTTCACATTAGAGTTGTAGTAGTGCACGTTAGACGTTGAAAAAAATTCAAGGCCGTAAGAGGAAGCTATCTCTCGTTCATCATCAAACATGCATTGTTCCCTCTCGGAACCACGAACCTTCTAGCAATTTGCTCCAGTTTGTAAGGATTGTGTGTCCAAACTTACGTCAAACATGCCAATTTCTTTACAACATCATTTGGGTGGCATGACATTAAATCAAGCAAGATTTCATGTTTTTCTGATCATTTTATACTTTTTTGGAATTAAAATGCCATGGCATGTACTCCATGCATGTGCCCATGCCTTGACACCAATATGTTTGAAAATTCCTTCGAATTTAGTGGACATGGAATTAACTCGCACACAAGTACACAAAAATATGATTTTTCAAACCGTTATGGTTAGGCGTTGCATGTAGATGTAGTTCAAATTTGAATTACGGTCATTAAATGGTTAGAAAATCACTTAAATGTCTTTAAAAGGTCAAATGACCCCTGAAATTTACCAAATTTTCATATGACAGTTGTATCAGTGCACGTTAAACATAGGAAAAAAAATTGAAGGCCGTAAGAGGAAGCTATCTCCCGTTCGTCATCAACCATGCATTGTTCCCTCTCCGGACCACGAACCTTCTGGCAAGTTGCTCCGGTTTGTGAGGGGTGCGTGTCCAAACGTCGTCAAACATGCCAATTTCTTTACCACATCATCTTGGTGGCATGACATTACATCAACTGAGGTTTCATGTGTTTCTCATCATTTTTCTATTTTTTGAATTAAAATGACATGTCACTCCATGCATACGTATGCATGTGTCCGTGTCGTGAGACCAATTTGTTTGAAAATTCCTTCTAATTTACTACACATGGAATTAACTCGCACACAAGTACACATATATGATCTTTCAAACCGTTTTGGTTAGGCATTGCATGTAGATGTAGTTCAAATTTGAATTACGGTCATTAAATGGTTAGAAAATCACTTAAATGTCTTTGAAAGGTCAAATGACCCCTAGAATTTTCCAAAATTTCACATTAGAGTTGTAGTAGTGCACGTTAGACGTTGAAAAAAATTCAAGGCCGTAAGAGGAAGCTATCTCTCGTTCGTCATCAAACATGCATTGTTCCCTCTCGGAACCACGAACCTTCTAGCAATTTGCTCCAGTTTGTAAAGATTGTGTGTCCAAACTTACGTCAAACATGCCAATTTCTTTACAACATCATTTGGGTGGCATGACATTAAATCAAGCAAGATTTCATGTTTTTCTGATCATTTTTTACTTTTTTGGAATTAAAATGCCATGGCATGTACTCCATGCATGTGCCCATGCCTTGACACCAATATGTTTGAAAATTCCTTCGAATTTAGTGGACATGGAATTAACTCGCACACAAGTACACAAAAATATGATTTTTCAAACCGTTATGGTTAGGCGTTGCATGTAGATGTAGTTCAAATTTGAATTACGGTCATTAAATGGTTAGAAAATCACTTAAATGTCTTTAAAAGGTCAAATGACCCCTGAAATTTACCAAATTTTCACATGACAGTTGTATCAGTGCACGTTAAACATAGGAAAAAAATTGAAGGCCGTAAGAGGAAACTATCTCCCGTTCGTCATCAACCATGCATTGTTCCCTCTCCGGACCACGAACCTTCTGGCAAGTTGCTCCGGTTTGTGAGGGGTGCGTGTCCAAACGTCGTCAAACATGCCAATTTCTTTACCACATCATCTTGGTGGCATGACATTACATCAACCGAGGTTTCATGTGTTTCTCATCATTTTTCTATTTTTTGAATTAAAATGCCATGTCACTCCATGCATACGTATGTATGTGTCCGTGTCGTGAGACCAATATGTTTGAAAATTCCTTCTAATTTACTACACATGGAATTAACTCGCACACAAGTACACATATATGATCTTTCAAACCGTTTTGGTTAGGCATTGCATGTAGATGTAGTTCAAATTTGAATTACGGTCATTAAATGGTTAGAAAATCACTTAAATGTCTTTGAAAGGTCAAATGACCCCTAGAATTTTCCAAAATTTCACATTAGAGTTGTAGTAGTGCACGTTAGACGTTCAAAAAAATTCAATGCCGTAAGAGGAAGCTATCTCTCGTTCGTCATCAAACATGCATTGTTCCCTCTCGGAACCACGAACCTTCTAGCAATTTGCTCCAGTTTGTAAAGATTGTGTATCCAAACTTACGTCAAACATGCCAATTTCTTTACAACATCTTTTGGGTGGCATGACATTAAATCAAGAAAGATTTCATGTTTTTCTGATCATTTTTTACTTTTTTGGAATTAAAATGCCATGGCATGTACTCCATGCATGTGCCCATGCCTTGACACCAATATGTTTGAAAATTCCTTCGAATTTAGTGGACATGGAATTAACTCGCACACAAGTACACAAAAATATGATTTTTCAAACCGTTATGGTTAGGCGTTGCATGTAGATGTAGTTCAAATTTGAATTACGGTCATTAAATGGTTAGAAAATCACTTAAATGTCTTTGAAAGGTCAAATGACCCCTAGAATTTTCCAAAATTTCACATTAGAGTTGTAGTAGTGCACGTTAGACGTTGAAAAAAATTCAAGGCCGTAAGAGGAAGCTATCTCTCGTTCGTCATCAAACATGCATTGTTCCCTCTCGGAACCACGAACCTTCTAGCAATTTGCTCCAGTTTGTAAAGATTGTGTGTCCAAACTTACGTCAAACATGCCAATTTCTTTACAACATCATTTGGGTGGCATGACATTAAATCAAGCAAGATTTCATGTTTTTCTGATCATTTTTTACTTTTTTGGAATTAAAATGCCATGGCATGTACTCCATGCATGTGCCCATGCCTTGACACCAATATGTTTGAAAATTCCTTCAAATTTAGTGGACATGGAATTAACTCGCACACAAGTACACAAAAATATGATTTTTCAAACCGTTATGGTTAGGCGTTGCATGTAGATGTAGTTCAAATTTGAATTACGGTCATTAAATGGTTAGAAAATCACTTAAATGTCTTTAAAAGGTCAAATGACCCCTGAAATTTACCAAATTTTCACATGACAGTTGTATCAGTGCACGTTAAACATAGGAAAAAAAATTGAAGGCCGTAAGAGGAAGCTATCTCCCGTTCGTCATCAACCATGCATTATTCCCTCTCCGGACCACGAACCTTCAGGCAAGTTGCTCCGGTTTGTGAGGGGTGCGTGTCCAAACGTGATCAAACATGCCAATTTCTTTACCACATCATCTTGGTGGCATGACATTACATCAACCGAGGTTTCATGTGTTTCTCATCATTTTTCTATTTTTTGAATTAAAATGCCATGTCACTCCATGCATACGTATGCATGTGTCCGTGTCGTGAGACCAATATGTTTGAAAATTCCTTCTAATTTACTATACATGGAATTAACTCGCACACAAGTACACATATATGATTTTTCAAACCGTTTTGGTTAGGCATTGCATGTAGATGTAGTTCAAATTTGAATTACGGTCATTAAATGGTTAGAAAATCACTTAAATGTCTTTGAAAGGTCAAATGACCCCTAGAATTTTCCAAAATTTCACATTAGAGTTGTAGTAGTGCACGTTAGACGTTCAAAAAAATTCAAGGCCGTAAGAGGAAGCTATCTCTCGTTCGTCATCAAACATGCATTATTCCCTCTCGGAACCACGAACCTTCTAGCAATTTGCTCCAGTTTGTAAAGATTGTGTGTCCAAACTTACGTCAAACATGCCAATTTCTTTACAACATCATTTGGGTGGCATGACATTAAATCAAGAAAGATTTCATGTTTTTCTGATCATTTTTTACTTTTTTAGAATTAAAATGCCATGGCGTGTACTCCATGCATGTGCCCATGCCTTGACACCAATATGTTTGAAAATTCCTTCAAATTTAGTGGACATGGAATTAACTCGCAAACAAGTACACAAAAATATGATTTTTCAAACCGTTATGGTTAGCGTTGCATGTAGATGTAGTTCAAATTTGAATTACGGTCATTAAATGGTTAGAAAATCACTTAAATGTCTTTAAAAGGTCAAATGACCCCTGAAATTTACCAAATTTTCACATGACAGTTGTATCAGTGCACGTTAAACATAGGAAAAAAATTGAAGGCCGTAAGAGGAAGCTATCTCCCGTTCGTCATCAACCATGCATTGTTCCCTCTCCGAACCACGAACCTTCTGGCAAGTTGCTCCGGTTTGTGAGGGGTGCGTGTCCAAACGTCGTCAAACATGCCAATTTCTTTACCACATCATCTTGGTGGCATGACATTACATCAACCGAGGTTTCATGTGTTTCTCATCATTTTTCCATTTTTTGAATTAAAATGCCATGTCACTCCATGCATACGTATGCATGTGTCCGTGTCGTGAGACCAATATGTTTGAAAATTCCTTCTAATTTACTACACATGGAATTAACTCGCACACAAGTACACATATATGATCTTTCAAACCGTTTTGGTTAGGCATTGCATGTAGATGTAGTTCAAATTTGAATTACGGTCATTAAATGGTTAGAAAATCACTTAAATGTCTTTGAAAGGTCAAATGACCCCTAGAATTTTCCAAAATTTCACATTAGAGTTGTAGTAGTGCACGTTAGACGTTGAAAAAAATTCAAGGCCGTAAGAGGAAGCTATCTCTCGTTCGTCATCAAACATGCATTGTTCCCTCTCGGAACCACAAACCTTCTAGCAATTTGCAACAGTTTGTAAGGATTGTGTGTCCAAACTTACGTCAAACATGCCAATTTCTTTACAACATCATTTGGGTGGCATGACATTAAATCAAGCAAGATTTCATGTTTTTCTGATCATTTTTTACTTTTTTGGAATTAAAATGCCATGGCATGTACTCCATGCATGTGCCCATGCCTTGACACCAATATGTTTGAAAATTCCTTCGAATTTAGTGGACATGGAATTACTCGCACACAAGTACACAAAAATATGATTTTTCAAACCGTTATGGTTAGGCGTTGCATGTAGATGTAGTTCAAATTTGAATTACGGTCATTAAATGGTTAGAAAATCACTTAAATGTCTTTAAAAGGTCAAATGACCCCTGAAATTTACCAAATTTTCATATGACAGTTGTATCAGTGCACGTTAAACATAGGAAAAAAATTGAAGGCCGTAAGAGGAAGGTATCACCCGTTCGTCATCAACCATGCATTGTTCCCTCTCCGGACCACGAACCTTCTGGCAAGTTGCTCCGGTTTGTGAGGGGTGCGTGTCCAAACGTCGTCAAACATGCCAATTTCTTTACCACATCATCTTGGTGGCATGACATTACATCAACCGAGGTTTCATGTGTTTCTCATCATTTTTCTATTTTTTGAATTAAAATGACATGTCACTCCATGCATACGTATGCATGTGTCCGTGTCGTGAGACCAATTTGTTTGAAAATTCCTTCTAATTTACTATACATGGAATTAACTCGCACACAAGTACACATATATGATCTTTCAAACCGTTTTGGTTAGGCATTGCATGTAGCTGTAGTTCAAATTTGAATTACGGTCATTAAATGGTTAGAAAATCACTTAAATGTCTTTGAAAGGTCAAATGACCCCTAGAATTTTCCAAAATTTCACATTAGAGTTGTAGTAGTGCACGTTAGACGTTGAAAAAAATTCAAGGCCGTAAGAGGAAGCTATCTCTCGTTCGTCATCAAACATGCATTGTTCCCTCTCGGAACCACGAACCTTCTAGCAATTTGCTCCAGTTTGTAAAGATTGTGTGTCCAAACTTACGTCAAACATGCCAATTTCTTTACAACATCATTTGGGTGGCATGACATTAAATCAAGCAAGATTTCATGTTTTTCTGATCATTTTTTACTTTTTTGGAATTAAAATGCCATGGCATGTACTCCATGCATGTGCCCATGCCTTGACACCAATATGTTT
>NC_041380.1:335994325-336063897 GCF_002162155.2 Triticum dicoccoides | reverse complement strand
AATTTAGTGGACATGGAATTAACTCGCACACAAGTACACAAAAATATGATTTTTCAAACCGTTATGGTTAGGCGTTGCATGTAGATGTAGTTCAAATTTGAATTACGGTCATTAAATGGTTAGAAAAGCACTTAAATGTCTTTAAAAGGTCAAATGACCCCTGAAATTTACCAAATTTTCACATGACAGTTGTATCAGTGCACGTTAAACATAGGAAAAAAATTGAAGGCCGTAAGAGGAAGCTATCTCCCATTCGTCATCAACCATGCATTGTTCCCTCTCCGGACCACGAACCTTCTGGCAAGTTGCTCCGGTTTGTGAGGGGTGCGTGTCCAAACATCGTCAAACATGCCAATTTCTTTACCACATCATCTTGGTGGCATGACATTACATCAACCGAGGTTTCATGTGTTTCTCATCATTTTTCTATTTTTTGAATTAAAATGCCATGTCACTCCATGCATACGTATGCATGTGTCCGTGTCGTGAGACCAATATGTTTGAAAATTCCTTCTAATTTACTACACATGGAATTAACTCGCACACAAGTACACATATATGATCTTTCAAACCGTTTTGGTTAGGCATTGCATGTAGATGTAGTTCAAATTTGAATTACGGTCATTAAATGGTTAGAAAATCACTTAAATGTCTTTGAAAGGTCAAATGACCCCTAGAATTTTCCAAAATTTCACATTAGAGTTGTAGTAGTGCACGTTAGACGTTGAAAAAAATTCAAGGCCGTAAGAGGAAGCTATCTCTCGTTCATCATCAAACATGCATTGTTCCCTCTCGGAACCACAAACCTTCTAGCAATTTGCAACAGTTTGTAAGGATTGTGTGTCCAAACTTACGTCAAACATGCCAATTTCTTTACAACATCATTTGGCTGGCATGACATTAAATCAAGCAAGATTTCATGTTTTTCTGATCATTTTTTACTTTTTTGGAATTAAAATGCCATGGCATGTACTCCATGCATGTGCCCATGCCTTGACACCAATATGTTTGAAAATTCCTTCGAATTTAGTGGACATGGAATTAACTCACACACAAGTACACAAAAATATGATTTTTCAAACCGTTATGGTTAGGCGTTGCATGTAGATGTAGTTCAAATTTGAATTACGGTCATTAAATGGTTAGAAAATCACTTAAATGTCTTTAAAAGGTCAAATGACCCCTGAAATTTACCAAATTTTCACATGACAGTTCTATCAGTGCACGTTAAACATAGGAAAAAAATTGAAGGCCGTAAGAGGAAGCTATCTCCCGTTCGTCATCAACCATGCATTGTTCCCTCTCCAGACCATGAACCTTCTGGCAAGTTGCTCCGGTTTGTGAGGGGTGCGTGTCCAAACGTCGTCAAACATGCCAATTTCTTTACCACATCATCTTGGTGGCATGACATTACATCAACCGAGGTTTCATGTGTTTCTCATCATTTTTCTATTTTTTGAATGAAAATGCCATGTCACTCCATGCATACGTATGCTTGTGTCCGTGTCGTGAGACCAATATGTTTGAAAATTCCTTCTAATTTACTACACATGGAATTAACTCGCACACAAGTACAAATATATGATTTTTCTAACCGTTTTGGTTAGGCATTGCATGTAGATGTAGTTCAAATTTGAATTACGGTCATTAAATGGTTAGAAAATCACTTAAATGTCTTTGAAAGGTCAAATGACCCCTAGAATTTTCCAAAATTTCACATTAGAGTTGTAGTAGTGCACGTTAGACGTTGAAAAAAATTCAAGGCCGTAAGAGGAAGCTATCTCTCGTTCGTCATCAAACATGCATTGTTCCCTCTCGGAACCACGAACCTTCTAGCAATTTGCTCCAGTTTGTAAGGATTGTGTGTCCAAACTTACGTCAAACATGCCAATTTCTTTACAACATCATTTGGGTGGCATGACATTAAATCAAGCAAGATTTCATGTTTTTCTGATCATTTTTTGCTTTCTTGGAATTAAAATGCCATGGCATGTACTCCATGCATGTGCCCATGCCTTGACACCAATATGTTTGAAAATTCCTTCGAATTTAGTGGACATGGAATTAACTCACACACAAGTACACAAAAATATGATTTTTCAAACCGTTATGGTTAGGCATTGCATGTAGATGTAGTTCAAATTTGAATTACGGTCATTAAATGGTTAGAAAATCACTTAAATATCTTTAAAAGGTCAAATGACCCCTGAAATTCACCAAATTATCACATGACAGTTGTATCAGTGCATGTTAAACATAGGAAAAAAATTGAAGGCCATAAGAGGAAGCTATCTCCCGTTCGTCATCAACCATGCATTGTTCCCTCTCCGGACCACGAACCTTCTGGCAAGTTGCTCTGGTTTGTGAGGGGTGCGTGTCCAAACGTCGTCAAACATGCCAATTTCTTTACCACATCATCTTGGTGGCATGACATTAAATCAACCGAGGTTTCATGTGTTTCTCATCATTTTTCTATTTTTTGAATTAAAATGCCATGTCACTCCATGCATACGTATGCATGTGTCTGTGTCGTGAGACCAATATGTTTGAAAATTACTTCTAATTTACTACACATGGAATTAACTCGCACACAAGTACACATATATGATCTTTCAAACCGTTTTGGTTAGGCATTGCATGTAGATGTAGTTCAAATTTGAATTACGGTCATTAAATGGTTAGAAAATCACTTAAATGTCTTTGAAAGGTCAAATGACCCCTAGAATTTTCCAAAATTTCACATTAGAGTTGTAGTAGTGCACGTTAGACGTTGAAAAAAATTCAAGGCCGTAAGAGGAAGCTATCTCTCGTTCGTCATCAAACATGCATTGTTCCCTCTCGGAACCACGAACCTTCTAGCAATTTGCTCCAGTTTGTAAAGATTGTGTGTCCAAACTTACGTCAAACATGCCAATTTCTTTACAACATCATTTGGGTGGCATGACATTAAATCAAGCAAGATTTCATGTTTTTCTGATCATTTTTTACTTTTTGGAATTAAAATGCCATGGCATGTACTCCATGCATGTGCCCATGCCTTGACACCAATATGTTTGAAAATTCCTTCGAATTTAGTGGACATGGAATTAACTCGCACACATGTACACAAAAATATGATTTTTCAAACCGTTATGGTTAGGCGTTGCATGTAGATGTAGTTCAAATTTGAATTACGGTCATTAAATGGTTAGAAAATCACTTAAATGTCTTTAAAAGGTCAAATGACCCCTGAAATTTACCAAATTTTCACATGACAGTTGTATCAGTGCACGTTAAACATAGGAAAAAAAATTGAAGGCCGTAAGAGGAAGCTATCTCCCATTCGTCATCAACCATGCATTGTTCCCTCTCCGGACCATGAACCTTCTAGCAAGTTGCTCCGGTTTGTGAGGGGTGCGTGTCCAAACGTCGTCAAACATGCCAATTTCTTTACCACAACATCATGGTGGCATGACATTACATCAACCGAGGTTTCATGTGTTTCTCATCATTTTTCTATTTTTTGAATTAAAATGCCATGTCACTCCATGCATACGTATGCATGTGTCCGTGTCGTGAGACCAATATGTTTGAAAATTCCTTCTAATTTACTACACATGGAATTAACTCGCACACAAGTACACATATATGATTTTTCAAACCGTTTTGGTTAGGCATTGCATGTGGATGTAGTTCAAATTTGAATTACGGTCATTAAATGGTTAGAAAATCACTTAAATGTCTTTGAAAGGTCAAATGACCCCTAGAATTTTCCAAAATTTCACATTAGAGTTGTAGTAGTGCATGTTAGACGTTGAAAAAAATTCAAGGCCGTAAGAGGAAGCTATCTCTCGTTCGTCATCAAACATGCATTGTTCCCTCTCGGAACCACGAACCTTCTAGCAATTTGGTCCAGTTTGTAAGGATTGTGTGTCCAAACTTACGTCAAACATGCCAATTTCTTTACAACATCATTTGGGTGGCATGACATTAAATCAAGCAAGATTTCATGTTTTTCTGATCATTTTTTACTTTTTTGGAATTAAAATGCCATGGCATGTACTCCATGCATGTGCCCATGCCTTGACACCAATATGTTTGAAAATTCCTTCGAATTTAGTGGACATGGAATTAACTCGCACACAAGTACACAAAAATATGATTTTTCAAACCGTTATGGTTAGGCGTTGCATGTAGATGTAGTTCAAATTTGAATTACGGTCATTAAATGGTTAGAAAATCACTTAAATGTCTTTAAAAGGTCAAATGACCCCTGAAATTTACCAAATTTTCACATGACAGTTGTATCAGTGCACGTTAAACATAGGAAAAAAATTGAAGGCCGTAAGAGGAAGCTATCCCCCGTTCGTCATCAACCATGCATTGTTCCCTCTCTGGACCACGAACCTTCTGGCAAGGTGCTCCGGTTTGTGAGGGGTGCGTGTCCAAACGTCGTCAAACATGCCAATTTCTTTACCACATCATCTTGGTGGCATGACATTACATCAACCGAGGTTTCATGTGTTTCTCATCATTTTTCTATTTTTTGAATTAAAATGCCATGTCACTCCATGCATACGTATGCATGTGTCCGTGTCGTGAGACCAATATGTTTGGAAATTCCTTCTAATTTACTACACATGGAATTAACTCGCACACAAGTACACATATATGATTTTTCAAACCGTTTTGGTTAGGCATTGCATGTAGATGTAGTTCAAATTTGAATTACGGTCATTAAATGGTTAGAAAATCACTTCAATGTCTTTGAAAGGTCAAATGACCCCTAGAATTTTCCAAAATTTCACATTAGAGTTGTAGTATTGCACGTTAGACGTTGAAAAAAATTCAAGGCCGTAAGAGGAAGCTATCTCTCGTTCGTCATCAAACAAGCATTGTTCCCTCTCGGAACCACGAACCTTCTAGCAATTTGCTCCAGTTTGTAAAGATTGTGTGTCCAAACTTACGTCAAACATGCGAATTTCTTTACAACATCATTTGGGTGGCATGACATTAAATCAAGCAAGATTTCATGTTTTTCTGATCATTTTTTACTTTTTTGGAATTAAAATGCCATGGCATGTACTCGATGCATGTGCCCATGCCTTGACACCAATATGTTTGAAAATTCCTTCGAATTTAGTGGACATGGAATTAACTCGCACACAAGTACACAAAAATATGATTTTTCAAACCGTTATGGTTAGGCGTTGCATGTAGATGTAGTTCAAATTTGAATTACGGTCATTAAATGGTTAGAAAATCACTTAAATGTCTTTAAAAGGTCAAATGACCCCTGAAATTTACCAAATTTTCACATGACAGTTGTATCAGTGCACGTTAAACATAGGAAAAAAATTGAAGGCCGTAAGAGGAAGCTATCTCCCGTTCGTCATCAACCATGCATTATTCCCTCTCCGGACCACGAACCTTCTGGCAAGTTGCTCCGGTTTGTGAGGGGTGCGTGTCCAAACGTCGTCAAACATGCCAATTTCTTTACCACATCATCTTGGTGGCATGACATTACATCAACCGAGGTTTCATGTGTTTCTCATCATTTTTCTATTTTTTGAATTAAAATGCCATGTCACTCCATGCATACGTATGCATGTGTCCGTGTCGTGAGACCAATATGTTTGAAAATTCCTTCTAATTTACTACACATGGAATTAACTCGCACACAAGTACACATATATGATATTTCAAACCGTTTTGGTTAGGCATTGCATGTAGATGTAGTTCAAATTTGAATTACGGTCATTAAATGGTTAGAAAATCACTTAAATGTCTTTGAAAGGTCAAATGACCCCTAGAATATTCCAAAATTTGACATTAGAGTTGTAGTAGTGCACGTTAGACGTTGAAAAAAATTCAAGGCCGTAAGAGGAAGCTATCTCTCGTTCGTCATCAAACATGCATTGTTCCCTCTCGGAACCATGAACCTTCTAGCAATTTGCTCCAGTTTGTAAGGATTGTGTGTCCAAACTTACGTCAAACATGCCAATTTCTTTACAACATCATTTGGGTGGCATGACATTAAATCAAGCAAGATTTCATGTTTTTCTGATCATTTTTTACTTTTTTGGAATTAAAATGCCATGGCATGTACTCCATGCATGTGCCCATGCCTTGACACCAATATGTTTGAAAATTCCTTCGAATTTAGTGGACATGGAATTAACTCGCACACAAGTACACAAAAATATGATTTTTCAAACCGTTATGGTTAGGTGTTGCATGTAGATGTAGTTCAAATTTGAATTATGGTCATTAAATGGTTAGAAAATCACTTAAATGTCTTTAAAAGGTCAAATGACCCCTGAAATTTACATAATTTTCACATGACAGTTGTATCAGTGCACGTTAAACATAGGAAAAAAATTGAAGGCCGTAAGACGAAGCTATCTCCCGTTCGTCATCAACCATGCATTGTTCCCTCTTTGGACCACGAACCTTCTGGCAAGTTGCTCCGGTTTGTGAGGGGTGCGTGTCCAAATGTCGGAAAACATGCCAATTTCTTTACCACATCATCTTGGTGGCATGACATTACATCAATAGAGGTTTCATGTGTTTCTCATCATTTTTCTGTTTTTTGAATTAAAATGCCATGTCACTCCATGCATACGTATGCATATGTCCGTGTCGTGAGACCAATATGTTTGAAAATTCCTTCTAATTTACTACACATGGAATTAACTCGCACACAAGTACACATATATGATTTTTCAAACCGTTTTGGTTAGGCATTGCATGTAGATGTAGTTCAAATTTGAATTACGATCATTAAATGGTTAGAAAATCACTTCAATGTCTTTGAAAGGTCAAATGACCCCTAGAATTTTCCAAAATTTCACATTAGAGTTGTAGTAGTGCACGTTAGACGTTGAAAAAAATTCAAGACCGTAAGAGGAAGCTATCTCTCGTTCGTCATCAAACATGCATTGTTCCCTATCGGAACCACGAACCTTCTAGCAATTTGCTCCAGTTTGTAAGGATTGTGTGTCCAAACCTACGTCAACATGCCAATTTCTATACAACATCATTTGGGTGGCATGACATTAAATCTAGCAAGATTTCATGTTTTTCTGATCATTTTTTACTTTTTTGGAATTAAAATGCCATGGCATGTACTCCATGCATGTGCCCATGCCTTGACACCAATATGTTTGAAAATTCCTTCGAATTTAGTGGACATGGAATTAACTTGCACACAAGTACACAAAAATATGATTTTTCAAACCGTTATGGTTAGGCGTTGCATGTAGATGTAGTTCAAATTTGAATTATGGTCATTAAATGGTTAGAAAATCACTTAAATGTCTTTAAAAGGTCAAATGACCCCTGAAATTTACCAAATTTTCACATGACAGTTGTATCAGTGCACGTTAAACATAGGAAAAAAATTGAAGGCCGTAAGAGGAAGCTATCTCCCGTTCGTCATCAACCATGCATTGTTCCCTCTCTGGACCACGAACCTTCTGGCAAGTTGCTCCGGTTTGTGAGGGTTGCGTGTCCAAACGTCGTCAAACATGCCAATTTCTTTACCACATCATCTTGGTGGCATGACATTACATCAACCAAGGTTTCATGTGTTTCTCATCATTTTTCTATTTTTTGAATTAAAATTCCATGTCACTCCATGCATACGTATACATGTGTCCGTGTCGTGAGACCAATATGTTTGAAAATTCCTTCCAATTTACTGCACATGGAATTAACTCACACACAAGTACACATATATGATTTTTCAAAATGTTTTGGTGAGGCGTTGCATGTAGATGTAGTTCAAATTTGAATTACGGTCATTAAATGGTTAGAAAATCACTTAAATGTCTTTAAAAGGTCAAATGACCCCTAAATTTTTCCAAAATTTCACATTGTAGTTGTAGTAGTGCACGTTAGATGTCGAAAAAAAATTGAATGCCGTAAGAGGAAGCTATCTCCTGTTCGTCATCAAACATGCATTGTTCCTCTCGGAACCACGAACCTTCTAGCGAGTTGCTCTGGTTTGTGAGGGGTGTGTGTCCAAACTTTCGTCAAACATGCCAATTTCTTTACCACATCATCTTGGTGGCATGACATTATATCAACCAAGGTTTCATGTGTTCTGGTTTTTTTGAATTAAAATGACATGCCACTCCATGCATACATATTCATGCATATGTGTCCATGTCGTGATACAAATATGTTTGAAAATTCCTTCTAGTTTACAGCACATGGAATTAACTCGCACACAAGTACACAAATATGATTTTTCAAACCGTTTCGGTTACGCGTTGCATGTAGATGTAGTTCAAATTTGAATTACGGTCATTAAATGGCTAGAAAATCACTTAAATGTCTCTAAAAGGTCAAATGACCCCTATAATTTTCAAAAATTTCACAATACAGTTGTAGTAGTGCATGTTAGACGTAGAAAAAAATTTGAAGGCCGCAAGAGGAAGCTATCTCCGGTTCATTATCAAACAAGCATTGTTCCCTCTCGGAGCCACGAGTCTTTTAGTGTTTTTTTCTGGTTTGTGAGGGGTGTTGACATTAGATCCTCTTGGTGGCATGACATTACATCAACCAAGGTTTCATGTGTTTCTGATTTTTTTATTTTTTGGAATTAAAATTTCATGTCACTCCATGCTTAATTGGGTCATAGTCGTTAGACCAATATGTTTGAAAATTCCTTCCAATTTAATGCACATGGAATTAAATCGCACACAATACACGAAATATGAGTTTTCAAACCGTTATGGTTAGCTGTTGCATGTACATGTAGTTCAAATTTCAATTACGGTTATTAAATGGCTAGAAAATCACTTAAATATCTTAGAAGGTCAAATGACCCCTGAAATTTTCCAAACTTTGACATGACAGTTGTATTAGTACTACAAAATTTCTCATTCATTTAAAAGACCATCCGTTAGCACTTTATTCCAAATTTGTCTTTCACAACTAATAAAAAATATCTACAACATCACACACAGTTGTTTTCTAGGAATCGTTTGCGATGAAAATATCTGGGTTTATTTAAGTCTCCCTCCTTAAGCTTCGTCGGCTCGTCTGCTCTAGTGTCGGCAACCCCCGAATCCACGAATCCCGATCCCCATTCCCGCACCCCCTTGTTGCAAAGATGACACCATGGAAACGCTTCGTGAAGGCCCGTACGATGGCCGCGTCCCCCCTGAGGGAGTCCTGGATTAGGGGGTCTCTGGACAGCCGGACTATATCCTTTGGCCGGACTGTTGGACTATGAAGATACAAGATTGAAGACTTCGTCCCATGTCCGGATGGGACTCTACTTGGCGTGGAAGGCAAGCTAGGCAATACGGATATGTATATCTCCTCCTTTGTAACCAACCTTGTGTAACCCTAGCCCCCTCCGGTGTCTATATAAACCGGAGGGTTTTAGTCCGTAGGACAACATACAATCATACCGTAGGCTAGCTTCTAGGGTTTAGCCTCTTTTATCTCGTGGTAGATCAACTCTTGTACTACTCATATTATCAAGAACAATCCAGCAGGACGTAGGGTATTACCTCCATCAAGAGGGCCCGAACCTGGGTAAACATCGTGTCCCCTGCTTCCCGTTACCATCTGCCTTAGACGCACAGTTCGGGACTCCCTACCCGAGATCCGCCGGTTTTGACACCGACATTGGTGCTTTCATTCAGAGTTCCACTATGTGTCGTCACCGTAAGGCTCGATGGCTCCTTCGATCATCGGTAACGATGCGGTACAGGGTGAGGTCTTCCTCCCCGGACAGATCTTTGTATTCGGCGGCTTCACACTGCGAGCCAATTCGCTTGGCCATCTGGAGTAGATCGAGAGCTATGCCCCTGGCCATCAGGCCAGATTCGGAAACTTGAACTACACGCCCGACATCCGCGGAGACTTGATCTTTGACAGATTCGAGCCCATGTCGGCCGCGCCGCACAGTGATACGTCTCCAATGTATCTACTTTTCCAAACACTTTTGCCCTTGTTTTGGACTCTAACTTGCATGATTTGAATGGAACTAACCCGGACTGACGCTGTTTTTAGCAGAATTACCATGGTGTTATTTATGTGCAAGAGCAAACGTTCTCGGAATGACCTGAAACTTCACGGAGCGACTTTTCAGAAAATAAGAAAAATACCTGCAAAAGATGGAGGCCAGGGGGCCCACCACCTTGCCACGAGGGTGGGGGCGCGCCTGCCCCCTAGGGCGTGCCCCCTACCTCGTGGGCCCCTGTTGCGTCTCCGACTCCAACTTCACCTCCATATATTGAGTTTCGATGAGAAAAAAATCAGAGAGAATAATTCATCGCGTTTTACGATACGGAGCCGCCGCCAAGCCCTAAAACCTCTCGGGAGGGCTGATCTAGAGTCCGTCCGGGGCTCCGGAGAGGGGAATCTGTCACCATCGTCATCATCAACCATCCTCCATCACCAATTTCATGATGCCCACCGCAGTGCGTGAGTAATTCCATCGTAGGCTTGCTGGACGGTGATGGGTTGGATGGGATCTATCATCTAATCGAGTTAGTTTTGTTAGGGTTTGATCCCTAGTGTCCACTATGTTCTGAGATAGATGTTGCTATGACTTTGCTATGCTTAATGTTTGTCACTAGGGCCCGAGTGCCATGATTTAAGATCTGAACCTATTATGTTTTCATCAATATATGAGTGTTCTTGATCCTATCTTGCAAGTCTATAGTCACCTATTATGTGTTATGATCCGTTAACTCCGAAGTGACAATAATCGGGATACTTACCGGTGATGACCATAGTTTGAGGAGTTCATGTATTCACTATGTGTTAATGTTTTGTTCCGGTTCTCTATTAAAAGGAGGCCTTAATATCCCTTAGTTTTCGTAAGGACCCCGCTGCCACAGGAGGGTAGGATAAAACATGTCATGCAAGTTCTTTTCCATAAGCACGTATGACTATGTTTGGAATACATGCCTACATTATATCAATGAACTGGAGCTAGTTCTGTGTCACCCTAGGTTATGACTGTTACATGATGAACCGCATCCGGCATAATTCTCCATCACTGATTCATTGCCTACGAGCTTTCCATAAATTGTTCTCCGCTTATTTACTTTTCCGTTGCTATTGCTATCATCACTACAAAATACCAAAAACATTACTTTTATTACTGTTATCTTTTGCTACCGTTATCACTACTATCATATTACTTTGCTACTAAACACTTTGCTGCAGATATTAAGTTTCCAGGTGTGGTTGAATTGACAACTCAGCTGCTAATACTTGAGAGTATTCTTTGGCTCCCCTTATGTCGAATCAATAAATTTGGGTTGAATACTCTACCCTCGAAAACTGTTGCGATCCCCTATACTTGTGGGTTATCAAGACTATTTTCTGGCGCCGTTGCCGGGGAGCATATCTCTATTCTTTGAGTCACTTGGGATATATGTCTGCTTATCATTATGAAGAACTTAAGAGATCCAAAAACCAATATCTATCCCTCAACTACGAGGGGGGGTAAGGAACTGCCATCTAGCTCTGCACTTGATTCACCTTCTGTTATGAGTAAGTTTGCGACACCTACACCTGCTTCTGCTATTCGTTCTGATATGTCGCATGTTATTGATGATGCCACTTCTGCTATGCATGATACTTATGATGAAACTACCTCTATGCCTGATACTACTGTGCCACTTAGTGATTTCCTTGATGAACAAATTGTTAGGGTGTCACACCCTAGCTAGCTCAGGCATTAGAGTGTGCATCATGTTTAAATTTCTTTTAATTTGAAATGGGGAAGGCAGAAACCCCCAACACCCCCCTAGAAACAACTAGGGTTTACTAAAATTATTTTCAATGAACCTGAAATGCCCTTCTAAAAAGTTCACCCTCTTTGTCTTGGGTTAAAACCTCTGGCAAAATTGGTGCACATTTTTCTAGGTCAACAGAAGGTCATTGAATTAAATCATAAGTATTTGAATTTGGGCATTTAAATGCTATAAAATAATTTGAATGCCCAAATAATTTTGGAAATAAATGTTTGCTGTTGGAAATAATCTAAACAGAGCCCATAATTATTTTCAGGATTTTTGGAAACGTTTTAGTATTTTATTTAAAGCCCAACAGTTGCAGTTAATTAGAAAAACAGAAACAAATCAAAAAAAAGAGAGGGAGCCACCTGGGCCTTACCTGAGCTGGCCAGCCCACCTGGCTCGGCCCAGCCTACTGGCTTCGCCAGTCAACGTCCTCCTCGTGCCAGGAGGCAGGGGCGCGTGCTCGCCGCGCGCCGGCCACGCGCTGGCCACCTCCTGCTTCCGCCGACACCCGGAGACGCCTAGAGGTGCCATGCGACCCCCACGTCCCCCTCTCATCCTCTCGCACTCTCCCCCTCGTCTCTCTTACTCTCCCCCGTGATGGCCGAGCGCGAACCTCGCCGCCGATCGCCGTAGTTGCCACCACAGCCACTCCTTCGCCCCTCCGACGAGCCCAATAGCTCCGCCTCGTCGCCCTGGACCTCTTCGCTGACCCACGCGACCCCAAACGCCGCCGAACACCGTCTACGCCCTCGTCTTCAACCCCGGGCACCTGAGCCGTCTCCGGCCGATTCGCCGTCACCAGGACCTCCCCTCTCCGACTCTGCTGTGAGCTCCTCTTCCTTTCCCCTAGCTCCCGTGCTCGTTTGGCCTCTGTAGCCACCGTTTCCACCGCACCCGAGAGCTCCTCGCCGCCGGCCATGTCGCCGTCGTGGCTACAGCCGTGCAAGCACGTGTCCGAGCGCACCACCGAATTCAGTGCGTCCCCAGGAGCCTAACGCACGCACTTCCTCGCCCTGCCGTGCACCGTAGCCCTCTTTCCCTCTCCGCCCGAACTCCGGCCGCCGCCATGAGCTCGATTCCGGCGAGCTCGCTCCACCCCAGCTCCTCCCACTTGCCCCACTAGATGCGCGCAAGCCCCAGCTACGCGTAGCACGTCTCCGCCGTCGATTTGGTCACCGGAGGACCAAATCCGAAGCCCTCCGCCGTCTCGGCCTCGTTGGCGGCTCAACGCCGGCGAGTTTGACCCAGTTTGACCCCTGGGTGGGCCCAGGTAGACCCCCCTGAGTCTATGACAGGTGGGGTCGGTCTGCTAACTAAATTAGGATTAGTTTTAACTAATTTTAATTAAATCAGTCACTGACATGTGGGCCCAGGCCCCACTGACAACTAATTAGTGTTAATCTAATCCTGTTAATTAGCTGAGAAGCTGACAGAAGGGGCCCACCAGTCAGGTTTGACCTGGGCTGGCGCCTTTGACCTACTGAGGTCAGCATGACGCAATGCTAACGCAGTAATGAATTTTCTGGATTTATTTTTATTCAGGAATTCCAGAAAATAGTCAAAACTTCTAAAAATCATAGAAAATCAACCATAGCTCCAAATGCAAAGATTTATATATGAAAAATGATTAGAAAAATTCAATCTATCCATCTGTAATGGTTTCATGCATGACAAAACAAGTTTACCTTTCTGTTTAAGCAGAATAAGGAAATGCACTATTAAGGCCATGTTTAATGAGCTAATATTTGAATCTTTGATTCAAATGAGTTCATTCCTTTCTATTATAATTTGCATTAGGCCAAGACACATTCATATTGCCATGTCATAGCATGCATCATATTGCTGCATATCGTCATGTGTTGATTGTGTTCCGATGTGTTCTTCGTGGTAGGTTCTGCCTCCGAGGATATTCACGAGTATCCAACTGAAGGGCAGTATCCCACTACCACTCCATCAGGCAAGCAACCATTGATCATTCCGATACAAACCCATGTTCTCACTTCTCCTCCTGTTTACTGCATTAAGACAACGCGATTCAAACTGCTATGTGCTACGGTAGTTGAACCCTTATCCTCTGCATGACCTGTCGTTGCCACAGTAACTAGATGAAACCCACTAGCATGTGTAGGAGTTGATTGAGCCATGTATGTGATTTCTACCTTGCTATGCCTGCTATACTTAGAGTTGTGTCAGGTCTGGTTCATCTGGGTGATGGGCTAGAGTGAAATGCTTATGTCGGTAATGTGAGGGATGTGTTGAACATGTTTTGGTAAAGGTATCGATGAGAGGCCATGTAGGAGTACATGGTGGGTTGTTTCATTGAGGCCGTCCCTAAGAACTGAGATCTGTATGTGTGATTTAAGATGCAGTTACTACCGTACATTGGGCCCGAAACCAATGGACCCTCTCGGCTTCTTAATCACCTTAATACTCTGTCCAGGAGTTGCAAATAGTTTCTGGTGTTTGTAGCATATGTGTTGGCGGCCGTGCGTAGCGCTGGCCCTAGGGGTGGGCTATGTTGCGGTAGATACACCGTGGT
This sequence comes from Triticum dicoccoides, assembly GCF_002162155.2. Classification (NCBI taxonomy): domain Eukaryota; kingdom Viridiplantae; phylum Streptophyta; class Magnoliopsida; order Poales; family Poaceae; genus Triticum; species Triticum dicoccoides. The sequence goes on along the minus strand of NC_041380.1, from coordinate 336,049,602 downwards.
CGGGTATGCCGGGCGCCCGTTTGGCGTCTCGGGACCCTGTTCACATCGTTCGGGGCCGTATGTGGAAACCTCGGCCGGACTCCCTGCGGATGGAACCTGGATAGGCGATAAACCTGGACTAGAGACTTAAGTGTTTAGGTAGGCCGTGGCCAACACCCTCGGTGGGCTTCCGCTTGAAGGTTGCCGAGTACATGTCGTGTAAGCGGCGCTAAGTGGTGAAAGCATGTATGAAGAAGTACACCCCTGCAGGGTATAAAACTATTCGAATAGCCGCGTCCGCGGTAAAGGACTACTTGGTTGCCTATACAGTTCATAGACAAGTTAATGGACACTACTAAAAGACTCAAGATAAGTGTGAGTATCGAGGATGGCCCTCTTGTAGGATGACGAGGGAGGATCCACAGTGGAGTATTGTGTTGGTGAGTAGTGGACTCATGTGCGAAAACTATTTTACTGGTGAAGTTCTGTAGGATAGCTTAGCCAAGAGTCAAAGCTGGCTTGCTGCATTAACCCCACCACCTTCTTGAGTATAAGCATGTATAGTAGGTTCTGATGTAAGACTTGCTGAGTACCTTTGTACTCATGTTTGCTTAATTACTGTTTTCAGATGACAACACCGCCCCCTCCGATGGGTTCTACGTAGGCCTTGACGCCGACGAGTGACTAGCCACCCAGGTGGTGATCCTGGCCATGGAGGGCCCTATGTAGATAGACAGGCTTCGAGAAGCCTTCTTTCTTTCTAGAGTCTGTACTCAGACTAGTTGCTTCCGCATGTGCTTGTATGAGTGTATGACTTGAGTGCCGGGTCATGTGACCCCTATCTGTATGAACATGTTATGTATGGCTCTCTGGAGCCTTTAAATAAAGTACTTGAGTTGTAGAGTTTTGTTGTGATGCCATGTTGTATGTACTCATATCGGGCATATTGTGTGTATGATTGAAATGCTTGGTATGAGTGGGATCCGACAATCTAGTTGTTTATCCTTGGCAGCCTTTCTTATGGGGAAATGTAGTCTAGTGTTCATCGAGCCATAGTAGTCCGCTACAGCCCGGTTCACCGGAGTCCTGCTAGCCCAGCACTACTGTTCAGGACACTTGACTGGCCGGCATGTGTTTCACTTCATTCCTATGTCTGTCCCTTCGGGGAAATGTCACGCAGTGATTTCCGGAGTCCTGCCTAGCCTGCTACAGCCCGGGTCCCTCGGAGTCCTGTTAGCCCAATGCTATAGCCCGGAATCACTCGCTGATGACCGACAAGCTCGATGTGATACATGTATGCCTGTCTCCATAGGTCTGTGCCGCTTTGGGTTCACGACTAGCCATGTCGGCCCGGGTTCTCTTTCATATGGATGCTAGCGACACTATCATATACGTGAGCCAAAAGGCGCAAACGGTCCCGGGCCATGGTAAGGCGACACCCGTGGGATACCGTGCGTGAGGCCGCAAAGTGATATGAGGTGTTACCGGCTAGATCGATGTGACTTGGAATCGGGGTCCTGACAGTGCTGGTATCAGAGCCGGACTGCCTGTAGGTTCGTTGAGCCAAATTGGTCGATGTCGAGTCTAGAAATGCTTTAGTTATATGTAGGGGAATTGATTGTGGGAGGGAACGTAAGGCTCTTTTACTTCTTTACCCTATGCCTCTGATCTGAATCATTCTCTTCTCATTCAACATGGGTTGAGGACTAGTCTCTCTTCTTCTATCAGGTTCACGTGTTACTAATCCGTAGTAGCTTATAGGATTGTTGTTACCAGTCCCAGTTCAGTTTCTACTATTCTTAGTATGTTGCTAATTGGATCAGAACCTTGATATGATGTTGTTGAGTGGTATTGCAAACTGTTGTGGATGTCTCAAATCTTTTTCTGAGCATTTACAGCTGTTATGATGTCCGATTTTCCCTAGAAATTCTGATGTCTTTACATTGTGGTTGTGCTTTCAGATGGCCAACCGTGTTCAAAACCAAGTGGTTCGCCTGACCCAGTGCCTCGACGTGCCCGGTCATACTGCTATGCTAGTCCGGGTAATGATCGAGACGGGCTACCGTTGGTATCCCGAATACACCGTTGAAGAGCAGTTCCGCGACTTTAATCAAAGCCAATATCTCTGCACCGTCAGGATATTTCCTTCTTATCCTGGATCTACCGAGCCCCTTCACTGTTCCTATGGACTCGGGGTTACTGTTGAGATGGCTGTGCAGGATGCTGCCTATTCCATGATGACCATCTTGCGAGTCCGGACTGGCCTGCTTCGGAACACCGACTTCCGTTACATGCCAGCTTCACTTCCGGGAGCGCAAGGGTATCTTCAGGCTATCTATGCTGACTCCACTCAGGAGGACTCATTAACTCGTACCACTGCCGAGATGCTCGAAGATAAGGACCGAGAGAATCGGGCCTTGATGCTGGAGCTTTTCAATACCCGTGCTGATCATTGGGCCACATTGACTCGGTTTGCACCTGTGGTGCAAGCTGGATGTATGGATACAAGGGATCTGTATCCTGTGAGATCAGCTCTGCCAGACATGGTGGATTAGCGTGATGTGGGAGGCATCACCCCGCCCCATGGTCCCTGCAGGCCACCGTTTGTTGGTCCAAGACCTCATCCTAGCCCCTTTGGTCCACAGGCTTCTCAGGACCGTCTGTTTCCGGATGGTCATGTTGAACTTCCAGGCTACGGAGGTGACTTCTATGAGAACTACTACGGAGCTGTCTGAGTTAGTAGTAGTACCACTAGTATTGTAGTAGTTGTATCTCCACTGTCCTGCGTGACTTGTGGAATATGACTTAGTGTGTAGTCAATTCCGGAGGTGTAGACAAATAATGTATAGGAGCTTGGAATGCCTCCGATGAGATGTAATGTCTTTCATCATAGTTGTACTGTAGCCTGGGCTTGTACTAAACTATGTATGATGTGTATGACCGTTGGTATATATATGGCAGTTTTATATTACCATGACATACAGATGAACATCTCTGCATTCCGTGTTATCCATTACATTCTGCACTTCCTTGCTAAGTTTGAGCCATCCTTATCTAAACCATTGTCTTGTTTTCTCCTAGGATGGTCAACACCCGCAGCAACCCTGCTGCCTCGGAGCAGGGGGAAGCCAGTGCAGCTAGGGGTGAAAATCTGCCTCACCCGCCTTCTCTGGCCGAAGTAATGCTGGAGGCGGAAAGAAACAAGCGTGAGACTAACCGCCTGCTAGAGCGGATTGAGGAGAACACTGCACGCCACCCACGAAATGACTTGGTGTCAATCAATGACTTTATGAAGCTGTACCCACCAAAGTTTAACCATTTCGTCGAACCCCTCGACGCGGATGACTGGCTTCGCAGCATCACTCACAAGCTATGTTCTGCCAATGTAGCCGAAGCCGACAAGGTTACCTATGCTGCCTATCACCTCGAAGGCCCTGCTAGTCTTTGGTGGGAAAACTTCGAAGCTATGCGCCCGGTCGGCCAAATCACTACTTGGGCTGAATTTAGTGAGGCTTTCCGCGAGCATCACATTTCGGAAGGTCTCATGGATCGCAAGAGGGAGGAGTTCTGCAACTTCACCCAAGGAAGACTGACTGTGGATGCTTATAGTCGTGAATTTGGAAATCTGGCACGCTATGCTCCCGAAGAGGTATCTACTGACGCTAAGAAGCAAGCAAGGTTCCGCAAGGGACTTAGCCCTGAGCTTCGCCGCGATCTTCGTCTGCACGAGTGCACCTCCTTCCAGAAGTTGGTCAATAAAGCCATCAGTGCTGAGACGGGCCAGACTGATTATGACGCTTCACGCAAGCCCTCCCGTGATTTTGGCTCTTCATACGGCTCTGGAACTCATAAGCGCCGGGTGTGGATTCCAAGCACGGCACTGCCACCCAGGTTCATCCCGAGGCCATCCTTTGAGGCGCCTCGTCCCAACCAGCAATTTGCACCGCCCAAGGCCTATGGTGGCCCCGCTGCTAATGGTGCTCCACGCCCCAATCTGGTGACATGCTTTAAGTGTGGAGAGCCGGGTCACTATAGCTGATAGTGTCCCCAGAACAACAACCACAATCAAACTAGAAAGTCCGTTGGTCGTGGTAAGCCCGCGGGAAAAACATTCTACGCCAAGCCGGCCACCATTGCACGTGGCCATGTAAATTATGTTTCAGCCGAGGAGGCTCATGAGGATCCCAACGTCGTCCTTGGTACGCTCCTTGTTAACTGCCATCCGACATCTGTTCTTTTCGATACTGGAGCATCTCATTCATTCATATCCGAGAACTATGCTCGATTGCACAACACGACATAATGTGACATGCCCTCTACCATGGAAATTCAAACTCCTGGCTCTAGATGGCAAACTTCTAGAGTAAGCCATGGGAACGAAATTCTTGTCGATAGACTTGTCTTCCTTGCATCCTTAATAGCTCTCAAGTCCTCGGACATAAACATCATCTTGGGTATGGACTGGATGTCAGCTCATTATGCTAAGATCGATTGTGCCACTAGAACCGTTCAACTTACTCACCCATCGGGCAAGACAGTCAATGTCTTAACTCGAGTGGCCAAACGCCAGCTTTACTCCTTAAATGCCAACCCCCTTCCAGACCTTGAGGATGTTCCGATAGTCCGAGACTTTCCGGATGTCTTTCCAGAAGAACTGCCAGGTGTTCCACCTGACAGGGATGTAGAGTTTGTGATAGACCTTGTTCCAGGAACCGTTCTAATTTCTAGAAGACCCTACAAGATGGCACCCTTAGAACTAGCCGAGCTTAAGAACCAACTCGATGAGTCCTTGAAAAAGGGTTTCATCCGTCCTAGTTCCTCTCCTTGGGCTTGCCCCGTCCTCTTCGTTAAGAAGAAGGATGGAACGGATCGAATGGTTGTGGACTATCGCCCTGTCAACCTGGTCACCATCAAGAACAAATACTCGCTTCCCAGGATTAACGATCTGTATGATCAGCTCGCTGGATCCTAAGTCTTCTCCAAGATAGATTTGAGGTTGGGCTACCATCAAATCAAAATCAGAAACGGGGACATTCCCAAAACGGCCTTTGTTACTTGTTATGGCCAATACGAGTACACCGTGATGTCCTTCGGTTTAACCAATGCCCCAGCCACCTTCTCCCGGTTAATGAACTCGGTTTTCATGGAGTACTTGGACAAATTTGTCGTAGTATACCTCGATGACATACTCATCTACTCCAAGAATGAAGAGGAACATGCCGAACATCTAAGGCTGGTATTGATGAAACTTCGAGAGCATCGCCTTTATGCCAAATTCTCCAAGTGTGAATTTTGGTTGCCAGAAGTGACCTATCTAGGCCATGTAATCTCTGGCAAGGGTATTGCTGTCAATACCGAGCGAGTTCAAGCCGTCCTTGATTGGACTCCACCTGAGACGGTTAAGCAAGTTCGGAGCTTCCTTGGCTTAGCGAGCAATTGCCGCCGCTTCGTCGAGAATTTCTCCAAGGTTGCTAAACCTCTAACTGAACTCCTCAAGAAAGATAAAAAGTTCAAGTGGACTCCACAGTGCGAGTTCAGTTTTCAGGAACTGAAAAGACGCCTGACATCTGCTCCCGTACTGGTACCACCAGATTTCTCCAAGGACTTTATTATCTATTGCGACGCCTCGCGACAAGGACTAGGTTGCATACTCATGCAAGATCGTCAGTTAATTGCCTATGCTTCACGGCAATTACACCCACATGAGGAAAATTATCCCACACATGATCTAGAGCTTGCAGCTGTAGTCCATGCACTTAAAACTTGGCGACATTACCTTCTCGGTAATCGTTGCGAGATCTTCACCGATCACCAAAGTTTGAAATATATCTTCACCCAACCAGATTTGAATCTCAGGCAAAGACGTTGGGTTGAGTGGATCTCGGATTACGACTTAGGAATAACTTACACCCCGGGCAAAGCCAATGTCATGGCTGATGCGCTAAGCCGTAAGTCCTATTGTAACAACCTGATGTTACAACAAAGTCAACCATTTCTCCATGAGGAATTTCGTAAGCTAAATCTTCACTTTGTTCCTCAAGGATTCCTATCCACCCTGGTGGCGAAACCTACCCTTACGGATCAGATCATCAAGGCACAGAAGGTAGATCCGGGAATCTCCCGTATTAAGAGAAACATTAAGAAAGGAGTCGCGAATTGTTTCTCCATTGATGATCAAGGTGTCGTATACTTTGGGAATCGCCTAGTGGTTCCAAAGGCACGAAACCTGAGGCGGCTGATCCTTAAGGAAGCTCATGAATCCCCTCTCACCATTCATCCCGGTAGTACCAAAATGTATCAAGACCTACGCCAGAGGTTTTGGTGGACTAGGATGAAGAGAGAAATCGCTCAATACATTGCTAATTGCGACGTTTGTCATCGTGTTAAAGCAGAGCATCAACGGCCTGCTGGTACCCTTCAACCTTTGGCTATTTCCGAGTGGAAATGGGACAAAATCAGTATGGATTTCATCACTGGGTTTCCCAGGACCAAGGGAGGGAATAATGCCATCTTCATCGTGATCGACCGTCTTTCCAAAGTAGCCCATTTCCTACTTGTTCGTGAGAGTATCACCGCTAGCCAGCTAGCTGATTTATACATCTCCTGAATAGTGTCTCTTCATGGTGTTCCATTGGAAATTAACTCAGACTGTGGGAGTCTCTTCACCTCTCGATTTTGGAAAAGTTTCCAAAATGCTATGGGAACTCGTCTCTCCTTTAGCACCGCCTTCCATCCTCAATCAAGTGGTCAAGTGGAACGAGTCAATCAAATTCTGGAAGATATGCTCCGAGCCTCTGTCATCTCGTTCGGAATGAGTTGGGAGAAATGCCTTCCATTCGCGGAGTTTGCTTATAACAATAGTTATCAAGCCAGCTTAGGCAGGGCTCCTTTCGAAGTTCTCTATGGACGAAAATGTCGAACACCTCTTAACTGGTCAGAAACCGGGGAAAGACAACTCTTTGGCCCGGATATGATTCAGGAAGCAGAAGAGCAGGTTCGTGTTATTCGTGAGAAATTGAAAACAGCCCAATCTCGTCAAAAGAGTCAATATGATCGTAAACATAAGCCTATGACTTATGAAGTCGACGAGAAGGCTTACCTTCGGGTTACCCCGTTAAAAGGAACCCATCGTTTCGGTATCAAAGGCAAATTGGCTCCTCGTTACATTGGACCCTTTTGCATTCTTGCCAAACAAGGAGAAGTTGCCTACCAATTGGAACTACCTCCGCATCTTTCCAGAGTTCACGATGTCTTCCACGTTTCACAACTCAAGCGTTGCTTCACGGATCCTATCCGTGGAGTGGACCACGAAACGCTTGATCTACAAGATAACCTCTCCTATCGGGAATATCCCGTTCGTATCCTTGATCAGGCCGAGCGTACCACTCGACGTCAGAATATCAAGTTTCTCAAGGTTCAATGGTCACACCATTCCAAGAAAGAAGCCACTTGGGAAAGGGAGGATCGTCTTCGACTCGAGTACCCCACCTTCTTTCCAGAGGATCTTAAATCTCGGGACGAGATTCTTTTGAGTGGGGGTGAGTTGTCACACCCTAGCTAGCTCAGGCATTAGAGTGTGCATCATGTTTAAATTTCTTTTAATTTGAAATGGGGAAGGCAGAAACCCCCAACACCCCCCTGGAAACAACTAGGGTTTACTAAAATTATTTTCAATGAACCTGAAATGCCCTTCTAAAAAGTTCACCCTCTTTGTCTTGGGTTAAAACCTCTGGCAAAATTGGTGCACATTTTTCTAGGTCAACAGAAGGTCATTGAATTAAATCATAAGTATTTGAATTTGGGCATTTAAATGCTATAAAATAATTTGAATGCCCATATAATTCTGGAAATAAATGTTTGCTGTTGGAAATAATCTAAACAGAGCCCACAATTATTTTCAGGATTTTTGGAAACGTTTTAGTATTTTATTTAAAGCCCAACAGTTGTAGTTAATTAGAAAAACAGAAACAAATCAAAAAAAAGAGAGAGGGAGCCACCTGGGCCTTACCTGAGCTAGCCAGCCCACCTGGCTCGGCCCAGCCTACTGGCTTCGCCAGTCGTCCTCCTCCTCGCGCCAGGAGGCAGGGGCGCGTGCTCGTCGCGCGCCGGCCACGCGCTGGCCACCTCCTGCTTCCGCCGATGCCCGGAGACGCCTAGAGGTGCCACGCGACCCCCACGTCCCCCTCTCATCCTCTCGCACTCTCCCCCTCGTCTCTCTCACTCTCCCCCGTGATGGCCGAGCGCGAACCTCACCGCCGATCGCCATAGTTACCACCACAGCCACTCCCTCGCCCCTCCGACGAGCCCAATAGCTCCGCCTCGTCGCCCTGGACCTCTTCGCTGACCCACGCGACCCCAAACGCCGCCGAACGCTGTCTATGCCCTCATCTTCAACCCCGGGCACCCGAGCCATCTCCGGCCAATTCACCGTCGCCAGGACCTCCCCGAGCTCGCTGACCCCCTCTCCGACTCCGCTGTGAGCTCCTCTTCCTTCCCCCTAGCTCCCGTGCTCGTTTGGCCTTTGTAGCCGCCGTTTCCACCGCACCCGAGAGCTCCTCGCCGCCGGCCATGTCGCCGTCGTGGCTACGGCCGTGCAAGCACGCGTCCGAGCGCACCACCGCATTTAGTGCGTCCCCAGGAGCCTAATGCACGCACTTCCTCGCCCAGCCGTGCACCGTAGCCCTCTTTCCCTCTCCGCCCAAACTCCGCCGCCGCCACGAGCTCGATTCCGGCGAGCTTGCTTCACCCCAGCTCCTCCCACTTGCCCCACTAGATGCGCGCGAGCCCCAGCTATGCGTAGCACGTCTCCGCCGTCGATTTGGTCACCGGAGGACCAAATCCGAAGCCCTCCGCCGTCTCGGCCTCGCCGGCGGCTCAACACCGACGAGTTTGACCCAGTTTGACCCCTGGGTGGGCCCAGGTAGACCCCCCTGAGTCTATGATAGGTGGGGCCGGTCTGCTAACTAAATTAGGATTAGTTTTAACTAATTTTAATTAAATCAGTCACTGACATGTGGGCCCAGGCCGCACTGACAGCTAATTAGTGTTAATCTAATCCTGTTAATTAGCTGAGAGGCTGACAGAAGGGGCCCACCAGTCAGGTTTGACCTGGGCTGGCGCCTTTGACCTGCTGAGGTCAGCATGACGCAATGCTGATGCAGTAATGCATTTTCTGGATTTATTTTTATTCAGGAAATTCCAGAAAATAGTCAAAACTTCTAAAAATCATAGAAAATCAACCATAGCTCCAAATGCAAAGATTTATATATGAAAAATGATCAGAAAAATTCAATCTATCCATCTGTAATTGTTTCATGCATGACAAAACAAGTTTACCTTGCTGTTTAAGCAGAATAAGGAAATGCACTATTAAGGCCATGTTTAATGAGCTAATATTTGAATCTTTGATTCAAATGAGTTCATTCCTTTCTATTATAATTTGCATTAGGCCAAGACACATTCACATTGCCATGTCATAGCATGCATCATATTGCTGCATATCGTCATGTGTTGATTGTGTTCCGATGTGTTCTTCGTGGTAGGTTCTACCTTCGAGGATATTCACGAGTATCCAACTGAAGGGCAGTATCCCACTACCACTTCATCAGGCAATCAACCATTGATCATTCCGATACAAACCCATGTTCTCACTTCTGCTCCTGTTTACTGCATTAAGACAACGCAATTCAAACTGCTGTGTGCTACGGTAGTTGAACCCTTATCCTCTGCATGACCTGTCGTTGCCACAGTAACTAGATGAAACCCACTAGCATGTGTAGGAGTTGATTGAGCCATGTATGTGATTCCTACCTTGCTATGCCTGCTATGCTTAGAGTTGTGTCAGGTCTGGTTCATCTGGGTGATGGGCTAGAGTGAAATGCTTATGTCGGTAATGTGAGGGATGTGTTGAACATGTTTTGGTAAAGGTATCGATGAGAGGCCATGTAGGAGTTCATGGTGGGTTGTTTCATTGAGGCTGTCCCTAAGAACCGAGATCTGTATGTGTGATTTAAGATGCAGTTACTACCGTACATTGGGCCCGAAACCAATGGACCCTCTCGGCTTCTTAATCACCTTAGTACTCTGTCCAGGAGTTGGAAATAGTTTTTGGTGTTTGTAGGATATGTGTTGGCGGTCGTGCGTAGCGCTGACCCTAGGGGTGGGCTATGTTGCGGTAGATACACCGTGGCCGGGTATGCCGGGCACCCGTTTGGCGTCTCGGGACCCTGTTCACATCGTTCGGGGCCGTATGTGGAAACCTCGGCCGGACTCCCTGCGGATGGAACCTGGATAGGCGATAAACCTGGACTAGAGACTTAAGTGTTTAGGTAGGCCGTGGCCAACACCCTCGCTGGGCTTCCGCTTGAAGGTTGCCGAGTACATGTCGTGTAAGCGGCGGTAAGTGGTGAAAGCGTGTATGAAGAAGTACACCCCTGCAGGGTATAAAACTATTCGAATAGCCGCGTTCGCGGTAAAGGACTACTTGGTTGCCTATACAGTTCATAGACAAGTTAATGGACACTACTAAAAGACTCAAGATAAGTGTGAGTATCGAGGATGGCTGTCACATCCCTAGCTTCTGGTGCTGCCTAGTGTTTGCATCATGTTTAAATTTTTGAAACTTGAACTGAGGAAATTTGGAAGCCTCAAAACTTAAATAAAAGAAGGGCAAAAACCCTAAAATCTCATTCATTGTTCCAAAATGCTCTTCTTAAATGTTTGATAATTTTGGCAAAGGGTTCTGGTCCCAACCAAAATATTGAACATTTTTAAGGACTTAATCTTGGGACTTTGAATTTAAATCATTAGCTATTTGAATTTGAATTATACTCATATAATTAGAATATAATTTCAAATACCCCTGAAATATTTTATGAGCTTTTGGAAAAGTCCATCTAGCAAAATAAAAATATTCAGAGGAGTTTTTGGCATTGTTTGAATTATTTTAAATTCAAAACAGTGGCAAAATAAATTTAAAAATAAAACAAACAGAAAATAAAACAGAGCACATACCTGGCCACTTACCTGGCCTTACCTGGTAGCCCACCAGCAACCCAGTCCACCAGAGCCAGCCCAGCCCAACCTAGCAAGGGGCAGGTTTGTCTTCAACCCCTCGCCAGGAGGACAAGTCGTGGCAGAGCGCGCGTCGCCGGTCGCCACCTCCTGCTTCGACGTGTCCCAGCCGCCCCCGACCTCTCCAGTGCACCGTTGGAACGCCCTCGACCCCCTCGACCGCTATCCCTTCTCTCTGCTCGCTCTAGCTCTCTCCCTCTCTCGATTTGGAGCACCACCGAGAGCCACCGGAGGGCGCCGCCGTCGCATACATAGCCACCGGCCACCCCTCGCCCTTCCGCTGAGCTCAGGAGCTCCGCCTCGACCCCCTCTTCCTCCCCACCGAGCCAAGCCCCTCGGGAAGCTCTGCATCGCCTCCACGCTATCGTCTTCGTCCTCGACCGTTGCCGATGGTCGCCGCCGATTCGCCGTCACCCGTGCGTTCCCGAGCTCGTCGATGACCCCACCCGATGCGCTATGAGATCCTCCGTCTTTCCCCCTCCTCCCCGAGCTCGTTCCTGTCCTCTAGCTATGCCAGCCGCCGTACCCAAGCGCCGCCGTCCGCCATGGTCATTGCTCTCGCAGCCACCGTGCGTCTCCGCTCGAGCTTGAGCCTTCGTCGTGCTCCTGGAGCAACGGCGAGTCCAACGGAACCCCTAACTAGCTCCCCCATGCACTGGAACCACACGGCCGCCCATGCCCGAACTCCGGCCACCGCATCACTCGATGCCGTGCTCAACTCCGGCCACCCCAGCCTCTGCCACCGCCACCGTTGGATGCGCCACTCCACCCTCTCCCCGTAGCTGCTCCCTGCGCGCCAAAAGAGCCCCTGTAGGTGGTTCCCGACGTGCACCGCCGCGTCTGGCCTCGCCGGCGTCATGACGCCGGCGGGTTTGACCGTTGACCTTGACCGAGTGGGCCCAGGTTGACTCCCCCTGGGTCTATGACAAGTGGGGCCCGCTCTGCTAATTAACTCAGATTAGCACTAACTAATATTAGTTAGTTGAACTAACTACTGACACGCAGGGCCCACAGGTCAGTTTGACCTGGACCAGGCCGTTGACCTGCTGACGTCACTATGAGGTCATGCTGATGCAATAATTCCTTTCTGGAATTTAAATAAATCTTAAATGATTTATTATTTTTAGAAAATGTCCTAAACTTCTAAAAATCATAGAAAATCAACCGTAACTCCAAATGAAATAATTTATATATGAAAAATTATCAGAAAAATCCAATCTATCCATCTGTACCATTTTCATGCATGTTAGAACAACTTATTACTACTGTTTAGGCAAATTCAATTACATGGCATTTAAATAACCACATGTGGAGTTTGAATTTGAATCTAGTGTTCAAACCAACTCCATTTAACTTGTTGTTAGTTGCATTAGCTCAATCAACAGCATATTGCCATGTCATGATCATGCATCATATTGTGCATTGCATTGATTATGTTCTTCCTTGTTTGCCGGTGTTTGTCCCCTCTCGATAGACGTGGTTCGACGATGAGATCGATGACACCAATGAAGAAACTATATTATCTTCAGAAGTGCCAGGCAAGCAAAACCCCCTTGTTCATTCCGATAAAATCCCACTCTCTCGCTCCTGCTCTCTTTTATTGCATTAGGACAACAACGGTTCATCTGTTACTTGCTGCGGTAGCTGAACCCTTTTATCCTCTGCATGACCTGTCATTGCCACAGTAAATAGATGAAACCCACTAGCATGAGTAGGAGTTGTTTGAGCCCTGATGTGCCTACTCATTCATGCTTGTTTGTCATGCCTGCTACTGCTTAGAGTTGAGTCAGGTCTGATTCATCGGGGATGAATCAGAGGCGTGTGAACATGTCCTACCGTTGAGAGCTAAGTGTGTGAACACGATTTGGTAAAGGTAGCGGTGAGAGGCCATGTAGGAGTACATAGTGGGTTGTCTCATTGCAGCCGTCTTCAGGAACTGAGTTCTGTGTTTGTGATCCATGACCAGTTACTACCACACATTGGGTTCCGGTAACTCGACCCCTCTCGACTTATTAATCAACATGATCTCTGTCCAGGAGTTGCAACTAGTTTCTGGTGTTTGTAGGTAGTGTTAGTAGTCTACCAAGTGGCACCCGGTACAGGTGGGCTTGGGACAGACTAGGCACAGTGGCCCGGTGTACCAAGTAGCACCCGGATGGTGGGCTTGGGAACCCTCCACACATCGTTTGGGGCCGTGAGCGACACCCCGACCGGATCTCCTTGCGGATGGAACCCGAATAGGCGATAAACATGGACGAGAGACTTGTGTGGTTAGTCAGGTCGTGGCCGACTCCCTCGCCAGGCTTCCGCTTGAAGGTTGCCGAGATACACGAGGTGTACATGGCGGTAAGTGGCGAGAGCGTGTGTGAAGAAGTACACCCCTGCAGGGTTAATATGATCTATTCGAATAGCCATGTCCGCGGTAAAGGACTTCTGGGTTGCCTGTACAGTTCATAGACAAGTGAAAGTGGATACTCTAAAATACGCAAGATAAGCGTGAGTGCTATGGATGGCGTTCTCGTAGGGAGACGGGAGCGGATCCATAGTGGTGTATTGATATGGTGAATATGTGGACTCGTGTGCGCCACCTCAAAAGAGTTACTTGCAGTCGTAGTTCAGGATAGCCACCGAGTCAAAGCTGGCTTGCTGCAGTTAAACTCCACCACCCCCCTTTGTTGATAATGATGCATATGTAGTTAGATCTGATGTAAGTCTTGCTGGGTACATTTGTACTCACGTTGCTTAATTTATGTTTTTGCAGAGAGACTTCAGTCTCACTAGTAGTACCGCGTGGACTTCGACGTTTAGCTTGTTACCTCAGCTACGATCTTGTGCCCTCGGCAGGATCTGGTAGATAGTCAGGCTTCTCGGCCTTTTTCATTTATAGTTGTCTGTACTCAGACATGTTAAGCTTCCGCATGTGCTTTGACTTGTATGCTCTGATTGTTGGGTCATGAGACCCATGTTTGTAATATCTCGCTCCTCGGAGCCTATTGAATAAATTACTTGAGTCGTAGAGTCATGTTGTGATGCCATGTTGTATTTGCACATATCAAGCATATTGTGTGTATGTTATTGAAATGCTTGGTATGTGTGGGATCTGACTATCTAGTTGTTTATCCTTAGTAGCCTCTCTTACCAGGAAATGTCTCCTAGTGTTTCCACTGAGCCATGGTAGCTTGCTACTGCTCCGGAACACTTAGGCTGGCCGGCATGTGTCCTTCTTCGTTCCTGTGTCTGTCCCTTCGGGGAAATGTCACGCGATGAATACCGGAGTCCTGTTAGCCCGCTACAGTCCGGTTCACCGGAGTCCTGCTAGCCCAGTGCTACAGCCTGGATTCACTCGCTGATGACCGACACGTTCGATGTTGGGTCATGGATGCCTGTCCCTGTAAGTTTGTGCCACTTTGGGTTTACGACTAGCCATGTCAGCCCGGGCTCCTTATCATATGGATGCTAGCGACACTATCATATACGTGTGCCAAAAGACGCAAATGGTCCCGGGCAAAGGTAAGGCGACACACGTGGGAATACCGTGCGTGAGGCCGCAAAGTGATATGAGGTGTTACATGCTAGATCGATGTGGCATTGAGTCGGGGTCCTGACAGCTTTGGTATCAGAGCCTGACTGCCTATAGGATTACCATGCCAAACTGGTCGAAGTTGAGTCTAGAAATGCTTTAGTTATATAATGGAATTGATTGTGGGATGGAACGTAAGGCTCTTTTTACTCCTTATACCTTATGCCCTTCTGATCTGAGTCATCTTATCCTTCCTACGGGGTTAAGGAACTAGGTTATCTCTTCTTTCTATCAGGATCACGTGTTACTAATCCGTAGACTTATAAGATTGTTGGATTTAAGTCTCAGCTCAGTTCCTACTATTTTCATATGTTAATTGTTGATCTCCAAACCTTGATATTGTGCTTCTGAGTGGTTATGCCACCATTTTTGTAGCATGTCTCCAATCCTTTTGAGCTTTTACAGCCGTTATGCTATCCGAGTCATCCCAGGTTTCTAAACAATCTGATGCATTTGCAAAATCCTTTCCCTCTGGTTTCGATGTTCCTTTATGCCAGCTCAATCACACTAATTGTTGAGTTGAGGTATTCTTTTGCCTTGACATTTATGTTGGAGTTATTATTATGACCCTAGGTGTCTTAGGGGATCATCTAGTAGTCTAGCCATGTTTTGTGATCCCAGTGTGACGACTCTGGCCATC
The DNA here is from genome assembly GCF_002162155.2 of Triticum dicoccoides. NCBI lineage: Eukaryota > Viridiplantae > Streptophyta > Magnoliopsida > Poales > Poaceae > Triticum > Triticum dicoccoides. The sequence continues at coordinate 336,034,330 of NC_041380.1, read as the reverse complement.
ATTCTTGAGAGCATCTCGTGATGCCACTTAGTAGTAGGTATTCTATTCCTGGGTTTTCGAACCAAGATTCACCCTACTTGCTTCATGTTGATAGTTTCTGCTCATTCCTTTAGGTTATTAGCAACCTTTGCAATAGTCCTCAAAGTTCGTGGTATTTCCTTCTTTCAAATACTATGAACCACTTAATGGCAGAAGTTTGTTGGATCAGAAGATCACAACAGGAGTTCCCTCGATGAGTTCTCCATTCTATATTGCGACTCTGCCAGATCTACCTTCTTCGCATGGGTTATCCGGAAGAAACCTGTTGAACTTGGTTCGACATGCTAATCCATGCATCCACAACTCAGGAAACCATATGTTCCTTTGAGTTGTTCCTCTTTAGTTGTTTTATGACCTTCGTTTATCGATTGATAGTCAAGAGTATGCGTGCATTTGTTCATTGATGCCTGTCACTCTTGTGGTCCGTCAAGCCATTCTATTCCGGAATGACTAGGAGAAACAAACTCCAGTACCTCATCCATATCCAAGATTGGGTCAAAGCAGTTGTATCCCGCAGATCAGATGCAATCCAGCTTCTGGTCTGTTCTACCTTGAAGTATTACCTTCTTTATGCCAGGATTTTCATAAGAATTGCACCACCTCTTGAGAATTCTTGACATAGTGATACTTCTCGCCATCCTTTTTCATTCCTCGGTTCCATGTTGTTGCAGCCGGAGTGCCGACAAGTGAATCATGATGTGTGAAATCAATACTCCTGACAACTAGTTGCTTAGTAGTAAATGGACAATATTCTCATTCTTAGCGTGTTGGTTATTGAATCATCATTCTAAGATAGACTGTGCTACCTAGTCCCTATTTCTGGTGCACTCTCCGATCACTGAGTTAGGATAATGCCAATCCTTGCTTATTTGATCATATCGTCTTGCCCTGAAAAGCAAGATTGTTCTTGAGCTTGGTAACATATCGGTGGTTCGTGATTTTCCGAATATCTTTTCGGAAGTGTTACCAGGTTATCCCCTGACTGTTATGTTGAGCTTGTGATCAAGTTGGGTTTTTCTCATAAACCACCCCTTCTCCAAGAATCTGTGTTGGATACCCTGAGCTAGTTGGTTAAGCTGAACAGCAACTTGGAGAGTTGGAAGATAAAAGCTTGTCTGACTCAGTTCATTCCTAAGGGATATCTTGTGTGTGTGTTGAAGAAAGACGATATCTTCATCACTTGGTCCTTGTGACCAGTTGTTGGACCTATTGTCTTTCCAAAACTTTGATTTGAGTATGGGCTATCGTCAAATCAAATCAGAACCAACGATATTCGTAATGTTGTCTTACTCGTGGTTGTTTCTTCGAGCATACACCATTATATCTTTTGGGTCTGACAATGATATCACCTTGTTCACATAATTGTGGAATTCCACTTATATGGAAACCTGGATGAATTGTTGTTGAGTCCATCAGCAACATTTTTATCTTGTCCATAATTTTGTTGAACATTAAGCTAGTGTTGGAAACTTATATATGCATTATCTTCGTGTTCCGTTCATGAAGCATATGTTCGGATGAAAGAAGTGACTTCCTCTTATACACATGCATTTGGTGAAAGTTGTTGCCGTGAATTTGAGAAAGTTAGCTTTGCTTCCTCTAGAATCATCGCAAGTCAGTCATGCACACATGCGAAGTATTCTGTGGTCTGGAGACTTGCAACCTTCATTCCATATGTGTCCCGAGCACACCAAGCCACTGATTGATTTGTTCAAGGAGAAGAAGTTCCTTCATAAGAGCTAATCATATGACTTATGCAAGGACTTCGTTATCCACGGTGATGGTTCCCAACCAGAACTCGGTAGTGTTTTATTGTAAGACTACCACATGGTCATGCTTGTCTAGGACAGTGTGTTCACATGTGTGTAGCAGAACCAGCTCATGTTTTGGAGTTTGCTATCATAGTTCATTTCCCGAGAATCTCGCAACGTCATCTCGTCGATTTGTGTTGCAAACTTTCATTTTCTTCCTAGACTCGATGAGTCTGGAATATCCTGACACCAACCAGATCTGAATCTCAGGCAGTTATGATGGTTGGAACATTTCCCAAGAACTATAATATTGGTCCCTCGATAACCGGTAAGGTGGATGTCGTGGCCAACACACCCAGCCGGAAGACCTATTATTGTAGTATCTTGATTGAAGAAGTTGGCCACCTTCCCATAAGGACTTCGTAGGATTTACTCCCTAGTTGTGCCTTATGATTTTTGTGTTCCCGAAGTCCGACCTTACTTGATGTTCTAGATATCAAACCTTATGAATGGGATACACTAGCACATCAAGGAGAACATTAGAAGCGGAGTGCTAAATGTCTCTCGGTCGATCATCCAGATTTTGTTTCCTTGGCCTCGCTAAGGTGAAATCTGAGAAGGTGTTATCTTCCTTTGCATCTGCATCATCCATCATTAGCCATCATGGTAGTATGTTGTGTTGCCAGGATCCTTGACACAGATGTTGGTAAAACCTTGATGAATATGGAAATGCTCAAGTTCTTGAGAGCACGCGCAAGCGCTAGGTGTTATCATCGGCACTAACTGGGTTTGCTCTCAGCTTCCTCGGTTATGCTATAACCTTTTCAAATAGTGGACTCACCCTCTACTGTTGAGCTTCTCCCCGGTTACTAAAATTATCACTTGTGTTGTCTTCAACAAGGTAATCCACATCATCCATTCTAGTATGAGTATGCCATTCCTTCGAACCCCGCCAATCGATTGATGTGATTTGCCTTAGGCTGATATAGAGAGTCTCAATGATCTCTATATCAAAGGTAATTCTTTTTGCCACTTAAGGTAATAATCTACGAATCACCCTCCTCCAGGATGTTTCGTTGTGGTATCATGGCAACTCAACCCTCGCTATCTTGAAACCATTCACCACCCCCTCAAGTGTGGAATTGTTGTCAACCTAGTGAACCCTTGTCATCTGTCTCACTCCAATTCTTCAGATCTATGCTTCGTGTCTCAGCTCGAGAGATGTGTCAATGTCTCATCCCATGAGTTGATCCTGAGTTGTTCGATCTTCGAGAAGATCGATCCTTCTAGAGTTTTCCTTTCCTCTTCTTGTCATGATTAGCTGGAGTTCTCAGAGGAAGACGTCGAGATAATGATGGTGATCAAATCAACGTTCTTTTGAAGTGCAACCTGGATCGTGAAGATTTCGTTAGTTGCGTTTTCCCCTTCATCTTACCCTACGCTTGAATCTCGGGACGAGATTCTTGTTTAGTGGGGGCGAGTTGTCACATCCCTAGCTTCTGGTGCTGCCTAGTGTTTGCATCATGTTTAAATTTTTGAAACTTGAACTGAGGAAATTTGGAAGCCTCAAAACTTAAATAAAAGAAGGGCAAAAACCCTAAAATCTCATTCATTGTTCCAAAATGCTCTTCTTAAATGTTTGATAATTTTGGCAAAGGGTTCTGGTCCCAACCAAAATATTGAACATTTTTTAAGGACTTAATCTTGGGACTTTGAATTTAAATCATTAGCTATTTGAATTTGAATTATATTCATATAATTAGAATATAATTTCAAATACCCCTGAAATATTTTATGAGCTTTTGGAAAAGTCCATCTAGCAAAATAAAAATATTCAGAGGAGTTTTTGGCATTGTTTGGATTATTTTAAATTCAAAACAGTGGCAAAATAAATTTAAAAATAAAACAAACAGAAAATAAAACAGAGCACATACCTGGCCACTTACCTGGCCTTACCTAGTAGCCCACCAGCAGCCCAGTCCACCAGAGCCGGCCCAGCCCAACCTAGCAAGGGGCAGGTTTGTCTTCAACCCCTCGCCAGGAGGACAAGTCGTGGCAGAGCACGCGTCGCCGGTCGCCACCTCCTGCTTCGACGTGTCCCAGTCGCCCCCGACCTCTCCAGTGCACCGTTGGAACGCCCTCGACCCCCTCGACCGCTATCCCTTCTCTCTGCTCGCTCTAGCTCTCTCCCTCTCTCGATTTGGAGCACCACCGAGAGCAACCGGAGGGCGCCGCCGTCGCATCCATAGCCACCGGCCACCCCTCGCCCTTCCGCTGAGCTCAGGAGCTCCGCCTCGACCCCCTCTTCCTCCCCACCGAGCCAAGCCCCTCGGGAAGCTCTGCATCGCCTCCACGCCATCGTCTTCGTCCTCGACCGTTGCCGATGGTCGCCGCCGATTCGCCGTCACCCGTGCGTTCCCGAGCTCGTCGATGACCCCACCCGATGCGCTGTGAGATCCTCCGTCTTTCCCCCTCCTCCCTGAGCTCGTTCCTGTCCTCTAGCTATGCCAGCCGCCGTACCCAAGCGCCGCCGTCCGCCATGGTCGTTGCTCTCGCAGCCACCGTGCGTCTCCGCTCGAGCTTGAGCCTTCGGCGTGCTCCTGGAGCAACGGCGAGTCCAACGGAACCCCTAACTAGCTCCCCCATGCACTGGAACCACGCGGCCGCCCATGCCCAAACTCCAGCCACCGCATCACTCGATGCCGTGCTCAACTCCGGCCACCCCAGCCTCTGCCACCGCCACCGTTGGATGCGCCACTCCACCCTCTCCCCGTAGCTGCTCCCTGCGTGCCAAAAGAGCCCCTGTAGGTGGTTCCCGATGTGCACCGTCGCGTCTGGCCTCGCCGGCGTCATGACGCCGGCGGGTTTGACCGTTGACCTTGACCGAGTGGGCCCAGGTTGACTCCCCCTGGGTCTATGACAAGTGGGGCCTGCTCTGCTAATTAACTCAGGTTAGCACTAACTAATATTAGTTAGTTGAACTAACTACTGACACGCAGGGCCCACAGGTCAGTTTGACCTGGACCAGGCCGTTGACCTGTTGACGTCACTATGAGGTCATGCTGACGCAATAATTCCTTTCTGGAATTTAAATAAATCTTAAATGATTTATTATTTTCAGAAAATGTCCTAAACTTCTAAAAATCATAGAAAATCAACCGTAACTCCAAATGAAATAATTTATATATGAAAAAATATCAGAAAAATCCAATCTATCCATATGTACCATTTTCATGCATGTTAGAACAACTTATTACTACTGTTTAGGACAATTCAGTTACATCGCATTTAAATAACCACATGTGGAGTTTGAATTTGAATCTAGTGTTCAAACCAACTCCATTTAACTTGTTGTTAGTTGCATTAGCTCAATCAACAGCATATTGCCATGTCATGATCATGCATCATATTGTGCATTGCATTGATTATGTTCTTCCTTGTTTGCCGGTGTTTGTCCCCTCTCGATAGACGTGGTTCGACGATGAGATCGATGACACCAATGAAGAAACTATACTATCTTCAGAAGTGCCAGGCAAGCAAAACCCCCTTGTTCATTCCGATAAAATCCCACTCTCTCCCTCCTGCTCTCTTTTATTGCATTAGGACAACAACGGTTCATCTGTTACTTGCTGCGGTAGCTGAACCCTTTTATCCTCTGCATGACCTGTCATTGCCACAGTAAATAGATGAAACCCACTAGCATGAGTAGGAGTTGTTTGAGCCCTGATGTGCCTACTCATTCATGCTTGTTTGTCATGCCTGCTACTGCTTAGAGTTGAGTCAGGTCTGATTCATCGGGGATGAATCAGAGGCGTGTGAACATGTCCTACCGTTGAGAGCTAAGTGTGTGAACACGATTTGGTAAAGGTAGCAGTGAGAGGCCATGTAGGAGTACATGGTGGTTGTCTCATTGTAGCAGTCTTCAGGAACTGAGTTCTGTGTTTGTGATCCATGACCAGTTACTACCACACATTGGGTTCCGGTAACTCGACCCCTCTCGACTTATTAATCAACATGATCTCTGTCCAGGAGTTGCAACTAGTTTCTGGTGTTTGTAGGTAGTGTTAGTAGTCTACCAAGTGGCACCCGGTACAGGTGGGCTTGGGACAGACTAGGCGCAGTGGCCCGGTGTACCAAGTAGCACCCGGATGGTGGGCTTGGGAACCCTCCACACATCGTTTGGGGCCGTGAGCGACACCCCGGCCGGATCTCCTTGCGGATGGAACCCGAATAGGCGATAAACATGGACGAGAGACTTGTGTGGTTAGTCAGGTCGTGGCCGACTCCCTCGCCAGGCTTCCGCTTGAAGGTTGCCGAGATACACGAGGTGTACATGGCGGTAAGTGGCGAGAGCGTGTGTGAAGAAGTACACCCCTGCAGGGTTAATATGATCTATTCGAATAGCCGTGTCCGCGGTAAAGGACTTCTGGGTTGCCTGTACAGTTCATAGACAAGTGAAAGTGGATACTCTAAAATACGCAAGATAAGCGTGAGTGCTATGGATGGCGTTCTCGTAGGGAGACGGGAGCGGATCCATAGTGGTGTATTGATATGGTGAATATGTGGACTCGTGTGCGCCACCTCAAAAGAGTTACTTGCAGTCGTAGTTCAGGATAGCCACCGAGTCAAAGCTGGCTTGCTGCAGTTAAACTCCACCACCCCCCTTTGTTGATAATGATGCATATGTAGTTAGATCTGATGTAAGTCTTGCTGGGTACATTTGTACTCACGTTCCTTAATTTATGTTTTTGCAGAGAGACTTCAGTCTCGCTAGTAGTACCGCGTGGACTTCGACGTTTAGCTTGTTACCTCAGCTACGATCTTGTGCCCTCGGCAGGATCTGGTAGATAGTCAGGCTTCTCGGCCTTTTTCATTTATAGTTGTCTGTACTCAGACATGTTAAGCTTCCGCATGTGCTTTGACTTGTATGCTCTGATTGTTGGGTCATGAGACCCATGTTTGTAATATCTCGCTCCTCGGAGCCTATTGAATAAATTACTTGAGTCGTAGAGTCATGTTGTGATGCCATGTTGTATTTGCACATATCGAGCATATTCTGTGTATGTTATTGAAATGCTTGGTATGTGTGGGATCTGACTATCTAGTTGTTTATCCTTAGTAGCCTCTCTTACCGGGAAATGTCTCCTAGTGTTTCCACTGAGCCATGATAGCTTGCTACTGCTCCGGAACACTTAGGTTGGCCGGCATGTGTCCTTCTTCGTTCCTGTGTCTGTCCCTTCGGGGAAATGTCACGCGATGAATACCGGAGTCCTGTTAGCCCGCTACAGCCCGGTTCACCGGAGTCCTGCTAGCCCGGTGCTACAGCCTGGATTCACTTGTTGATGACCCACATGTTCGATGTTGGGTCATGGATGCCTGTCCCTGTAAGTTTGTGCCACTTTGGGTTTACGACTAGCCATGTCAGCCCGGGCTCCTTATCATATGGATGCTAGCGACACTATCATATACATGTGCCAAAAGACGCAAATGGTCCTGGGCAAAGGTAAGGCGACACCCGTGGGAATACCGTGCGTGAGGCCGCAAAGTGATATGAGGTGTTACATGCTAGATCGATGTGGCATTGAGTCGGGGTCCTGACAATGGCCCTCTCGTAGGATGACGAGGGAGGATCCACGGTGGAGTATTGTGTTGGTGAGTAGTGGACTCGTGTGCGAAAACTATTTTAGTGGTGAAGTTCCGTAGGATAGCTTAGCCAAGAGTCAAAGCTGGCTTGCTGCATTAACCCCGCCACCTTCTTGAGTATAAGCATGTATAGTAGGTTCTGATGTAAGACTTGCTGAGTACCTTTGAACTCATGTTTGCTTAATTACTGTTTTCAGACGACAACACCGCCCCCTCCGATGGGTTCTACGTAGACCTTGACGCCGACGAGTGACTAGCCACCCAGGTGGTGATCTTGGCCATGGAGGGCCCTATGTAGATAGACAGGCTTCGAGAAGCCTTCTTTCTTTCTAGAGTCGGTACTCAGACTAGTTGCTTCCGCATGTGCTTGTATGAGTGTATGACTTGAGTGCCGGGTCATGTGACCCCTATCTATATGTACATGTTATGTATGGCTCTCTGGAGCCTTTAAATAAAGTACTTGAGTTGTAGAGTTTTGTTGTGATGCCATGTTGTATGTACTCATATCGGGCATATTGTGTGTATGATTGAAATGCTTGGTATGAGTGGGATCCGACAATCTAGTTGTTTATCCTTGGCAGCCTTTCTTATGGGGAAATGTAGTCTAGTGTTCCTCGAGCCATAGTAGTCCGCTACAACCCAGTTCACCGGAGTCCTGCTAGCCCAGCACTACTGTTCAGGACACTTGACTGGCCGGCATGTGTTTCACTTCGTTCCTATGTCTGTCCCTTTGGGGAAATGTCACGCGGTGATTTTCGGAGTCCTGCCTAGCCTGCTACAGCCCGGGTCCCCCGAAGTCCTGTTAGCCCAGTGCTACAGCCCGGAATCACTCGCTGATGACCAACATGCTCGATGTGATACATGTATGCCTGTTTCCATAGGTCTGTGCCGCTTTGGGTTCACGACTAGCCATGTCGGCCCGGGTTCTCTGTCATATGGATGTTAGCGACACTATCATATACGTGAGCCAAAAGGCGCAAACGGTCCCGGGCCATGGTAAGGCGACACCCATGGGATACCGTGCGTGAGGCCGCAAAGTGATATGAGGTGTTACCGGCTAGATCGATGTGACTTGGAATCGGGGTCCTGACATAGGGCTAGAGATTTTGAAAATATTGAATCTGATGATACTGATGAAAGTGATGATGAAGAACCACTTGTTATTCCTAAGGGTTACGTTTTTGATCAAGAAGCTTCTTTTGCTATTCTAGCTTGAGAAATAGAAATGAACTCAAAAGGTTATTAGCTAAATGGAGTAAGCAATCTCTAAGTGCTAGAATGAAACCTGACCCTGCTTTTGCTACTTCACCTATCTGTGTTACTGATAAGGATTATGAATTCTCTGTTGATCCTGATATAATTACTTTGGTTGAATCTGATCCCTTTCATGGTTATGAATCTGAAACTGTTGTGGCACATCTTACTAAATTAAATGATATAGCCACCATGTTCACTAAAGATGAGAGAACCCGTTACTTTTATATCCTTAAAATATTTCCGTTCTCATTAAAGGGTGATGCTAAGATATGGTTTAATTCTCTTGAACCTGGTTGTGTGCGTAGTCCCCAGGATATGATTTATTACTTCTCCGCTAAATATTTCCCTGCTCATAAGAAACAAGCTGCTTTAAAGGATATATATAATTTTGTGCAAATTGAAAAAGAGAGTCTCCCACAAGCTTGGGGGAGGCTTCTCCAATTACTTAATGCTTTGCCTGATCATCCTCTTAAGAAAAATGAAATACTTGATATCTTTTATAATGGACTAACTGAAGCCTCCAGAGATTACGTGGATAGTTGTGCTAGTTCTGTTTTCAGGGAAAGAACACCGGATGAAGCTGAAATTTTATTGAACAATATGTTGACAAATGAAAATAATTGGACACCTCCGGAGCCAATTCCTGAGTCTATTCCTAAACCAACCCCGAAGAAGAGGGGTATTCTATTTCTCAGTCCTGAAGATATGCAAGAGGCAAAGAAATCAATGAAAGAAAAAGGTATTAAAGCTGAAGATGTTAAGAATTTACCTCCTATTGAAGAAATACATGGTCTTAATTTACCGCCTGTTGAAGAAACATATAATCCAAATCCTTTACCTATTGAAGAAACTCATGGTGTTGATAACCCGACACAGGTAGTAAAGGTAAGTTCTCTCTATAGATATGATAAAGCTGAAATCCCATTTACTAAATTTGCTAGCCCATGCTTAGATGAGTTTGATAAATTTTTGGCTAAGCAAGAAGATTTTAATGCTTATTTTGGTTTGAAAAATAATTCAAATATGCTTGAACACTTGGGTGATTATATGGCTAATGTTAAAGGTGAACTTAAACTTATTAGTAAACATGCTTCTATGGTTATCACTCAAGTAGAACAAGTACTTAAAGCTCAAAATGATTTTCTCAATGAGTTGAATAGTAAAAATAATGATTATGTTGTTAGAGTGGCTACTAGAACTGGTAGAATGACTCAGGAACCTTTGTATCCTGAAGGCCACCCTAAGAGAATTGAGCAAGATTCTCAGAGAAATAATATTGATGCACCTAGTTCTTCTAAAATGAAGAAAAAGAAAAATGATAGGACTTTGCATGCTTCTAGTGATCCTATTGTTGAAACACCTGAGAATCCAAATGATATTTCTATTTCTGATGCTGAAACTCAACCTGGTAATGAACCTGAAACTAGTGATAATGTTAATAATAATGTTCAGAATGATGCTCAACCTAGTAATGATAATGATATAGAAATTGAACCTGCGGTTGATCTTGATAACCCACAATCAAAGAATCAACGTTATGATAAGAAAGACTTTGTTGCTAGGAAACATGGTAAAGAAAGAGAGCCTTGGGTTCAGAAACCCATGCCTTTTCCTCCCAAACCATCCAAGAAAAGGATGATTTGGATTTTGAGCGCTTTGCTGAAATGATTAGACCTATCTTTTTGCGTATGCGATTAACTGATATGCTCAAAACCAATCCTTATGCTAAGTACATGAAAGATATCATTACAAATAAAAGAAAGATACAGGAAGCTGAAATTTCCACCATGCTTGCTAATTATACTTTTAAGGGTGGAATACCAAAGAAACTTGGAGATCCAGGTGTACCCACTATACCATGCTCCATTAAAAGAAACTATGTTAAAACTGCTTTATGTGATCTTGGAGCCGGTGTTAGTGTTATGCCTCTCTCTTTATATCGTAGACTTGATTTGAACAAGTTGACACCTACTAAAATATCTTTGCAAATGGCTGATAAATCAACTGCTATACCTGTTGGTATTTGTGAGGATGTACCTGTTGTAGTTGCGAACGTTACTATTTTAACGGACTTTGTTATTCTTGATATTCCCGAGGACGATAGTATGTATATTATGCTTGGAAGACCCTTTTTGAATACTATAGGGGCTGTTATTGATTGCACTAAAGGCAATGTCACTTTTCATGTTAATGGTAATGAGCATATAGTACACTTTCCGAGGAAACAACCTCAAGTTCATTGTATCAACTTTATTGGAAAAATTCCATCGATTATAATTGGACGTTTTGAATTTCCTCTTTCTACTGTCAAGAAGAAATATGATATTCTTATTATTGGGGATGTGCATATCCCCGTTGAGGTAACATAGTGTTATTCGAAATTTCTCCGGTTCCATGTTATTCGGAGTGAGTTCGTTAACAAGACTTGATCAACCTTGTTAGAGGATTCCTTTTGATGATCATGAGATGGATGAAACTAGAAGGCACAACCTTCTATACCCCACTTTTACTTTCTGTTATTTATATTAAATAAAATAAAATAAATATGTTTCTGTCTGTTATCTGATTATCCGTGCAATATAAAAATACCTCGAAAATAAAAGTTCTCCAAATGCCCTGAAATTTAAATATGATTTTTTTAGAATATTTGAGGATTTATGGAACTGAGAACACACCAGGGGGTCAACCACCTGAAGGAAATATGCCCTAGAGGCAATAATAAAGTTATTATTTATTTCCTTATATCATGATAAAAGTTTATTATTCATGCTAGAATTGTATTAACCGGAAACATAATACATGTGTGAATACATAGACAAACAGAGTGTCACTAGTATGCCTCTACTAGACTAGCTTGTTAATCAAAGATGGTTATGTTTCCTAACCATGGACAAAGAATTGTCATTTGATTAACAAGATCACATCATTAGTTGAATGATCTGATTGACATGACCCATTCCATTAGCTTAGCACCCGATTGTTTAGTATGTTGCTATTGCTTTCTTCATGACTTATACATGTTCCTATGACTATGAGATTATGCAACTCCCGTTTGCCAGAGGAACACTTTGTGTGCTACCAAACGTCACAACGTAACTGGGTGATTATAAAGGAGCTCTACAGGTGTCTCCAAAGGTACATGTTGGGTTGGCATATTTCGAGATTAGGATTTGTCACTCCGATTGTCGGAGAGGTATCTCTGGGCCTTCTCGGTAATGCACATCACTTAAGCCTTGCAAGCATTGCAACTAATGAGTTAGTTGTGCGATGATGTATTACAGAACAAGTAAAGAGACTTGCCGGTAACGAGATTGAACTAGGTATGGGATACCGACGATCGAATCTCGGGCAAGTAACATACCGATGACAAAGGGAACAACGTATGTTGTTATGCGGTCTGACCGATAAAAGATCTTCGTAGAATATGTGGGAGCCAATATGAGCATCCAGGTTCCGCTATTGGTTATTGACCGGAGACGTGTCTCGGTCATGTCTACATTGTTCTCGAACCCGTAGGGTCCGCATGCTTAAGGTTACGATGACAGTTATATTATGAGTTTATACATTTTGATGTACTGAAGGTTGTTCGGAGTCCCGGATGTGATCACGGACATGACGAGGAGTCTCGAAATGGTCGAGACATAAAGATTGATATATTGGAAGCCTATGTTTGGATATCGGAAGTGTTCCGGGTGAAATCGGGATTTCACCGGAGTACCGGGAGGTTACCGGAACCCCCCGGGAGCTATATGGGCCTAAGTGGGCCTTAGTGGAAAATAGAAAGGGGCAGCCCAAGATGGGCCGTGCGCCCCTCCCCTCCCTTGGTCCGAATAGGACAAGGAGAGGGGGCCGGCCCCCCTCTCTCTTTCCCCCCCCTCCGCGAATCCTATTCCAACTAGGATTGGGGGGGGGGGTATCCTACTCCCAGAGGGAGTAGGACTCCTCCTGGCGTGCCTCTCCTAGGCCGGCCACACCCCCCCCCTTGAGCCTTTATATACAGAGGCAGGGGCACCCCAGAGAAACACAAGTTGATCCACGTGATCATATTCTTAGCCGTGTGCGGTGCCCCCTTCCACCATAGTCCTTGATAATATTGTAGCGGTGCTTAGGCGAAGCCCTGCTGCAGTAGTACATCAAGATCGTCACCACGCCGTCGTGCTGACGGAACTCTTCCCCGACACTTTGCTAGATCGGAGTCCGGGGATCGTCATCGAGCTGAACGTGGGCTAGAACTCGGAGGTGCCGTAGTTTCGGTGCTTGATCGGTCGGGCCGTGGAGACGTACGACTACATGAACCAAACGCTTCCGTTGTCGATCTACAAGGGTACGTAGATCATACTCTCCCCTCTCGTTGCTATGCATCACTATGATCTTGCGTGAGCGTAGGAAATTTTTTGAAATTACTACGAAACTCATCAGAGGCATCCGAGCCTAGGTTTTATATGTTGATGTTATATGCACGAGTAGAACACAAGTGAGTTGTGGGCAATATAAGTCATACTACTTACCAGCATGTCATACTTTGGTTCGGCGGTATTGTTGGACGAAGCGGCCTGGACCGACATTACGCGTACGCTTACGCAAGACCGGTTCTACCGACGTGCTTTGCACATAGGTGGCTTGCGGGTGACAGTTTCTCCAACTTTAGTTGAACCAAGTGTGGCTACGCCCGGTCCTTGCGAAGGTTAAAACAACACCAACTTGACAAACTATCGTTGTGGTTTTGATGCGTAGGTAAGATTGGTTCTTCCTTAAGCCCGTAGCAGCCACATAAAGCATGCAACAACAAAGTAGAGGACGTCTAACTTGTTTTTGCAGGGCATGTTGTGATGTGATATGGTCAAGACATGATGCTAAATTTTTATTGTATGCGATGATCATGTTTTGTAACCGAGTTATCGGCAACTGGCAGGAGCCATATGGTTGTCGCTTTATTGTATGCAATGCAATCTCACTGTAATGCTTTACTTTATCACTAAGCGGTAGCGATAGTCGTGGAAGCATAAGATTGGCGAGACGACAACGATGCTACGATGGAGATCAAGGTGTCGCGCCGATGATGATGGTGATCATGACGGTGCTTCGGAGATGGAGATCACAAGCACAAGATGATGATGGCCATATCATATCACTTATATTGATTGCATGTGATGTTTATCTTTTATGCATCTTATCTTGCTTTGATTGACGGTAGCATTATAAGATGATCTCTCACTAAATTATCAAGAAGTGTTCTCCCTGAGTATGCACCGTTGCGAAAGTTCTTCGTGCTAAGACACCACGTGATGATCGGGTGTGATAGGCTCTACGTTCAAATACAACGGGTGCAAAACAGTTGCACACGCGGAATACTCAGGTTATACTTGACGAGCCAAGCATATACAGATATGGCCTCGGAACACGGAGACCGAAAGGTCGAGCGTGAATCATATAGTAGATATGATCAACATAGTGATGTTCACCAATGAAACTACTCCATCTCACGTGATGATCGGACATGGTTTAGTTGATTTGGATCACGTAATCACTTAGAGGATTAGAGGGATATCTATCTAAGTGGGAGTTCTTTAAGTAATATGATTAATTGAACCTAAATTTATCATGAACTTAGTACCTAATAGTATCTTGCTTGTTTATGTATGATTGTAGATAAATGGCCCGTGCTGTTGTTTCGTTGAATTTTAATGTGTTCCTTGAGAAAGCAAAGTTGAAAGATGATGGTAGCAATTACAAGGACTGGGTCCGTAACTTGAGGATTATCCTCATTGCTGCACAGAAGAATTACGTCCTAGAAGCACCGCTGGGTGCCAGGCCTGCTGCTGGAGCAACATCAGATGTTATGAACGTCTGGCAGAGCAAAGCTGATGACTACTCGATAGTTCAGTGTGCCATGCTTTACGGCTTAGAACTGGGACTTCAACGACGTTTTGAACGTCATGGAGCATATGAGATGTTCCAGGAGTTGAAGTTAATATTTCAAGCAAATGCCCGGATTGAGAGATATGAAGTCTCCAATAAGTTCTATAGCTACAAGATGGAGGAGAATAGTTCTGTCAGTGAGCATATACTCAAAATGTCTGGGTATAATTATCACTTGATTCAAATGGGAGTTAATCTTCCAGATGATTGCGTCATTGACAGAATTCTCCAATCACTGCCACCAAACTACAAGAGCTTCGTGATGAACTATAATATGCAAGGGATGAATAAGACTATTCCCGAGCTCTTCGCAATGCTGAAAGCTGCGGAGGTAGAAATCAAAAAGGAGCATCAAGTGTTGATGGTCAACAAGACCACTAGTTTCAAGAAAAAGGGCAAAGGGAAGAAGACGGGGAACTTCAAGAAGAACAGCAAGCAAGTTGCTGCTCAAGAGAAGAAACCCAAGTCTGGACCTAAGCCTGAAACTGAGTGCTTCTACTGCAAGCAGACTGGTCACTGGAAGCGGAACTGCCCCAAGTATTTGGCGGATAAGAAGGATGGCAAGGTGAACAAAGGTATATGTGATATACATGTTATCGATGTGTACCTTACTAATGCTCGCAGTAGTACCTTGGTATTTGATACTAGTTCTATTGCTAATATTTGCAACTCGAAACAGGGACTACGGATTAAGCGAAGATTGGCCAAGGACAAGGTGACGATGCGCGTGGGAAACGCTTCCAAAGTCGATGTGATTGCAGTCGGCACGCTACCTCTACATCTACCTTCGGGATTAATATTAGACCTAAATAATTGTTATTTGGTGCCAGCGTTAAGCATGAACATTATATCTGGATCTTGTTTGATGTGAGACGGTTATTCATTTAAATCAGAGAATAATGGTTGTTCTATTCATATGAGTAATATCTTTTATGGTCATGCACCCTTGAAGAGTGGTCTATTCTTATTGAATCTCGATAGTAGTAACACACATATTCATAATGTTGAAACCAAAAGATGCAGAGTTGATAATGATAGTGCAACTTATTTGTGGCACTGCCGTTTAGGTCATATCAGTGTAAAGCGCATGAAGAAACTCCATACTGATGGACTTTTGGAACCACTTGATTATGAATCACTTGGTACTTGCGAACCGTGCCTCATGGGCAAGATGACTAAAACACCATTCTCCGGTACTATGGAGAGAGCAACAGATTTGTTGGAAATCATACATACAGATGTATGTGGTCCGATGAATATTGAGGCTCGTGGTGGATATCGTTATTTTCTCACCTTCACAGATGACTTAAGCAGATATGGGTATATCTACTTAATGAAACATAAGTCTGAGACATTTGAAAAGTTCAAAGAATTTCAGAGTGAAGTTGAAAATCATCGTAACAAGAAAATAAAGTTTCTACGATCTGATCGTGGAGGAGAATATTTGAGTTACGAGTTTGGTGTACATTTGAAACAATGCGGAATAGTTTCGCAACTCACGCCACCCGGAACACCACAACGTAATGGTGTGTCCAAACGTCATAATCGTACTTTACTAGATATGGTACGATCTATGATGTCTCTTACTGATTTACCGCTATCGTTTTGGGGTTATGCTTTGGAGACGGCCGCATTCACGTTAAATAGGGCACCATCAAAATCCGTTGAGACGACACCTTATGAACTATGGTTTGGCAAGAAACCAAAGTTGTCGTTTTTGAAAGTTTGGGTCTGCGATGCTTATGTGAAAAAGCTTCAACCTGATAAGCTCGATACCAAATCGGAGAAATGTGTCTTCATAGGATATCCAAAGGAGACTATTGGATACACCTTCTATCACAGATCCGAAGGCAAGACTTTTGTTGCTAAGTTCAGAAACTTTCTAGAGAAGGAGTTTCTCTCGAAAGAAGTGAGTGGGAGGAAAGTAGAACTTGACGAGGTAACTGTACCTGCTCCCTTATTGGAAAGTAGTGCATCACAGAAAACTGTTTCTGTGACACCTACACCAATTAGTGAGGAAGCTAATGATAATGATCATGAAACTTCAGAACAAGATACTACTGAACCTCGTAGATCAACCAGAGTAAGATCCACACCAGAGTGGTATGGTAATCCTGTTCTGGAAGTCATGCTACTAGATCATGATGAACCTACGAACTATGAAGAAGCGATGGTGAGCCCAGATTCCGCAAAATGGCTTGAAGCCATGAAATCTGAGATGGGATCCATGTATGAGAACAAAGTGTGGACTTTGGTTGACTTGCACAATGACCGGCAAGCAATTGAGAATAAATGGATCTTCAAGAAGAAGACTGACGCCGACGGTAATATTACTGTCTACAAAGCTCGACTTGTCGCAAAAGGGTTTCGGCAAGTTCAAGGGATTGACTACGATGAGACCTTCTCACCCGTAGCGATGCTTAAGTCTGTCCGAATCATGTTAGCAATTGCCGCATTTTATGATGAAATTTGGGAGATGGATGTCAAAACTGCATTCCTGAATGGATTTCTGGAAGAAGAGTTGTATATGATGCAACCGGAGGGTTTTGTTGATCCAAAGGGAGCTAACAAAGTGTGCAAGCTCCATCGATCCATTTATGGACTGGTGCAAGCCTCTCGGAGTTGGAATAAACGCTTTGATAGTGTGATCAAAGCATTTGGTTTTATACAGACTTTTGGAGAAGCCTGTATTTACAAGTAAGTGAGTGGGAGCTCTGTAGCATTTCTGATATTATATGTGGATGACATATTACTAATTGGAAATGATATAGAATTTCTGGATAGCATAAAGGGATACTTGAATAAGAGTTTTTCAATGAAAGACCTCGGTGAAGCTGCTTACATATTAGGCATAAAGATCTATAGAGATAGATCAAGACGTTTAATTGGACTTTCACAAAGCACATACCTTGACAAGATTTTGAAGAAGTTCAAAATGGATCAAGCAAAGAAAGGGTTCTTGCCTGTGTTACAAGGTGTGAAGTTGAGTCGGACTCAATGCCCGACCACTGCAGAAGATAGAGAGAAGATGAAAGATGTTCCCTATGCTTCAGCCATAGGCCTATCATGTATGCAATGCTGTGTACCAGACCTGATGTGTGCCTTGCTATAAGTCTAGCAGGGAGGTACCAAAGTAATCCAAGAGTGGATCACTGGACAGCGGTCAAGAACATCCTGAAGTACCTAAAAAGGACTAAGGATATGTTTCTCGTATATGGAGGTGACAAAGAGCTCATCGTAAACGGTTACGTTGATGCAAGCTTTGACACTGATCCGGATGATTCTAAATCGCAAACCGGATACGTGTTTACATTAAACGGTGGAGCTGTCAGTTGGTGCAGTTCAAAACAAAGCGTCGTGGCGGGATCTACGTGTGAAGCGGAATACATAGCTGCTTCGAGAGCAGCAAATGAAGGAGTCTGGATGAAGGAGTTCATATCCGATCTAGGTGTCGTACCTAGTGCATCGGGTCCATGAAAATCTTTTGTGACAATACTGGTGCAATTTCCTTGGCGAAGGAATCCAGATTTCACAAGAGAACCAAGCACATCAAGAGATGCTTCAATTCCATCCGGGATCTAGTCCAGGTGGGAGACATAGAGATTTGCAAGATACATACGGATCTGAATGTTGCAGACCCGTTGACTAAGCCTCTTCCACGAGCAAAACATGATCAACACCAAGGCTCCATGGGTGTTAGAATCATTACTGTGTAATCTAGATTGTTGACTCTAGTGCAAGTGGGAGACTGAAGGAAATATGCCCTAGAGGCAATAATAAAGTTATTATTTATTTCCTTATATCATGATAAAAGTTTATTATTCATGCTAGAATTGTATTAACCGGAAACATAATACATGTGTGAATACATAGACAAAAAGAGTGTCACTAGTATGCCTCTACTAGACTAGCTTGTTAATCAAAGATGGTTATGTTTCCTAACCATGGACAAAGAGTTGTCATTTGATTAACAGGATCACATCATTAGTTGAATGATCTGATTGACATGACCCATTCCATTAGCTTAGCACCCGATCGTTTAGTATGTTGCTATTGCTTTCTTCATGACTTATACATGTTCCTATGATTATGAGATTATGCAACTCCTGTTTGCCAGAGGAACACTTTGTGTGCTTCCAAACGTCACAACGTAACTGGGTGATTATAAAGGAGCTCTACAGGTGTCTCCAAAGGTACATGTTGGGTTGGCATATTTCGAGATTAGGATTTGTCACTCCGATTGTCGGAGAGGTATCTCTGGGCCTTCTCGGTAAAGCACATCACTTAAGCCTTGCAAGCATTGCAACTAATGAGTTAGTTGCAGGATGACGTATTACAGAACTAGTAAAGAGACTTGCCGGTAACGAGATTGAACTAGGTATGGGATACCGACGATCGAATCTTGGGCAAGTAACATACCGATGACAAAGGGAACAACGTATGTTGTTATGCGGTCTGACCGATAAAAGATCTTCGTAGAATATGTAGGAGCCAATATGAGCATCCAGGTTCCGCTATTGGTTATTGACCGGAGACGTGTCTCGGTCATGTCTACATTGTTCTCAAACCCGTAGGGTCCGCACGCTTAAGGTTACGATGACAGATATATTATGAGTTTATACATTTTGATGTACCGAAGGTTGTTCGGAGTCCCGGATGTGATCACGGACATGAAGAGGAGTCTCGAAATGGTCGAGACATAAAGATTGATATATTGGAAGCCTATGTTTGGATATCGGAAGTGTTCCGGGTGAAATCGGGATTTCACCGGAGTACCGGGAGGTTACCGAAACCCCCCGGGAGCTATATGGGCCTAAGTGGGCCTTAGTGGAAAAGAGAAAGGGGCAGCCCAAGATGGGCCGCGCGCCCCTCCCCTCCCTTGGTCCAAATAGGACAAGGAGAGGGGGCCGGCCCCCCTCTCTCTTTTCCCCCCTCCGCGAATCCTATTCCAACTAGGATTGGGGGGGGGGGATCCTACTCCCAGAGGGAGTAGGACTCCTCCTGGCGCGCCTCTCCTAGGCCGGCCGCACCCCCCCCCTTGAGCCTTTATATACAGAGGCAGGGGCACCCTAGAGAAACACAAGTTGATCCACGTGATCATATTCTTAGCCGTGTGCGGTGCCCCCTTCCACCATAGTCCTCGATAATATTGTAGCGGTGCTTAGGCGAAGCCCTGCTGCAGTAGTACATCAAGATCGTCACCACGCCGTCATGCTGACGGAACTCTTCCCTGACACTTTGCTGGATCGGAGTCCGGGGATCATCATCGAGCTGAACGTGTGCTAGAACTCGGAGGTGCCGTAGTTTCGGTGCTTGATCGGTCGGGCCGTGGAGACGTATGACTACATCAACCAAATGCTTCCTTTGTTGATCTACAAGGGTACGTAGATCATACTCTCCCCTCTCGTTGCTATGCATCACTATGATCTTGCGTGAGCGTAGGAATTTTTTTGAAATTACTACGAAACCCATCACCACCTGCCCACGAGGGTGGAGGGCGCGCCCACCCCTCTAGGGCACGCCCCCTGCCTCGTGGGCCCACGGTGGCCCTCCTCCACTTATTCCTGCACCCACACACTTCATCTTCCTCCCACAAACACGAATATCTAGCTCAAGCACGAGTTCTAGCTGATCTTGCTGCCATTTTCGACCTCCTTGCTCAAAGCACCTCTCACAAAACTACTTGGGGAGATTGTTCCTTGGTATGTGACTCCTCCATTGGTCCAATTAGTTTTTGTTCTAGTGCTTTATTCATTGCAAATTTTTGCTGCTTAGGTGACCCTGTTCTTGAGCTTGCACATCAAATTTATATGGTCAAAAGTAGTTTTGATGCATGATATAGGCCCTAGGCACTTGTAGGAGTAGTTGCTATCAATATTATTGAGTTTGGTTTACTTTTATTTTGAAGTTACTAAAAAATTTCAGAATTTTTTTAGAGGAAGAAAAATGCTTAGGAAAATGTTCCAAGGAGGTTCCTCAAGGAAGCAAGGACACAGGCTTGCAATGCGTGATGCTGACGAAGAGCCACCAAGAAACGCTCTAGTGCATCCTTGTGAATGGCCTTCTGAGAACTTTCTGGATCGAGCAAGAATTAAAGAAGAATTTAACGTGTATTTGCGTAACACTGATCTTGTGAGCTTCGAGGAAGAGAAGTGCAGCCAGTATCACAATCTCACTAGTTCCTTTGTGAGGAGGTTTGAATTTTCAACTTCACGTAATTCTCCAACTGTCCTGTTTGATCTTTATGATAAATCTTACACTATGGACGTAGAGGATTTTACCACTGCATGCAAACTTCCACAATGGGGT
This sequence comes from Triticum dicoccoides, assembly GCF_002162155.2. Classification (NCBI taxonomy): domain Eukaryota; kingdom Viridiplantae; phylum Streptophyta; class Magnoliopsida; order Poales; family Poaceae; genus Triticum; species Triticum dicoccoides. Next base: position 336,013,412 of record NC_041380.1, on the reverse strand, counting down.
AGTATAAGGGATCCTTGCAAATCTGAGTTTAGAGATTTTTCTTGCTAGCATAACTATGGGAGAATCTAGAGATATTACACAAGCTACCATAGGGAGCATTCACTTTCCTGCTATACATTATTTTGCTCTCTTCATAGGTAGATGTATCAATGGTAAAGATGAGGCATGTCACATGGGTGTCCCCGATCTCAGTATTCTTAGGAGTGCTGTGTTAGGAGACCAATCTTATAATTTGGGAGCCATTGTTGCACGTAGGTTGCATCTTAATATATATAATGGAGATTTCTTTGGAGCAATTTATGCAACCCGCATAGCTAATTTTCTTGGTATAGACATACGCGAAGATGATATTGAATTACCACCTGCTTATCTAGATTTTAATGCTATGGTTCACCACCAGTTTGTTGAGAGGAATGAATCACCTCTCCAGTATCGACTAATCTATGACAGACGCCGCACTGTCCGTATTACTCTCCCTGCTCCTGCCTTCTTTGATTATCAGGCAAGAGGAAGATATACTATTACCAGAGAGGAGGCAGATGAGTATGAGAGGAGGGAGGAGGCCGCTCGTCGCCACGCTGCAACTCAGCAGGCGATAGCCGCTGCATCGCAGTACGACCCCAGCTACTATTATGGATATCCGTCAGGCCAACCGTGGCCATAGACCAACTTAGGCCAAAAGCCTAAGCTTGGGGGAGTACGTATTTCCCACCGACATTACATTTATGTTCACACACTCATTGCTAGATGTCGGTGCTCATACTTTTTCATTGTATCATCCATGCTAGTTTATTTTCCTTTTTATGCTTTCTTCTTGTGTGTTTAATAAACCTTAAGAAAAACCAAAAAAAATTAGTTGTATCTTTTAGCTAGTTTAAATTTCCATGCTTGCAGTAGTAATTAAAAGAAAACCCAAAAATATTTCATGTTCTTCTTTTGCTTGTTGGGAGCTTTCCCGTGTAAATAGTTTTATTTCTTTTCTTTTCTTTGGGGGTCGATAGGAGAAGACCATAATTAAATTGTTGAAGTGGCTCTTATATGCATTATTGTTTATCTGACAAAAGAGCCCATATTGCCTTTTCTTCTCCTGTTTATTGAATGCTTGCAGATTCCAGCTTAGTCCAATGCACGTGCACTATTATTATTATTCACACTATTTGGTCGTGCAAGTGAAAGGCAATTATGATGATTTATGATGGACTGGCTGAGATAAGAAAAGCTGGTATGAACTCGACCTCTTTTGTTTTTGTAAATATGATTAGTTCATCGTTCTTTATTCAGCCTATTATGAATAAACATGTTTGCAATGACAACTAGAGATCATAGTTTCTTGTGCCATGCTTGATTAGCAATGAGTTATAATGGTTTACCTTGCGTGCCAACATGCTATTGAGATAGTTATGATGTGGTATGATAGGGTGGTATCCTCCTCTGAATGATTTAAGTGACTTGACTTGGCACATGTTCACGCATGTAGTTGAAACAAAATCAACATAGCCTTCACGATATTTATGTTCATGGTGGATTATATCCTACTCATGCTTGCATTCGGTGTTGATTAATTTTAATGCATGTTCATGACTGTTGTCGCTCTCTAGCTGGTCGCTTCCCAGTCTTTTGCTAGCCTTCATTTGTACTAAGCGGGAATACTGCTTGTGCATCCAATCCCTTAAACCCCAAAGTTATTCCACATGAGTCCACTATACCTACCTATATACGGTATCTACCTTCCGTTCCAAGTAAATTTGTATGTGCCAAACTCTAAACCTTCAAATAAATATCATGTTTTGTATGCTCGAATAGCTCATGTATCAACTAGGGTTGTCTGTATCTTCCATGTTAGGCAGGTTATTCTCAAGAGAAGTGGACTCCGCTCCTCACTCACGAGATAAATGGCTGGTCACCGGGATGCCCAGTCCCATGCTTTATGAAAACTAAATCAAAATAATTGGAAACAAAACTCCCCCTGGGACTCTTGTTAGTTGGAGGCACTCGTTGTTTCGAGCAAGCCATGGATTGATGCTTGTTGGTGGAAGGGGGAGTATAAACTTTACCATTCTGTTTGGGAACCGCCTATAATGTGTGTAGCATGGAAGATATCGCCATCTCTCGGTTGTTATGTTGACAGTGAAAGTATGCCGCTCAAAATATTATTCACCTCTGTTTCAAAACCGAGCTCTAGCACCTCTACAAATTTCTGCTTCCCTCTGTGAAGAGCCTATCTATTTACTTTTATGCTGAGTCATCATCCTCTTATTAAAAAGCACCAGTTGGAGAGCAACACTGTCATTTGCATTCATTATTGTTAATCTACATTGAGTATGACTTGACTGGATCTCTTTTACCATGAATTACAATGTCTAGTCAGTCCTTGGTCTTTAAAGGTGCTCTGCATTTATGTTTTGCGGTCTCAGAAAGAGCTAGCGAGATACCATCCTGTTATATCATATTATGATTGTTTTGAGAAAGTGTTGTCATCCAAGATTTATTATTATGGCTCGCTAGTTGATTATGCTATTGATATGAGTAAACTTGAGACCTATGCGTTATTGTGAATGTGATTAGTTATAATCTTTGCTGAAAACTTGAATGCTGGCTTTACATATTTACAATAACAAGAGCAAACAGAGTTTGTAAAAGTTTTTTCTTTATCACTTCAGTTTGTCAACTGAATTGCTTGAGGACAATCAAAGGTTTAAGCTTGGGGGAGTTGATACGTCTCCAACGTATCTACTTTTCCAAACACTTTTGCCCTTGTTTTGGACTGTAACTTGCATGATTTGAATGGAACTAACCCGGACTGACGCTGTTTTCAGCAGAATTACCATGGTGTTATTTATGTGCAGGAGCAAACGTTCTCGGAATGACCTAAAACTTCACGGAGCGAATTTTCAGAAAATAAGAAAAACACCTGCAAAAGATGGAGGCCAGGGGGCCCACCACCTTTCCACGAGGGTGGGGGGCGCGCCTGCCCCCCTAGGGCGTGCCCCCTACCTCGTGGGCCCCCTGTTGCATCTCCGACTCCAACTCCAGCTCCATATATTGAGTTTCGATGAGAAAAAAAATCAGAGATAATAATTCATCGCGTTTTACGATACGGAGCCGCCACCAAGCCCTAAAACCTCTCGGGAGGGCTGATCTGGAGTCTGTCCGGGGATCAGGAGAGGGGAATCTGTCACCATCGTCATCATCAACCATCCTCCATCACCAATTTCATGATGCTCACCGCCGTGCGTGAGTAATTCCATCGTAGGCTTGCTGGACGGTGATGGGTTGGATGGGATCTATCATGTAATCGAGTTAGTTTTGTTAGGGTTTGATCCCTAGTGTCCAGTATGTTCTGAGATTTTGATGTTGCTATGACTTTGCTATGCTCAATGCTTGTCACTAGGGCCCGAGTGCCATGATTTCAGATCTGAACCTATTATGTTTTCATCAATATATGAGTGTTCTTGATCCTATCTTGCAAGTCTATAGTCACCTATTATGTGTTATGATTCGTTAACCCCGAAGTGACAATAATCGGGATACTTACCGGTGATGACCATAGTTTGAGGAGTTCATGTATTCACTATGTGTTAATGCTTTGTTCCGGTTCTCTATTAAAAGGAGGCCTTAATATCCCTTAGTTTTCGTAAGGACCCCGCTGCCACAGGAGGGTAGGACAAAAGATGTCATGCAAGTTCTTTTCCATAAGCACGTATGACTATGTTTGGAATACATGCCTACATTATATCAATGAACTGGAGCTAGTTCTGTGTCACCCTAGGTTATGACTGTTACATGATGAACCGCATCCGGCATAATTCTCCATCACTGATTCATTGCCTACGAGCTTTCCATAAATTGTTCTCCGCTTATTTACTTTTTCGTTGCTATTGCTATCATCACTACAAAATACCAAAAACATTACTTTTATTACTGTTACCTTTTGCTACCATTATCACTACTATCATATTACTTTGCTACTAAACACTTTGCTGCAGATATTAAGTTTCTAGGTGTGGTTGAATTGACAACTCAGCTGCTAATACTTGAGAGTATTCTTTGGCTCCCCTTGTGTCGAATCAATAAATTTGGGTTGAATACTCTACCCTCGAAAACTGTTGCGATCCCCTATACTTGTGGGTTATCACACAGTCGTGACGAGCATGAAGTAACTCTGCCGTCGGACAATGTTTGGGACATCGCATCCGCAACTACTCTGGCTATCAATCTGGAGCAAGTCGCGCCATCCGAGAGCGGAGGGATGGACCCTGCCATGGAGGCCACACTCTCAGTGGTGATAGAGCCGGATACTGACTTCACCCCTTACGAGAGCCGTGTCGCTGAACCACTAGATTCATCTCCGGCCACGGACTCCGAGCCGCTCACATCTGTGCCCGTCGAATCTGACTGGGCGCCGATCATGGAGTTCACTCCGCAGATATCTTTCAGCACTCACCTTTCAGAGATGTGTTAAATTCATTAAGGTCTCTCTCCCTGTTAGGAGAACCTTGGCCGACCTATGTCCGGCTAGAATGGGATGCGGACGACAAAGAAATTCGCTGCCCACCCACCACCCACTTAGTAGCCACTGTCGACGACTTAACCGACATGCTCGACTTGACTCCATGGACATTGACGGTATGGACGACGATGAAGGAGACGAACAGGAACCACCGCCCATAGGGCGACGGACCACCACTTCATCGCATGACGTATACATGGTGGATACACCCAGAGAGGTCAATGGCGAAGAGATAGCGGAGGATGCACCCTCCAAGCAACCCAAGCGCCGAAGTCAGTGGCGCCGCTCTAAGTCCCGCCATAGCAAAAATAGCGATAACAGCGCAAGAGGAAATAATAGCCCACTCGACTCTGGAAGAAATGCCAAATGCACCACCCCAGTGGCAGATCACGATCAAGATGTAAACTGCAAACATAGTACGGATCCGACGTCCGAACACGATGATGCCAAGGATAAACCTCATCAAACCCCATTGGGGGAGGAAAACAGTTCAGACGAAGATGCACACATCATCCCGGAAACGCACCTGGAGCAAGAGAACCTCCACAGAAGGCTTATTGCCACAGCGAGGAGCCTAAAGAAACAGAAGCAAAGGCTTAAGGCCGCACAAGACACGCTCAACAACAGGTGGAACAAAGTAACAAAGTATGGTGGAAATTACCACACAAATAGCTATCCAAAGCGCAAGCTATTACCGGAATTCGATGATGAGGCCTTAGAGCCCACACAGTCGAAGAATGATACGGCCAACCGGCCGGATCCACCACCTTGTGAGCACGATAGAGCGACTAACAAGGTCGCGCATAATTCAACACACGATCTACGTGAGAACTTGCGCCAAAAATCCGGCGCGACCAGATCCATCTATGGATCTAGGAAGCGCGCTCCGGTACAAAACCAAAACCGAATACTACAACCGTCCGAACACCATGGCACATCCCAATACAGGGGTGCCGCACACCCCTTATGTTTCACTGATGAGGTGCTGGATCACGAATTCCCAGAGGGATTCAAACCGGTGAACATAGAAGCGTACGACGGGACCACAGACCCTGGAGTCTGGATAGAGGACTTTATCCTCCATATTCATATGGCTCGTGGAGACGATCTCCATGCCATTAAATACTTGCCCGTCAAGCTTTAAGCGCCAGCTCGGCACTGGCTGAAAAGCCTCCCCGAAAACTCAATTGGAAGTTGGGAGGAGCTTGAGGACGCTTCTCGGGCTAATTTTCAAGGGACTTATGTCCGACCTCTGGATGCACACGATTTAAGTCATATAATCCAACAGTCTGGAGAGTCCGCCCGAAAGCTTTGGAACAGGTTCCTCACCAAGAAGAACCAAATCGTCGACTGTCGGGACGCCGAAGCCTTAGCAGCTTTCAAACACAGCGTCCGAGACGAATGGCTCGCCAGACACCTTGGCCAAGAAAAATCGAGAACAATGGCAGCCCTAACAAGCCTCATGACCCGCTTTTGTGCAGGCGAGGACAGCTGGTTGGCCCGTAGCAGCACCAACGACCCAAGCACATCCGAAGTCAGGGATGGCAACGGTAAACCACGACGCAACAAAAACAATCATCGAAATAAAGAAGGCAGCCCAGATAACACGGTGGTAAACGCCGGGTTCAGGGGCTCCCGACCAGGTCAGCGGAAAAAGCCTTTCAAAGGCAGCAGAGAAGGCCAATCTGGCCTAAACAAAATTCTTGACAAACTCTGTCAGATTCATGGCACCCCAGACAAACCTGCAAATCATACCCACAGAGAATGTTGGGTCTTCAAGCAGGCCGGTAAGCTAAACACAAAACACAAAGGGGAAGAGACACCAAGCGAAGACGAGGATGAACCACGCCAGCAAAGCGCTAGAGGACAGAAAAAGTTCCCACCAGAGGTTAAAACAGTAAACGTGATCCATGTGACAAAGGGGAGAAGCAAGCATGCACTCTGATGCACACGAGCCATAGAGCCCGACACCCCTAGGTTCAACCCCTGGTTGGCCTTCCCGATCACTTTTGATCGTAGGGATCACGATACAAATATCCGGCGCGAAGGACTGACGGCCTTGGTGTTAGACCCAATCATAAATGGGTACCATTTCATAGAGTCCTCATGGACGGCGGCAGTGATCTAAATCTGATATATCAGGACACAGTCTGCAAAATGGGGATAGACCCGACACAAATAAGCCACAGTAATACCATCTTCAACGGAGTAATACTAGGCCAAGAGGCCCGCTGTACGGGTTCTCTACTACTAGAGAGGGTATTCGGTTCTCCCGATAACTTCCGAAGCGAAAGGTTAACTTTTCACGTCGCTCCATTCCGAAGTGATTATCAAGCACTACTCGGAAGGGCGGCTTTCGCTCGTTTTAACGCAATACCGCATTATGCTTTTCCCAAGATCAAAATGCCCGGTCCACGTGGCATCATCTCAGTTAGCGGAAATACCGAACATTTTTTTACGTACGGAAGAGGATGCATCGGCTCTAACAGCCGCAAACTAGACGGCCTCACCAACCAGAAAAAATGGGAGGTCGTCAAGACCACGGACACGGTTAGACGAGTCCGGCGTTCCATCACATATACATGAGATGGGTTTGATGATCAAACCCTCATAAAAGATACCAGGGGCTTCCCGCGTGTAATCAGGGCCAGCCCAGCTCACCTTGGTTTCTCTTGAATGTTGATAGTTCATTTATAGCAACCAATTCTTTTTTTTGCATGGCAAATTTCACCCAAGTTCTTTCCTTTTACAAATGACAATTGTGCTACACCCGTCTAGGACACGGCACAACGGCAACACAGTCGCAGACATGCAGCAGGGACCCGCCCAAAGGTTTCTTTTTAGATTAAGACCCTGTGTAAACCTTTTTTAATGTCTCTTGTTGCTCACATCCTCCGGATACTCCACTCAACCGAGAGGGATGCTGGCGTTATTGGCATGTGGCCACGCCAGGATTTCGCACGTACCTGGACACATGGGGTTTCTTATTGAGGGCATTGTTTAGCCCGGTACATGTTATAAAGACCGAACACCTTAGGAGTGTTCGGCGTCGCGAGTTTGGACCTATATGCATCAGCTCCGAGTCATGTCTTTTGTCAAATGTTGGGTTTGCCCGGCTCCCATGTTTTGGTACCTTACGTTCCGTTATATCGGCTAAGTTAGCACTGGGAGAACTACTACGATTGTGCCCTGGTTCATCCGGGCAAGCACCTCAGTAGAGAAAGCCGAAAACTGACTGTCATGATATAGCGAGAGACTGGTCAACCACTTAATGACTCAACAGAATCTTTGGGATTCCTCCGCATTAACGAAGGGCCATTTCCCGGTCATGTACGTACGCGCCTCGTATTTGGACGAGTGCAGAAGTACCAGGGGCTATATAGTAGCCCCACTGTCAAACTCCTATAGCTAAGTGAAAGTGTTAAAGCAATATAGTCTGATTGCCTCGTTCGCTGCGCTATCACCTCCTTAACGGATCAAGACGTTGGATCAAGTATGGATATGCATTTTTTGCGAACACCCCGCATTATATGCGTGGGGGCGGAAGCCGACGACTGCAAACTTTCAGGTAATATACATATATACATAAACGGCCGCACAAGAGGCATCATAGTACTGTCGGGAAAAAGTATAAATACAGCCTTGATAATTCAATAAAACATTGTTTTTACAATGGGAATACATGTCACTAGAACATAATATTCTTCGAGCACTGAGCCTTTATCGAACGAGCGCCTTCAAGGACTTCTTCAAAGTAGTGCTCGGCAGCCACTCGGCCAACGGCCGAACCCTGTGTCGCAACGGTGGTGGCCTCCATCTCCGCCCAGTATGTCTTGACACGGGCAAAGTCCATCCACGAACCCTCTATGCACGCCGATCTCTTTATAGCATCGATGCGTGGCACAATGCCAAGGAATTGTTGCACTAAACTAAAGTAGCTATTCGGCCTTGGCCCTCTCGGCCACAGGTGGTCCACAACGGACCTCATGGCAAGTCCGGACAACCTATGGAGCTCGGCCCACTCGGCCATTTGCTCATTCAACAGCAGCGGATGGACTGGAGCATGAAACTGTGACCAGAACAGTTTTTCCACTTCTTGATCTTTCTGATCCTTGAAGTACTCTGCCGCATCAGCAGCACTTGCAGCCAAATCCATGTAGGCGTCCGCAGAACTCCATAGCCAGTCCAGAGGTGCATACTTCAGATCTCCCAACTTAGTCCGCAGCACGAAGGGCTTCCCAGAAACGATATCTGCAGCTCGATTCAGCTCCTCCTTCGTCGCTCTAATTTTGGAGCGGGCTTCCTTGGCAGCCACCAGGGCCTTCTCCAGGTCCGTCGCCTTTGCCTGGTTTTCTTCTTCAAGAAGCCGGTAATGGTCAGCAGCATCTTTTAACTCTACAGCCATCTTGGCTATTTTTTCCTTTCTCTCGCAATGTGCGTCCTGTTCGGCCCTTAACTCTTCGGCCGCCTTTAGAGCGGCCGCATTGCTACTCCTTGCTTGCTCCTTGGCTCGGGCAAGCTCCGCCCGAAGGGTCTCCACAATGGCAGCTCCATCTGCAATCACAACATATTAAAGATACTGGCATGACGCTCCTCTTACTATGTGTTGATCACCAGAAAAATCACTTACCCTGTGCCTCGTCAAGCCGCTTGTTGACAAGCACGATGTCGGCATCCGCCGCATCCAGTTGCCGCTTTATCTCGGCAAACCCATCAGTCCGGCTAGCCACCGGAGCTTCAGCCACCTGCACATCAATGCGGTATGGTTATTACCTGGGACTATGATCCTCTGTTTGCCGCCGTTTTCAATGACAACCGGAGTTTCAGGGGCTACTATCTGCATATGGCAAACCTAATGTATGGGTACTATCAAAAACATACACTATTTCACGTACCTCGAAGCCTTTCAACAGACTCATAAAGGCTTCATGCAAACCGCTTTCAGCGGATTAAATCCTTTCAATTACCGTACCCATTAGCGTATGATGCGCTTCCAAGATGGCCGCTTGCCCCAGAAGATCCTTCAGCACGTCCGACCGCATAATGTTCGGACCCTTGCTGTCGTCTCCTTAGGAGCCGGATACTGGGGATCCCAGGTAGCCAAAGGGTTATCCTCTGGCCTTAGTGGATCCGGAGATACCCTTCGCAACGACACTTCAAGGTCGCCCGCTTCATGAGGTGGGGTGTCGGGGGGAGGCGTTTCGCTCTCCATCATCTCCGGAAGAAGATCCCCCGAAGACAAACTCTGCCGAGACGGGCTACGATCCGGACTACAATTTATAAGCAATGGTTATTGTCTTCGGAAGTAAGGTAGGATATTTCCACTATTAAGAACTTTTCAACTACTTACACCTTGGTAGAGCGTTGATCCTCGCGTAGACATTGTGCGGCAAGAATACCCTCCGAGGCAGGATCCTCTGATGAAGATTTCTTCTCCCGTTTGGAAATCTTAGTTTCTGGATCTTCGGAGGTAGTCCTCTTCCTTCCCCGGGGAGTGAGAATGTCAGCTTCTTCCCTTCGGTTGTCGTCCCTCGCGGAGGCGCTCATCCCCGTGGTTGGAAAAAGTAGCGAGTGAGGCCCGCTTTCACCCTCTATACTCCCCCCATCATCTTCCTTTGAGGGCATTGGATAAGGTGCCGGCTCGAGCATCTTGTCCAGTACTGGATTGCCCAAGCCATCAGGAAGGGGGGCCGAACACCTGATCATCATCGCCTTTGTTATCCAGTCCTGGTCAAAGAGCGGCTCTTTAGAATGATGCCATAATAAGTAAAAGGACAGCAGGTTCGGCACGGGATTACTTACTTGGGCAGCGGGGCGGTTGCAGCTCAGGCCCACGTCCTCAGTGGTGTTCGGACACTCTATTTGGGGTCCGAAGAACGATTTGTACATCTCTTCGTGCGTCATGCCAAGGAAATGTTGAATAGCTCGCGGTCCTTCCGGGTTGAATTCCCACATGTGGAGGGGCCGACGTTTGCAAGGCTGGACTCGACGAACTAGCATAACTTGCATTACCATAACCAGACTGAAATCTCTCTCAAAGAGATCTCGGATACGGCTTTGTAGTATTGGAACATCCTTGGATGGACCCCAGCTCAGCCCCCTGCTGATCCATGACATCAGTTGTGGTGGGGGCCCCGAGCGAAAGGTGGGGGCAGCTACCCACTTGGCACTTCGGGGAGCCGTGATGTAAAACCACTCCCGCTGCCACAATCCGGACACCTCTCGGAAGGAACCCTCAGGCCATGGAGTATCAGCAATTTTGCTTATTAAAGCGCCTCCGCACGTTGCGTGCCGCCCCTCGATCATCTTCGGCTTCACATTGAAGGTCTTGAGCCACATGCCGAAGTGAGGGGTAATGCGGAGGAAGGCCTCACATATGACAATAAATGACGAGATGTGAAGAAGGGAATCCGGGGCCAGATCATGAAAATCTAGCCCATAATAGAACATAAGACCCCTAACAAAGGGATCCAGAGCGAGGCCTAGTCCTCGGAGGAAGTGGGAGACAAACACGACGCTCTCGTTGGGTTCGGGAGTAGGGACGACCTGCCCTCGGGCAGGCAGCCGATGCGAAATTTCGGCGTTCAGATATCTTGCCTCCCTCAACTTCTTGATGTCCTCCTCTGTGACGGAGGAAGGCATCCACCGACCTTGAAGGTTGGATCCGGACATAGTTGAAGGTATGAAGCACCTGACCTAAGCTTTGGGTGTTAGAACTCGAGGCGGGGGAAGGATTCAATTAAGCACAAGAGGGAAAAAAGAAAAATCCTTGTCCCCTTTATAAAGAGGGTGAATATCAAGCATCCTCCTCGTGGCCGTTCGGGACTTGCCTAAGATCTAGGAGTCCTACCAACAGGCACAGTTGGGTTACCCACGTCTGTATTGATGAGAATCCCGTGATAAGGGGGACACGATCTCTGCTTTGACAAGACGTGTCAAGAAAACTGCCTCGCGTTATGTGCGGAGCTAGCTGAGAAAAACGGTTCGAATAATGACCGGGCCATGGCATGATGTCATGCTGCCAAAACATGTCAGCAGATTAGATTTGTGGAAATATTATTCTCTCTACAGTGGTATGTGGAACTTATTTTGCAGGGCCGGACACTATCCTTGTATTCAAAACTCTTCCATGGTGTATGCGAAGGAGGAACCCGCCTTGCAATGCCGAACACAACACTACGCGCCGGACTCATCGTCATTGAAGCCTGGTTCAGGGGCTACTAAGGGAGTCCTGGATTAGGGGGTCTCCGGACAGCCGGACTATATCCTTTGGCCGGACTGTTGACTATGAAGATACAAGATTGAAGACTTCGTCCCATGTCCGGATGGGACTCTACTTGGCGTGGAGGGCAAGCTAGGCAATACAGATATCTATATCCCCTCCTTTGTAACCGACCTTGTGTAACCCTAGCCCCCTCCAGTGTCTATATAAACCGGAGGGTTTTAGTCCGTAGGATAACATACAATCATACCGTAGCCTAGCTTCTAAGGTTTAGCCTCTTTGATCTCGTGGTAGATCAACTCTTGTACTACTCATATTATCAAGAACAATCAAGCAGGACGTAGGGTATTACCTCCATCAAGAGGGCCCGAACCTGGGTAAACATCGTGTCCCCTGCTTCTTGTTACCATCCGCCTTAGACGCACAGTTCGGGACCCCATACCCGAGATCCGCCGGTTTTGACACCGACACCCCCCGAGCGCCGCTGCCTGTGCAGAGTGCGCGACCGCCTACACCGAGAGCGCCGTCGCATCCGCATTGAGTGCGGCCGCTTCCGCCGAGAGGGCGTCTGCGGTAGCCGATAGGGCAGCTGCATCAGCCGAGACGCCTGCAGCTGCTGCTGCGACGGCAGCTGCAAACGCTGAGAGGGCTCGAGCTGTCATCCATGCCGCTGATGTCGCCCTGGCCCGGGTCGAGGCCATCCACGCCAAGATCGAGGATGCACACGCCAAGATATTCCAGGCCACCTCAGACTCCAGCATGCAACCCACGTCTAAAAAGGCGGTGCTGGCCATGGAGCACCTGCTTCCTCATGAGGTCGCCGAGCGGGAGCTAGAGATGCAGGAGGCGGCGGAGATCGAGGAGCGCCGGGAGGAGGAGTTGCACGTAGCCGAGGTCAAGGTAGAGAAGAGTCTGTCCGTTGAGGAATCGGCGGTGGAGTCCCAACGCGAGCTCTGGCGCAGCCACTACTATGAGTACTACAACCTTGAGGGCGGCACTGATGACGAGGACGAGGACGCGGTCAACTTCTGCAGGGGTGACGCGGAGTCCACCAACGGTGGCATGTCGCCAGGACAAGTCCTCGACATCTCATCACACACCGGTGATGCATAGGCCGGCGCGGCGGTGGATTTTTAATTATGCGTACTTAGGCTTTGTTTTTAATGCTAGTATTTTGTTAGAGCAATGTTTAGGTCAACTGGCTCTGTGTAATTACTAAAATTGCTCGATTCAGTAAGTGTGGTCTCTCTGCTGTCCGCTCTTTTGTGTGCCCAAATTCGCAAGCGATGTTAAAGTATGCAATGACGTACCCGGGGAAATTTCCACCAAAATTTGAATTATCAAACTCATCCCATGTGCGTAAAGCAGAAGAATCGTTTGCGATGCACACAATCATTCAAAGTGCATGGTCCGGTGGCACCGCACGCAAAGTTTCCCTCCACATTTCCAAAATTTTGGCCTACCACCAAAATATCTACCCCCGCCCCTGCCCCCTTCCCCACACCCTTTTCTCCCCGACCACAAGTCACATTACCCCCGTTTCCTCCTTCCTTCCTTCCTTGCTAAGCTATAGCCGCTTCCTCGCTCTTGCTGTCTCGCATCCTACCGCCGGGGTCGCCATGGTCTTCTTCAAAGACATCTCCAGCGGTTCCTCCTCCGGCGACTACTCCTTCACCACCCGGGTATGCCTCTCTTCTCTCTCTCGGGCTATGACTTGGAATGAAGGATTTTTACCCGGAGGTCGATTTGAGTCATTTATTTCTCTTGTAGCTCCCTAACACCATCAGTAGCAACGAATGGAGCGGGGTGGCTGAAGATCTATCTGCTCATTGTCACCATCAATCTCCATGCGTGAAGCTACTTGCGTTTGATTCTGTGGACACTGGGATGAAGTTTCTGGCATGTGTAGAGAAGGTTAGAACCTCTTCCGTTTTTACAAATCATTTGTTAGATGTGATTCAGACACTGTCACGATCCCAACCCATTCATACCACACCTTCAACCAAACGCATCCTAAGACAGTGTCACAGTTTGTACCTGGTATCTTAAATTGTTGCCTCTCATCAGCGGTGCCATTAGAAAATTATTTGGCACCGCTTCAGCAGTTTGTGCAGCCAACTTTGGTCCACACATCCGAGAAGCCAAGTAGTAAAATACTAAATCTTTATGGCACAAAGGAATTGGGCATCAGAGCAACTACGTGCTCCGGAGTCCGGGTCCCTGATTTTTTTCGCTGCATCAGCTCGCCAGTTCAGGGCACCGGTGCGAGATGTAGCAACAGTTGTCTTTACACCAGTTTTGGCATACATAGTGGACGTCCTTAGTGTATTAGTTCTATGTTACTAAATTTGTGCATGTACACACCTGTTAGTATCAATTTGCTGTCATCCACTATGCTGTTGCAGTTATATTTACCTTCCTCATAAAATGTTCAATTTGTTATTTATTGTACATGAGTAAGAACTTGTAGCGTCGTTGTAGTTAATTATAGCTTCTGATGTTCCAGAATTTGGTTGTTGTCTCAGTACCAATTATTTCATTTGCACATTGATCTTTTTGAGAAGATATGTCATAATTAACATGTTTCTTCAGTTTTTCAAAATAAGCATTGGTGATTTTATATGTTGCTATAAACCCATTTCCCCTACAATTGTTACTGGTCTAGTTTTAAATATTATAGGATGAACGGAAGTGTTCTTACTTGGAGTGGGTTGATCAAGAGTGGCCACAATCTTTGAAGATGTGCCTAACGAAGCTCTGGAGCATGTATGAGGAAGTGAACACAGCTAGGCTTAGAGAAAGTCTTGTCAATGCTGAAGCATATTTCAAGATGCGGGATAAAAAGTTGAAGGTGGAGAATGAGCTCGGATTTTTTTTTAAAAGACTTTGCTAAGATGGTGTTGGCGAAGGAAGAGGGACTTTCCCAGTTGGCCCGTGCAAAACGGGTTCTTACTGAACTGAAAGCAGAGGTGGATAAGACGAGCCTGGATGATCTCGGTTAGGGAAATGAATATATTGTTCTTATGAAGTTGAACTAGCTATATGTTGTACCGTGTTGTTTTCATCTAGCTACCGTACTGTGATGTTATAATATATTTCTGTGCCTGATATGAAATTAGCAAACAGCTATTCCATATGAAATGTGAATTTGCGTAATACTGGAATTATTAATTGTAAACTAATAAACCTGCAAAATGTGTCATGGACCTTTGCAAACGGTTCTAGCAGTAAAAGCGGTTGCGATGGATAGCCCAAGCCACACATTTTTCTTCATCAAATCGTGTGTGATATAGTTGATAAAAGCAAACAATCAACCAAGAAAGACCGTGTTAGTTACAACTTTCACACACGAGCCTACACATAAAACTATGTGGGATTTACGTCCGAACAGAAACGTTTTCCCTGGATTGACTGTGTGGGATGTACATAAGAATGGAAACATATTCCTTGGATTGATCGTGTGTGATATACATACGAACGGAAATGTTTTTCTGAGATTCACCGTGTGGGTTGTACATACCTACGGAAATGATTTTCTCGGATTACCGTGTGGGATGTACATACATACGGAAATGATTTATGGGATTCACCGCGTGGGATGTACATACCTACGGAAATGATATCTGGGATTCACCATGTGGGATGTACATACCTATGGAAATGATTTTTGGGATTCACCATGTGGGATGTGCATACCTACGGAAATGATTGGGTTTCGATGCCTCACCCGATCGCACAAGGCCCTAGCCTGGGTCCCAGGAGGGCCTATCCCCGACTATTTCTGGGTCGTGTGGGAAGGATACCCTATCGCACACACTCACTTGGCGACGGTTCCAAATGCTGTCACGGAAAGGGGTAAAAACCCGTTTATTTAGGACCGACGTGCACCAGTGGGTGCGAACCCTTGTGCCAGAGAAGGAGGGTGGCTTATATAGAGTGCGGCAGACCCCTCCAGCCCTCAGTTACACTGGGTTCAATGTAAGTTAAGACAGGGGCGTTACTGGTAACGCCTGCTATAAATGACTATTAATGACCTTTAAGACTACGGAGTGAACGCTTGACCGTTGCCATCCTGGGGTGGCTTTAGATCTTCTATACTCCGAGTGATTCTTCATATGGTCGAGTGACTCTATCTTGGTCGAGTGGAATTAGGGTATCCGAGTGGAATAGTTGGTCGAGTGGATTGCACTCCAAGGTGATTTCACTCGGTATCTTCTGTTGTACTTTGAATATGTTTGACTCTAGGGCAGTGTCCTTGGGTAAGGCGTCTAGGTCAGGCCTATGATCCTACCCTAGGCACATGTCATCATCATTAGCCCCCGAATGGACTGAGATCCGAGTAAAGAAGGGTTGAAGTTGGTTCCAACCTGATTCCATGCTTCGGAGGCATTTCATCGGAGTCTGGAAATCATACTGGAACTTCAACCTTGCATCCATCGCCTTGATCGATTCTGAGGTCGTTGAGTGAATTACTCGTAAATCTTTGAGCAAATTAGAGTGTGAAATCTTTGGCGCGATTGATTGCTTTGCGGTTCTCGGATCTCACGGGATTCGTAATTTTGGAGAAGCGCGCGGGACAGAGCGTGGCGTAGTAAGCGGAACAGATAGACAGAGGCGCCTCAATTTCCATGCGGCCTTTTTCGCCACGTATTGAGCGAGCATCAGTTGCGGGATGTGGTAGGATTTCTCGGGGCCATGGGTCAGCCACTCGAAAGGGGTCCCACAAAAGGCATCGAGGACAATGCGTGACACTGTGCATTCCATTCTCCCTCGTGCTCCCCTCTACTCTCAACGCTTCCCCCCAGTCAACATGCACTCCGCCGCCATGGCGAAGGACAAGACGGCGGGCCTGGAGCACACGAAGAAGGTGACAGCGGCGGCCAAAGGCAAGAAGACAGCTCGAGGGTCGTTGTCGCGGTCCGGTCTGCCGCCTGGTTGGATCCAGGGGGACTAGATCCGCTCCACCGTCGAGCAGGAGGACGAGAGGCTCGCCGCGGATGGCATGATTGTTGACGGATCTTGGAGGCTGCCGGAGGGGGAATCTGAGCCCCAGCCGTGCGAGGGTGAGCGTGTCCTCCTCACCACCCACGTAGACTGAGGTTTTTCCCTTCCCCCGAATCCATTCTTTCGGGGTTTCTTGAACTTTTTCGGTGCTCAGATTCACCATTTCCCCCAAACACAATTATGTAGCTTGCTACGTACATCTCATTGTGCGAAAACTTCCTGGGCTATCAACCACACTAGGGTCTTTTCAAACACATCTTCACTTGCCGTTCTCAAACGGTGAAGAAAGCAAATCCGACTGACGAAAAGATGCACATGATCCAGATGTGCGGGGGTTTAGGGATTCAAACTAGGGGTAGAAGCACTTTTCCTTCCATGACCCTTCCCGAGTCAGTCAGAGGATGGCAGTCGACCTAGTTCTACTGCAAAGACATCCTGACTCCTGGTCAGTCGACCGGCCTCCCTCCTTTCACCATCAAGAGACTCTGCCAACCTTCTTCACTTATTGTAACTCCAGAAGACAAGGGCGAGGTGTCTGTCGGTGTTGAAACCGGCGGATCTCGGGTAGGGGGTCCCGAACTGTGCGTCTAGGCCGGATGGTAATAGGAGGCAGGGGACACGATGTTTTACCCAGGTTCGGGCCCTCTTGATGGAGGTAAAACCCTACGTCCTGCTTGATTGATATTGATGATATGGGTAGTACAAGAGTAGATCTACCACGAGATCAGAGAGGCTAAACCCTAGAAGCTAGCCTATGGTATGATTGTATGTTATGGTTGTTGTCCTACGGACTAAAACCCTTCGGTTTATATAGACACTGGAGAGGGTTAGGGTTACACAAGGTCGGTTACAAAGGAGGAGATATCCATATCCATATTGCCTAGCTTGCCTTCCACGCCAAGTAGAGTCCCATCCGGACACGAGACGAAGTCTTCAATCTTGTATGTTCATAGTCTAACAGTCCGGCCAATGGAGATAGTCCGGCTGTCCGGAGACCCCCTAATCCAGGACTCCCTCAGTAGCCCCTGAACCATGCTTCAATGACAATGAGTCCGGCACGCAGTATTGTCTTCGGCATTGCAAGGTGGGTTCCTTCTTCGAATACATCACAGAAGAACTTGAAAACGAGGATAGTGTCCGACCCTGCAAAATAAGTTCCACGTACCACCGTAGAGAGAATAATATTTTCGCAAATTCAATTTGCTGACTTGTTTTGGCAGCATGACGTTATGTCATGGCCCGGTGATTATTCAAACCGTTCCCTTTAACCAGCCCCGCACATAACGCGAGGCAGTTTTTCGACACGTCCTGTCAAAGCAGAGATCGTGTCCCCTTATTACGGGATTCTCATCAATACGGGCGTGGGTAACCCAACTGCACAATCAATTGTGGCGCTTGGGGGATAAGCGAGTTTTACCAGGCAAGTGGGGACGCTTAGCTTCGTCCGCCCATATAAAGGGATAAGGATTCACCTTTCTATCCACGCCCTCTTCCTCCTTTGTTCATCCGTTTTCGCACACTCGAGCTCTAGCGCCCAAGTCCGCACCTCCCACCTCGACGTTCTCCAATCATGTCCGGAGCGGGAGGCAGGTGGATGGTCGCCTCCGTCACGGAGGGAGACATCAAGAAACTAAGGAGAGCCAGATACCTGCCCGACGACATCGCGCACCGGCTCCTAGATGAGGGGCAGCTCATCCCCACCCCCAGGCCCCATGAGAGGGTAGTATTCCTCACCCATTTCCTCCGCCGACTGGGATTCCCTCTCCATCCCTTCGTCCGGGGGCTCATGTTTTATTACGGCCTGGATTTCCACGATCTGGCCCCGAACTTCATCCTCAACATCTTGGCGTTTATCGTCGTGTGCGAGGCCTTCCTCCGCATCAAGCCCCACTTTGGCTTATGGCTGAAGACCTTCAATGTCAAGCCGAAGGTGGTGGGCGGCCGCCAGGCGGAGTGCGGAGGCGCCATGGTGGGCAAGATGCCCAATGTAACATGGCTCGAGGGCTCCTTTGTGGAAACCATAAAGGGGTGGTAATCGGGGTGGTTCTATATCACTGAGCCGCGCGACCCTGCATGGGCAGCGGCCCCCGAGTTCCGATCTGGCATCCCCACGCGGCTCACCTCCTGGAAAGAGAAGGGCCTGTCCTGGGGTAGTTCTAAAGAGCTAACCGGACTCCAAACATGTATTCAAAACATGGTGGACAAGAAGCTCAAGCTTGTAAACATAGTCCAAGTTATGCTCATCCGCCGGATACTCCCGTGCCAATAACGGGAGTTTAACTTGTGGGAGTTCAATCCGGCGCAACATCGAACTCTGAACAGGCTCTTCGACACGACTCATGAAGACGCCT
>NC_041380.1:335982886-335994006 GCF_002162155.2 Triticum dicoccoides | reverse complement strand
AGGATCGCGGATTCAACGCGAAGCGCCAAGCCAGTGCGGTAAGTTGCTTTACCTTTCACAGGATACTTATTTTTTATATAGATTGACTCTATGCGGGATCTAAACTCCCGTACCTTTCAGAGGACTGGCAGAAGATGGCTGGACAGATCGACTGTCCGACTCCTTTGCCCGGAGGCCCCGCAGACGCTCTTCTAGCAAAGATGTTGACTACGGCCCCTTATACGGTGCTGGAAAAGACCAAGAAGGCCAAGGGAACCCGAAAGAGTTCCAGACGCCAGGCGTCGTTGGACTCACCGTCCGATGACTCTGTGGCGCACTCTTCCCTCGAAGACGAGGAAGAAGAAGAAGAAGATGCTCCCCCACCGACTGGGGGAGACAAGAAAAGCAAGGCCGCCCCAACCGGGGAGGCCGGAGGGTCCAAGAAGGGAAGGACTCTCCTTCCGGACGGTTCCACCGCCGCCGACGAAGGCGAAGACGAGTGGTTACCCAGGGTCAAGCCCCCGGGGAGATCGTAAGCATTCGGATACCAGAGTAACTCATAGGATTCCTTTGTCACATTGCTTTCCCTAACGCCGAACGCAATTATGCAGGCCGCCACGAGCCAGTATCGATGTATCATCGAACGGCTCCTTGGGCTTGTCGGACATGGATAGCGATCCAGTCCCGACCGCCACCTCCCCTCATCCTGCCAATGACGCCGAGGTGTTGTCTCAAGAGGCACCGGATCGAGGGGAGACAGTCCCGGAGGCGCCTCAAGGCGACCTTCCGGACTTCGGGAGCCGAGGGGACGGGGCCCTTGAGAGCTCCGAGTTCGGCCCTCAGCCGAACACCGCGCCGGAACCTCCAGCGGTTCCAGGCTCGGGCAGGCGGCCTCCTTCTAAGAGGGGCAAGACGCCTATGCTGGTGACCACTATCCATCCAGAGGCGCCGGACTATCTGCTGGAAGCGCTTCGCAGCGCTTCCATCAACGAGGAGCACAGCACTATCATGAGTGCGGTGATCCAGAAGGTTCAGTCCGCCAAGAGCGGATTGACTGAAGCCTGTGCCAGCCTTCTAACAGGCTTCGAGGTAAGTGTTTTAAAATGTAGTAGAAATATTACCGCATAGACAGTAGCCCCCGATGCTTTGTTCGGTGTTCACAAAGAAAAGCCGAATAGATGATCAAATAATATCGCAGGAGTCTAATATAAGTATGTCAATATGCATATGTAGGCTTCACTGCTGGCGTCCGCCGCACTAACTGCGGAGGTTGCCGTACTGAAGCAGGACCCCGAGGGGTCCAGGAAAGAGCTCGGCCTTGCCAAGAGGCAGCTCGAGGAGAACAAGGGTAAGTAATACCCTATCTTATGTATATATATAAAAGAGGACGCGATTGCAAAATGACAGGAGCATCGTATGTTTGCCAGGGGCCACGACCGAGGTGGCGACCCTGAAGCAAGCGCTAACCAAGGCCGAAGATACAGCAGCCAAGGAGCGCACCGAGCGAGAGAAGCATGAGGCTCGGGTGGGCGAGGTGCAGCAAGAGCTCTAGGTCTCTTGTGGCAAAGCACGAGGCGTTGGAGCTTGACTCCAAGACGCGGGAGTCTGAGCTTGCCGCGGCCCTCGAGAGTGCAAAAAGTGCCAAGGCCGAAGCCCAAAAGGCCCTCCAAGAGATTGACACGATGAAGAAGATAGCGGCGGGTAAGGATTTCTATATGCAAAGCAAGCATGTAAAAGTAAATTACCGATTACTTACCCAAATCCGGAGCTCTCCAGGAGCATTCGCAGATCTGCCCCGCAGTGTGTCCGATGCCACACAATTTTACGAAGCCGAGGACGGAAGCTCGACGGAGAAGTTGTTCTGGTCTCAGTATGCTGAGGCCGAACATCCGGTGCCAATGAGCGACCAGCTGAAGCAGATGGTCGAACTACATAAGGCGGCCGATCAGGCCATGAAGAGCTTTATAGTCTGGCTGTGGCCTGGCGACGCCCTTCCGAACAGCTTCTTCGGCCTGGTGAGGCGGCTTGTGGATGCCTGCCCGCGGCTGGAGGTCGTCAAGCGATCTGTCTGCATTGAAGGTGCACGCCGGGCTTTCGCCCGTGTGAAATTGCAGTGGGTCAAGCTAGACGCAGTGAAGCTGATCAAGGAGGGGCCACTAGAGGGCAAGGAGCACCGCCACCCCAAGATGTACTACAAGGGTGTTCTGCCAGGTGCCCGTCTCATCGCGTACGAGTGTTCAAAAGATGTAATATTTGAATGAGACTTGCTCGTTTTATCCTGTATGTATGAAAACTTGTTTCATATGCGCTATGCAACGCTTGTTGGAATTTAAAATATTACCTTCTATTTGGCTATTTATCGAATCTGAGAGATGGCTAGTCCTCGGCTTCTGCCCCCATGCCCCGAGTGCTGGGGTGGTCGGCATAAACCTGAGCACTCTTGTTCCCATGTTTGGGTCCTTCGAGGGAGGTGCTCAGGACAGCGAACAAGGCAACCGGACTAATGATGCTTTATCACTCTCACTTAGCCATAGAATGTTATAATTTTAAATTTCGGCGAAGCCCCTGGTATTCGGAAGGCCAAATTCGGGGCACGATACATGCCTTTAAGCCGGACAGGGCCGGCCCCTCGCTCTAAGCAGCATAAGTCTTTAGGGACTTGAAAACCTCACCGAACAGCAACCAGTCTCTCGCCTTATCATGACAGTCAGTTTTAGCTTTCTCTACTGAGGTGCTGAACCCAGCAGAACCGGGGCACAATCGCAGTACTTCTCCTAGCGCTACCTTAGCCGATAGAGCGGAACGTAAGGTACCAAAACATAGGAGCCGGGCAAACCCAACATTTGACCAAAGACATAATTCGGAGCTAATGCATATACTATAAGTTCGGGGTGCCGCACTTGTGAAAGTGTTCGGACTTTTCACACCATATTGCGGGGTACGTAAGCCCCTGGTGTATTGGCCGTACCAAAGTGTACGGTTGCAAGGCGTCGTTAATGAACACACACATATATATAACAAGAATGCAATAATAGTCGTAATGTCATGCATTGTTTATTAAAAATTTGCGTTAAAGTAGAGTGATATAGATAGTGCGATAAGCAAAGAGTAGGACTATGTCCCTTCCAAGGGCAAGCTGAGGAATGATGTTATTTCACTCGTTACTGTAATCAACCTGGGAATTCCGTGGTATAACGTAGCTGTCTGCCTCCTTGGTTGCTGCATCATGTGTTCGGCAATAGTGCTGCCGGATAGTGTTTCCAGAGATTAAGGTCCTGAAAGAAAAAGAAAAATAACCGAACGGGAAGCCCCTAGTGCAGTTTAGGCCCCGTCTAGGGGTGTGCCATAGTTGTGCCGCCCTCCCCACCTGTGCCCATGGTATTTTTAATGCGTAATTATGTACGCGCGGCACGAGTTTTGCTGCTGGGCTGGCATTAGGGTGGCCGCCGTATTGCTACGCGAGCTCAGATCGCGCCAGGCGGTCTATTTGCCAATTGCCCTGAGCACGCTTGAAGGTGTCCGGGCTGTGCAACACCGAACTGGTTGATTTCCTTGAGATGCTGCTTTGCGTTTCTGCTGCGAGGGCTGCGGTGTGCTCCTCTGTTCGGAGAGAGCGCTTTGGGTTTCCATTGACTGTAATAACTCCGCGAGGTCCTGGCATCTTGAGCTTGAGGTATGCATAATGCGGTACCGCATTGAATCTAGCAAATGCGGTTCGCCCGAGCAGCGCGTGATAACCACTGCGGAACGGGACTATATCGAAGATTAACTCTTTGCTTCAGAAGTTATCCAGGGATCCGACGACCACTTCCAGTGTAATTGAGCCTGTGCAATGGGCCTCTACACCTGGAATGACGCCCTTAAAGGTCGTTTTTGTGGGTTTGATCCTTGAGGGGTCTATACCCATTTTGCGCACTGTGTCCTGATAAAGCAGGTTCAGGCTGCTGCCGCCGTCCATAAGGACTCAAGTGAGGTGAAATCCATCGATGATTGGGTCTAGGACCAGTGCGGCGAATCCGCCATGACGGATACTAGTGGGGTGGTCCCTGCGATCGAAGGTGATCGGACAGGAGGACCAAGGGTTGAACTTTGGGGCCACTGGCTTCAACGCATATACGTCCCTGAGCGCACACTTCCGCTCCCTCTTGGGGATGTGGGTTGCGTATATCATGTTCACCGTCCGCACTTGCGGGGGAAACCTCTTCTGTCCTCCAGTGTGCGGCTGTCGGGGCTCCTCCTCGTCATCGCTATGCGGCCCCTTGTCCTTGTTTTCGGCAATTAACTTGCCGGCCTGCTTGAACACCCAACAATCCCTGTTGGTGTGATTGGCTGGCTTGTCTGGGGTGCCGTGTATTTGACACGAGCGATCGAGTATACGGTCCAAGCTGGACGGACCCGGCGTACTTTGTTTGAATGGCTTTTTCCGCTGACCGGGTTTAGAGCCTTTGAATCCGGCATTGACTGTCGTATCCTCAGTATTTTCGCTATTAATGCGGTGCTTATGATTGTTGCGACGTGACCTGCTATTGCCGTCCTTGGTATCTGAGGTACCATGGTTCTTTGATATGTTATTACTGCGAGCCAGCCAGCTGTCTTCTCCCGCACAAAAGCGGGTCATGAGCGTCGTGAGAGCTACCATAGATTTCGGCTTTCCCTGACCAAGGTGTCGGGCTAGCCACTCGTCTCGGATGTTGTGCTTGAAAGCCGCTAAGGCCTCCGCATCCGGATAGTCGACGATTTGATTTTTCTTTGTAAGGAACCGAGTCCAGAATTGCCTGGCCGACTCTTCTGGCTGCTGAATTATGTGGCTCAAATCATCGGCGTCTGGTGGTCGCACATAAGTGCCCTAAAAGTTGTCGAGGAATGCGGCTTCCAGATCTTCCCAACAGCTAATGGAGTCCGCTGGCAAGCTGTTAAGCCAATGTCGCGCTGGTCCTGTGAGCTTTAGTGGGAGGTATTTGATGGCATGTAAGTCATCACCGTGGGCCATGTGGATGTGGAGGAGGAAGTCCTCAATCCATACTGCGGGATCTGTTGTGCCGTCGTATGATTCAATATTTACAGGTTTGAAACCTTCTGGGAACTGATGTTCCATTACTTCGTCTGTGAAGCATAAGGGGTGTGCGGCGCCTCTGTATTGGGCTATATCGCGACGCAGCTCGAATGGGTCTTGCCCACTGTGTTCGGCCCGGCTGGATTTGCTTTTACTGTATCCGGCGTGACGTTTGTCGTCTCGCAGAGTGGTGCGCCCTCGTGATCCATAGATCGATCTTGAATGCTTTGCCTTGTCCTCCAATATGTCTCGCAGGTCTGGCGTATCTCCCCATGCCTTTTTATTTGAATGGCGTTGGGGTGGAGGCTGAGCTTTTGGCTGGAATGCCTCTCTATCGCGGCCATGAGGTGGCCGATCAGCCGTATCATACGCTTCTTCCTCCAGGCGGGGTAGTAACCTGCGCCTTGGGTAACTCTTGGAGGGGCGCTCGAGTTTATATTCCTCGGCCGCGAGGACTTCAGTCCATTTGTCAGCTAGCAGATCTTGATCAGCTTGAAGCTGTTGCTGCTTTTTCTTCAGGCTATTTGCCGTGGCCATAAGCCGACGCTTGAAGCGCTCTTGTTCGACGGGATCCTCTAGTACAACGAATTCATCGTCGCCGAGGCTTGCCTCGTCTTCGGAGGGGGCATGTGATTGTCATCCTCCTCCTCTCCGTCTGCCGCTCTCTCAGGAGAGCTGGCTCCTCCACCCTCCTGCTCTAAATCTTGCTGGAGGGGTTTGTTGTTTTCTTCGGCACTATCCGGAGTGTTATTATCTCCTGTGCCGGTATCACCACTTTTGCTTTGGCGGGACTTAGAGCGGCGCCGCTGACGTCGGCGTTTGGGTTGCTTCTTGGAGGGGTCATCCTGCGCTATCCCGTTGCCATTGCCTTCTTTGGGTGTATCCACCATGTATATGTTATATGACGAGGTGGCTTTCCAGTGCCCTATAGGTGTTGGTTCATGTTCATCTCCGACATCGTCGTCCATACCATCGATGTCTTCGGAGTCGAAGTCGAGCATGTCGGTTAAATCATCGACAGTGGCTACGAAGTGGGTGGTGGGTGGGCGTCGAATTTCTTCGTCATCCGCATCCCAATCCTGTTGGCCATAATCCAAAGAGAGAGACCTTAGTGAATTCAGAATGTCGCCGAAGGGCAAGTGCTGAAAGATATCCGCGGCGGTGAATTCCATGATCGGCGCCCAATCGGATTCGATTGGCAGGGGCGCGGATGGTTCGGAGTCCGGAAAAGAGTCCGGTACCTTGGAGTCACGGGCTGCGCAGAGGGTTAGGCTGGTGCTCGGCTCGGTCGCCGTTGAGACTGCAGCCCCTAAGGCAGTGTCTAACCACCCGTCCTCGACTGGCGCAGTTGGCTCCGAGCTAAGGGTCGGAGCTGATGCGGGCGCAGCCTCTGGGGTACTGTTCGGCGGCAGAGCTAGGTCATACCCATCGCGACAGTGCGGTGCACCCGGCTGTGGCTTGAATCCGTCGAAGATCAAGTCTCCGCGGATGTCGACCGTGTAGTTCAAACTTCCAAATCTGACCTGATGGCCAGGGGCGTAGCTTTCAATCTGCTCCAGATGGCCAAGCGAATTAGCCCGCAGTGCAAAGCCGCCGAATACGAAGATCTGTCCGGGGAGAAAAGTCTCACCCTGGACCGCATTGCTATCGATGATAGTGGGAGCCATCAAGCCTAACGGCGATGACACAGAGGAACTCTCAATGAAAGCACCAATGTCGGTGTCACAACCGGCGGATCTCGGGTAGGGGGTCCCGAACTGTGCGTCTAGGCCAGATGGTAACAGGAGGCATGTGACACAATGTTTTACCCAGGTTCGGGCCCTCTTGATGGAGGTAAAACCCTACGTCCTGCTTGATTGATATTGATGATATGGGTAGTACAAGAGTAGATCTACCACGAGATCAGAGAGGCTAAACCCTAGAAGCTAGCCTATGGTATGATGGTATGTTATGGTTGTTGTCCTACGGACTAAAACCCTTCAGTTTATATAGACACCGGAGAGGGTTAGGGTTACACAAGGTCGGTTACAAAGGAGGAGATATCCATATCCGTATTGCCTAGCTTGCCTTCCACGCCAAGTAGAGTCCCATCCGGACACGAGACGAAGTCTTCAATCTTGTATCTTCATAGTCTAACAGTCCGGCCAATGGAGATAGTCCGTCTGTCCGGAGACCCCCTAATCCAGGACTCCCTTAGTGTCCCTTTTAGTCGACGCAGTAGTTAACTTAGTTTGGGAGGGTGTGAGTGGCATGGATCTGTTGGAGGTGTTCCTCAGTCGACGTATCCAGCCTCTCCAAGCATGTGATCATCCAATGTGGTTGTACTCGGGCCCTGAAGACACTGCTCGTGTCCACCCAGAGGAGGTTGTCGAGAAGAGGGTGGCTCAGTGGCTGCGGAGCATTACTGGGAACAAGGATAACCCCAGGGGGTCCAAAAGGGTTCTGCCATTCAACGCCGACCACGAGCCAGAAGAGATCAGGCTCTAGTTTCTGAGTGTTTTCTTATTTCAGTATGCAATTGTTCTTGAATCTGACTGATACTTGTAGCTTATGTCTTACAGATTTATACCAATATGTATTTGATGCCCAATGGGGAGCAACTCCAAGAGGGAGCGGAGAGTGATGCTGACACTGCCGATTGGTAGTACGCAGATGACAGTGAGGAGGACGATGAGGACTCGAGCAACAGTGAGGAGGTTGACTCGCCACCCTGCTTAGATCATCGTTCCAAATAGTCGTAGGATCCTGCGGGCGGGCGCGGCAAAACAGCTCCGCCAAGTACGAAAGTTCCGAAGCGCACTCGTACCTCGACTCTAGAGCCGTCGAAGAAGGCCGTGAAGCAGCCCAAGGTTGTCCCACCGAAGCCCCAGAAGGCCTTGCCCAAGATCAAGGTGGTTGTTCTCATTGCCTCTGCATAAGCTTTTGTTTCTTCGCTTTGTCTTCTGTGTTGTCGTCGACTCATGCGCTTTCTTGACCGAGTGAATTCTAGAGATTTTAGTGCCACGAATTCTGCAACATCCATGGAGGTCGATGGGGAGCATGGTGATGCAGAGACTGCGGACACGGCTACCTCTCGGGTGGGTATGATACCATAATCACATTCATGTCCTGTCAATTGCTTCTCTAGTCGATTAAATTTTTACTGTTGAGTGTTTGCAGCACCAACAAATGTTATCCAGCTTCCTGATGATGATGATGAGGACATGCCCCCAAAGAACACCGGGAGGGGAGGCAGCACTTTGAGCAAGAGGACTTCTCGCTCAGCATCAGAACTTGTGGTCCAACAACTTGTTGATCCAGTACGGACTTCAGTCTCTTCTGTTGACCCTCTGTCTACTGGCCAACCCTCAGCATCGACTGCTCAGGTGCCTGCCCCGATCGCGCAAGTTCAAGTTTCAGCTCCACCGACCACGTCGTCAGTTCCATCGTCTCCTTTATTTGTCACTCACCATGTCCCGGAAGACCAAGTAGGAGCTGCCAAGGAGGCCATGATCCAAGCAGGTCTAATGATGGACCGACTGAAAGTGGTCTATGACACCAGCAAGGCCGCCTATGGTGCCAGCTCTGCCCTCCAAGCCAATGTCCGAGTAAGTGAGATTATAAGTTTCTTTTCAATTGGTTTCCAGCTTGACCTATGCTCTGTTAGAATATGCTACCTGAAAATTGTTGCTTTATTATTTGTAAGATGTCAATCTGTTTCTGCATATGTACACCCAGTGGGTGTGAGTCATGTAGCTGTTTGCAAATCTTTTCACTCAAATTAGATAGTTCATGTCGAGTGAATTATTGGTCCAGTGGGGGCACGCTGAGTGCACCTACTGGGTGTAGTCCCCGAGACCGTTGTTGACTGCTGGAAGTCAACGGTGGTCTTAAAACTTTCTTTTCTCTCTTTTTTATACTCCTTCCACTCGTGGTGGGCAGACCATGTCGAGTGGGAGATCGAACCATTGGGGGCACGCCCAGTGCACCCACTGGGTGTAGTCCCCAAGACTGTTGTTGAATGTTCGATTCGGCAGTAGTCTTAGAAATCTTTTTTACTACTTGCATTTATAACACGGAAGTGACTGGTCTTTGTTTTTGTCGACTAACATATCTTGTTGTTGATTGCAGAAATATTGTGAGCTTGAAACCAAATTTGTTGATTTGGAGAAGAAGCAGATTGATCTCAACCTCGATCTGGAGTTAGCCAAGAAGAACTCAAAGAAAGCCCAGGACGAAGCAGCTGTCATGGGAGGTAACAATTTGTCGACTGTTCGCCTTGTGATCTTTTTTCCTTTTCATCCTTTGAACCGAGTGGCTCCACTCGAACAGATGTGTGTAATGAAAACCATCAACTCCAAGCTCGTATGAAGAATGTTATTTATTTAGACAAAATGAAGCAGGCTCTGGAGCAGAAGGACCTTGACCTTGCAGCGGCGCAGAAGACAGTGCGTGAGAAGACTGAACTTGCTGACAAGAAGCTGGCTTCAGTCGGAAAGTTGGAAGAAGAGAACACCAAGTTGAAAACTAATGTTGATGAAGTGAAGAAAGAAGTCGCGCAGGTGAAGGAGGAGAAGGTGTCCTTGGCTGACAAAGTTGATGTTCTCACTCGGAAGAGAGACGAACTGGAAACTTATCTGGGAGGTCTTGCCAAGAAGATGTTCCTCATGCTTGAAGGTATTTCTCTTTATCCGACTGATTACAAGAAACTTCTTCTCCATGGAACTGCCAATCCATTACTTTTTTGTGCATGCAGAATTCTGTAAGAACTTTGAGGAAGAAACTGGGTGGATCGAGACATGTATGGATTCTATCAACTCCCCCGTCAAGGACGAAGCTGCGATGAACATGCTGCGACTAGAATCTCGCCTTGCCAGTGTCTTGGATTACACCGCTCGACTGAAGGTCATGCTATCTCGGATCGACAGGGAGTTATGGCCAGAGGATGTGTTTCTAAACGATCTCGAGTCAGTGATGACTCGACTCAACAGCACCCCATTGCGAGTGCAGGCATGGAAGAAGTCAGCTGCCCGCTGCGGTGCTGACATGGCTTTATCACTCGTCCGCGTACATTGCAAGGAAGTCAAAGAAGAGCAGCTAGCAGCTATTAAGGTTGCAAACACTAAGAAGCTTCGATTCCAATCCTTCATGGAGACCTTCATCGACGCATCCACTCGCATCGCAGATGGCATCTACTTGGACAGTTTCGTCGAGCCAGCAAGTCCCTCCTGTCGAATGAAAAACTTGATAACTTGATTTTATTTGCCTCTGAATGCCGAGTGATCCTGTAATTGTTAAACTATTTCGGGCTTGGTGCTCGAGTACTTCTACTGATGATTCTGAACCTTGTTGGATTTATCCAAACTTGGTTGCTTCTTTTGAATGCAGTTGTTTTGTCTTTATTATCTTCGGATTTCTTGACTTGGGCAAATTTAGAGTCGCAGTTGAATCTCCGAGTGAGAGGATCGCTCTTCACGCAGAATAGAAGTTGTACTTGTGGTGCAGTTCAGAGTGCAACCATACATTGTACCTGTGGTGCAGCTCAGAGTGCAACCATACGTTGTACTTGTGGTGCAGCTTAGAGTGCGACCAGACGCTATACTTGTGGCGCAACTCAGGGTCAACCATACGTTGTACTTGTGGCACAGCTCAGAGTGCAACCAGATGTTGTACTTGTGGCGCAGCTCAGGGTGCAACCAAACATTGTACTTGTGGCGCATCTCAGAGTGTGTGGCTGAGCCTTCGAGTGAGAGGGTTGCTCTTCACTCGGAGTATGTTTTGTAACAGGCGAGTGCGGGATCGCAACTAAGCCCTCGAGTGAGAGGGTTGATCTTCACTTGGAGTATGTTTTGAAACTTAGGCGAATATGGGATCGCAGCTAAGCCCCCTCAAGAGAGGGTTGCTCTTCACTCAGAGTATTTTTTGAAACTTAGGCGAATCAGGGTCGCTGCCCCGAGTGAGAGGGTTGCTCTTCACTCATAGTGTTTTTTGAAACTTAGGCGAGTACGGGATCGTAGCTAAGCCTCCGAGTGAGAGGGTTGCTCTTCACTCGGAGTATCTTTCGAAACTTAGGCGAGTACGAGATCGCAGCTAAGCCTCCGAGTGAGAG
>NC_041380.1:335937733-335982488 GCF_002162155.2 Triticum dicoccoides | reverse complement strand
AGTACAGGATCGCAGGTAAGTCCTTGAGTGAGAGGGTTGCTCTTCACTCGGAGTGTTTTTTGAAACTTAGGCGAGTACGGGATCGTAGCTAAGCCCCCGAGTGAGAGGTTTGCTCTTCACTCGGAGTATGTTTTGAAACTTAGGCGAGTACGGGATCGCAGCTAAACCTCCGAGTGAGAGGATTGCTCTTCACTCTCGGAGTATGTTTTGTAACTTAGGCAAGTACGGGATCACAGCTAAGTCCTTGAGTGAGAGGGTTGCTCTTTACTCAGAGTATGTTTTGAAACTTAGGCGAATCGGGTTCGCGGCTAAGCCTCTGAGTGAGAGGGTTGCTCTTCACTCGGAGCATGTTTTGAAACTTAGGTGAATCGGGTTCGCAGCTAAGCCACCCACTGGGGATTTCGACACATATTTTTATAAACAATGTGAAGGACTCTTATTACAACTCGACGATCCAAGCGCTTAGGTATAAAAGCGGCGGGGCAGATCCGCGTTCCACAAGTGTGGCTCGTCTTCTTTCTTGGCTGCGTTCTAAAGGTGATACACCCCATTGCGGAGCACCATGGTTATGATGAAGGGCACCTCCCAGGCCGGAGCGAGCTTGTGAGGTCATTTCTGGTGCACTCGGAGCACAAGGTCTCCTTCCTGAAATGCTCGTCCTTTGACATTTCGGGCATGGAATTGACGCATGTGTTGTTGATAAATGGTTGATCGGATCAGAGCCATCTCTCATTCTTCCTCTAGGAGATCAACTGTGTCCTAGCATGCCTGTTCTGCTTCAGCTTCTCAGAAGAGTTCCACTCAGGGGGCATTGTGCAGAAAATCACTCAGAAACACAGCTTCAGCGCCATATACCATGAAGAAAGGGGTTCGATCAGTCGACCGATTAGGAGTCGTTCTCAATCCCCATAAGATAGATGGCAACTCAGTCACACAAGCTCTAGTTGCATGCTTGAGGTCGCGCATCAATCGGGGTTTCAACCCTTGTAGGATCAAGCCATTCGCTCTTTCAGCCTGTCCATTTTACTACGGGTGCGCAACGGATGCGTAATCGACCCGAGTGTCTTGGGAAGCGCAGAATGCTCTGAACTCATCGGAATCAAAGTATGAGACATTATCTATGATAATGATGTGAGGGACTCCATATCTGAATATCAGCTCTCTAATGAAACTAATGGCAGTGCTTGAGTCAAGATTTTTGATAGGCTTGGCCTCGATCCATTTGGTGAACTTGTCGACTGCTACGAGCAAATGAGTGAAGCCGCTTCTGCTGGTTTTGACAGGTCCAACCATGTCCAATCCCCAAACTGCAAATGGCCAGATGAGTGGAATAGTCTTCAAGGCGGATGCGGGCTTGTGGGACATGTTTGAGTAAAACTGGCAACCTTTGCACTTGTCGACTATATCTTTATCCTCGCAGCTAGTAGAATCCCGCTCGGTATGCTTTGGCCATGATGGTCTGACAGGACGCGTGGTGACCACATGTCCCTGAGTGGATCTCATTTAAGATCAGTCGACCTTCTTCTGGAGAAATGCACGCTGAGCTACTCCGGTAACACTTTCTCTGAAAAGTTGTCTGCTGATTACTATGAAGGCTTTGGACCTACGAACGATCTGTCGAGCCTCATCCTCATCTTCTGGAAGCTTCTGCCTGAGCAGATATGCAATGTATGGCACTGTCCAGTCGGGGGTGATTACCAAAACCTCCATGATCAGGTCGACAACCAATGGGACTTCAACTTCATTCGGATTGGTTGAGCTTATCGGTTGCGAGGGCTCCTCTGTAAAAGGATCTTCTTGAACTGAAGGGGTGTGGAGGTGCTCCAAAAACACATTACTAGGAATAGGCTTCCGAGTGGAATCTATCTTCTCCAGATCATCGGCTGCTTGATTTTTTTAGTCAGGGTATATGGTGGAGCTCCAACCCTTCAAACTTCTTCTCTAATTTTCTTACTACATTGCAGTAACCAGTCATGGCAGGGCTCCTAATATCCCATTCCTTCATTACCTGATTGACCACCAAATCTGAGTCGCCATAGACCATCAGGCGATAGGCGCCGAGTGAGATGGCCGTACGCAACCCATATAGAAGTGCTTCGTATTCATATTCATTGTTGGAGGAATCAAAGTGAATATGGAGGACATAACTGAGCTTGTCGCCTCTTGGGGATACCAGGCCCACTCCAACACTAGAACCATTCAACATCTTAGACCCATCAAAGAACATAGTCCAATGTTCCGAGTGAACTTGAGTCGGCTGCTATTGCGCAATCCACTCGGCCAAGAAATCTGCAATTGCCTGAGACTTAATTGCCTTTTTTGCTTCAACCTTGATATCAAGAGGGACAAGTTCAATTGCCCACTTCGCCACTCGACCAGTTGCATATTGATTGTTCAAAATTTCAGACAATGGAGCATCGCTGGCGACTGAAATTGAGTGGTCTTGGAAGTAATGTGCAACTTTGTTCGTAGTCAAGTAGATTCCATAGACAAGCTTTTGGTAATGTGGGTACCTTTGCTTGGACGGAGTCAAGACTTCAGAAATGTAATACACTGGGTGTTGCACTTTTGTAAGCCTTGCCTTCTTCTTCTCGCTCGACTATGAGAATTGTGTTGACAACCTGTCCAGTGGTTGTAATATATAACAATAGAGGCTCTTTGCTGACTGGAGCGGCAAGCACCGGCTAGGTGGAAGGCAGGGCTTTGAGCTCTACAAATGCTACTTCAGCTTCAGGAGTCCACTCGAATGTATCAGACTTTTTCATCAGTCGGTAAAGAGGCAGTGCCTTTGCACCGAGATGAGAGATGAACCGACTCAATGCTGCCAAACCACCTGTAAGATTCTGAACATCATGCACACACATAGGGCGTTTCATTCGGAGAATTGCTCCAATCTTTTCTGGGTTTGCATCAATCCCTCGTTCGGAAACGAGAAAACCGAGTAACTTTCCTCCTGGGACTCCGAATATACACTTGGATGGATTGAGCTTGATGTCATATCTTCTTAGATTTGTGAAGGTTTCAGCGAGGTCAGTCAGCAGGTCGGAACTATTGCGTGACTTGATCACGAAGTCCTCGATGTAAGCTTCCACGTTTCGACTGATTTGAGTGAGCAGGCACTTTTGAATCTTGCTCATGAACGTGGCACCAGCATTCTTGAGACCAAAAGGCATGGTGATATAGCAAAAACACCCGAAAGGGGTGATGAAGGCTGTTCTTATTTCATCAGGTCCGTATAGACGGATCTGATGGTACCTGGAATAGGCATCCAAAAAGGATAAACGCTCACACCCCACAGTCGATTCGACAATCTGATCAATGCGGGGTACAGGGAAATGATCTTTTGGGCAGACCCGATTGATATGCTTGAAATCAATACACATGCGGAGTGAATCGTCTTTCTTGGGACCATGACAACATTGGCGAGCCACTCGGAGTGGTATATCTCGCGAATGAACTTAGCGGACAGGAGCCGAGCCACTTCCTCGCCAATTGTCTTTCTTTTCTCCACGGCGAATCGACGAAGATGTTCCTTAACGGGTTTTTCCTTTGGGTCGACACGCAAACGGTGCTCAACCAGTCCCCTGGGTACACCTAGCATGTTAGATGGTTTCCATGCAAAGATGTCCCCGTTCTCACGGAGGAACTGGATGAGCGCTTCTTCCTATTTGTTGTCGAGTGTTGTTGAAATGTGAGTCGGAGCAGCAGAGGGGTTCTCTAGGTGAATTTGTACTGGCTTTGTTTCTCCGGCCGACTGGAATGCTGACTCTGAAGCGGGCTTCTTAGCTTGCAACAAATCACTCGGGTCGGCGTTTTTCTGGTATTCTTCCAACTCCACCGCTGCCATATGTTCGTCAGCGATCTTGGAGCCCTTCTAGAGGCATTCCTCTGCCCTCTGTCGATTTCCTGTGACTATGATCACACCTTTGGGTCCAGGCATCTTCAACTTAAGATACACGTAACATGGGCGGGCCATGAAACGAGCATATGCGGGCCTGCCCAGAATAGCGTGATAGGCACTATGAAAATCCACTACTTCAAACGTCAACTTTTCCTTGCGGGAATTTTTTGAATCACCAAAAACCACATCAAGGGTGATCTGACCGAGTGAATCTGCTTTCTTTCCTGGGATGATTCCGTCGAATCGCATGTTGCTCTCACTGAGCTTGGACATCGGAATGCCCATCCCTCGGAGGGTCTCAGCATACAGAATGTTCAATCCACGGCCACCATCCATTAGAACCTTGGTCAGTTGGGTGCCCCCAACGATTGGATCGACCACCAACGCTTGCCGCCCGGGGGTTGCAACGTGTGCTGGGTGATCGGACTGGTCGAATGTAATGGGAGTTTTTGACCACTTCAAATACGTCGTAGTTGCCGGAGCAACCATGTTCACTTCTATGTTGATAACTTTTAGTCGACTTTTGCTCTCAATGTCAGCAAAAATCACCAAAGTAGCATTGACATTGGGGTAACCATAATCTTCTTCCTTCTATTCCTCCTTATCGGAGTCCTTCTATAGGGGCTGGCCCTCTCTGAACTGCTGAATCAGAAGCGACACTGTTGAGTGGTGTGCTTGGGTAAAATCAGGTTACCCTCCTCATCTTTCTTCGTGTGTATATGACACAGTAAATCCAGGACATCGTTGCCGGACTGATCTTTCACCTTTTTGGGCACCCACGGCCCCTTAGGCTTTCCTTTGAACTTCCCTTGATTCAGAACTGCGGCTTTAGCGGAACCTGCCACTTCAGCTTTACGTTACTGCTTCCGGCCGGAATTTCCTCCTCCGGTGTCTTGGGCGACTGGTTTTCTTTTTTCGCTGCGGAGTCGGTCTTCCTCTTCACCATTAGCATACCGAGTGGGTATTTCCATCTCCGGACCGACCGAATTTCAGGTTGAGCTCTCTGTATCAGACGCCCTCTTTAAAGGCGCAAACTGCCTGATGCTCTGACACATTTTATACCGTATGATGAAGGGTAGTCCATCTCTAGATGAAATCTCTCAAAGTCCCATTCGGCTTCTGAACACAGTGCTGCAATTCAGTTAGCCCAGCGGGTGCTACCTCTTGAGCACTGCGTTGGATTTCCCTGAAGAGGAGAGGATGATGCAGCAAAGTAGCGTAAGTATTTCCCTCAGTTTTTGAGAACCACGGTATCAATCCAGTAGGAGGCTACGCGCGAGTCCCTCGTACCTACACAAAAACAATAGATCAACGCAACCAACGCGCTTAGGGGTTGTCAATCCCTTCACGGTCACTTACGAAAGTGAGATCTGATAGAGATGATAAATAATATTTTTGGTATTTTTGGTATAGAGATGCAAAGTAAAAAGTAAAAGGCAAAGTAAAAGCAAAGCAATAATAAAGTAATGGAGATTGATATGATGAGAAAGAGACCCGGGGGCCATAGGTTTCACTAGTGGCTTCTCTCAAGAGCATAAGTATTCTACGGTGGGTGAACAAATTATTGTTGAGCAATTGACAGAATTGAGCATAGTTATGAGAATATCTAGGTATGATCATGTATATAGGCATCACGTCCGAGACAAGCAGACCGACTCCTGCCTGCATCTACTACTATTAATCCACTCATCGACCGCTATCCAGCATGCATCTAGAGTATTAAGTTAAAAACAGAGTAACGCCTTAAGCAAGATGACATGATGTAGAGGGATAGTTTCATGCAATATGATAAAAACCCCATCTTGTTATCCTCGATGGCAACAATACAATACGTGCCTTGTTGCCCCTTCTGTCACTGGGAAAGGACACTGCAAGATTGAACCCAAAGCTAAGCACTTCTCCCATGGCAAGAACAACCAATCTAGTAGGCCAAACCAAACTGATAATTCGAAGAGACTTGCAAAGATAACCGATCATACATAAAAGAATTCAGAGAAGATTCAAATATTATTCATAGATAGACTGGATCATAAACCCACAATTCATTGTTCTCAACAAACACACCACAAAAAGAAGATTACATCGAATAGATCTCCACGAGAGAGGGGGAGAACATTGTATTGAGATCCCAAAGGAGAGAAGAAGCCATCTAGCTACTAACTATGGACCCGTAGGTCTCAACTAAACTACTCACACTTCATCGGAGAGGCTTGGATGATGATGTAGAAGCCCTCCATGATCGATGCCCCCTCCGGCGGAGCTCCGGAACAGGCCCCAAGATGGGATCTCGTGGATACAGAAAGTTGCGGCGGTGGAATTAGGTTTTTGGCTCCGTATCTGATCGTTTGGGGATACATGGATATATATGGGAGGAAGAAGTACGTCGGAGGAGCTTCAAGGGGCCCACGAGGCAGGGGGCGCGCCCTAGGGGGGACGCGCCCTCCACCCTCATGACCGCCTCGTGGCTTTCTTGGCGGAGGGTCCAAGTCTCCTGGGTCTTATCTGATGAGAAAATCACGTTTCGGAAGGTTTCATTCCGTTTGGACTCCGTTTGATATTCCTTTTCTTCAAAACCCTAAAATAGGAAAAAAAACAGCAATTCTGGGCTGGGCCTCCGGTTAATAGGTTAGTCCTAAAAATAATATAGAAGTGGATAATAAAGCCCAATAATGTCCAAAATAGTAGATAATATAGGATGGAGCAATCAAAAATTATAGATACGTTGGAGACGTATCAAGCATCCCAAGCTTAATTCCTGCTCATCCTCGAGTAGGTAAATGATAAAAACAGAATTTTTGATGCGAAGTGCTACTTGGCATAATTTCAATGTAAATCTTCTTAATTGTGGTATGAATATTCAGATCCAAAAAGATTCAAGACAAAAATTCATGTTGACATAAGAATAATAATACTTCAAGCATACTAACAAAGCAATTATTATTTCTCAAAATAACATGGCCAAAGAAAGCTATCCCTACAAAATCATATAGTCTGGCTATGCTCTATCTTCACCACACAAAGTATTTAAATCATGAACAACCCCATTGACAAGCCAAGTAATTGTTTCATACTTTTGACATTTTCAAAACTTTCTCGATCTTCATGCAATACATGAGCGTGAGCTATGGATATAGCACTATATGTGGAATAGAATGGTGGTTGTGGAGAAGACAAAAAGAGGGGAAGATAGTCTCACATCAACTAGGCATATCAACGAGCTATGGAGATGCCCATCAATAGATATCAATGTGAGTGGGTAGGGATTGCCATGCAACGGATGCACTAGAGCTATAAGTATATGAAAGCTCAACAAAATAAACTAAGTGGGTGTGCATCCAACTCACTTGCTCACGAAGACCTAGGGCATTTTGAGGAAGCCCATCATTGGAATATACAAGCCAAGTTCTATAATGAAAAATTCCCACTAGTATATGAAAGTGACAGAATGAGAGACTCTCTATCATGAAGATCATGGTGCTACTTTGAAGCACAAGTGTGGTAAAAGGATAGTAACATTGTCCCTTCTCTCTTTTTCTCTCTCTTTTTTTTCTTTGGGCCTTCTCTTTTTTTTATGGCCTCTTTTTTTCGTCCGGAGTCTCATCCCGACTTGTAGGGGAATCATAGTCTCCATCATCCTTTCCTCACTTGGGACAATGCTCTAAAAATGATGATCATCACACTTTTTATTTTTCTTACAACTCAACAATTACAACTCAATACTTAGAACAAAATATGACTCTATATGAATGCCTTTGGCGGTGTACCGGGATATGCAATGAATCAAGAGTGACATGTATGAAAGAATTATGAACGGTGGCTTTGCCACAAATACGATGTCAACTACATGATCATGCTAGCAATATGACAATGATGGAGCGTGTCATAATGAACGGAATGGTGGAAAGTTGCATGGCAATATATCTCGGAATGGCTATGGAAATGCCATGATAGGTAGGTATGGTGGCTGTTTTGAGGAAGGTATTTGGTGGGTGTATGATACCGGCGAAAAGTGTGCGGTATTAGAGAGGCTAGCAACGATGGAAGGAAGGAAAGTGCGTATAATCCATGGACTCAACATTAGTCATAAAGAACTCATATACTTATTGCAGAAATCTAGAAGTTATCAAAGCAAAGTATTACGCGCATGCTCCTAGGGGGCTAGATTGGTAAGAAAATGTTGGAAATATGCCCTAGAGGCAATAATAAAAGCATTATTATTATATTTCCTTGTTCATGATAATTGTCTTTATTCATGCTATAATTGTGTTATCTGGAAATCGTAATACATGTGTGAATAACAGACATCAACATGTCCCTAGTGAGCCTCTAGTTGACTAGCTCGTTGATCAACAGATAGTCATGATTTCCTGACTATGGACACTAGATGTCATTGATAACGAGATCACATCATTAGGAGAATGATGTGATGGACAAGACCCAATCCTAAACATAGCACAAGATCGTATAGTTCGTTTGCTAGAGTTTTCTAATGTCAAGTATCTTTTCCTTAGACCATGAGATCGTGTAACTCCCGGATACTGTAGGAGTGCTTTGGGTATGCCAAACGTCACAACGTAACTGGGTGACTATAAAGGTAGACTACGGGTATCTCCGAAAGTGTCTGTTGGGTGACATGGATCAAGACTGGGATTTGTCACTCCATATGACGGAGAGGTATCACTGGGCCCACTCGGTAATGCATCATCATAATGAGCTCAGAGTGACCAAGTGTCTGGTCACGGGATCATGCATTACGGTACGAGTAAAGTGACTTGCCGGTAACGAGATTGAACGAGGTATTGGGATACCGACGATCGAATCTCAGGCAAGTAACATATCGATAGACAAAGGGAATAGCGTACGGGGTTGATTGAATCCTCGACATCGTGGTTCATCCGATGAGATCATCGTGGAGCATGTGGGAGCCAACATGGGTATCCAGATCCCGCTGTTGGTTATTGACCGAAGAGTCGTCTCGGTCATGTCTGCTTGTCTCCCGAACCCGTAGGGTCTACACACTTAAGGTTCGGTTACGCTAGGGTTGTAGGGATATGTATATGCAGTAACCCGAATGTTGTTCGGAGTCCCGGATGAGATCCCGGACGTCACGAGGAGTTCCGGAATGGTCCGGAGGTAAAGATTTATATATGGGAAGTCCTGTTTCGGGCATCGGGACAAGTTTCGGGGTTATCGGTATTGTACCGGGACCAGCGGAAGGGTCCCGGGGGTCCACCGGGTGGGTCCACCTGCCCTGGGGGGCCACATGGGCTGTAAGGGGGTGCTCCTTGGCCTAATGGGCCAAGGGCACCAGCCCCACATAGGCCCATGCGCCTAGGGTTCAAGGGGGCAAGAGTCCTAGGAGGGTAAGGCACCTCCTAGGTGCCTTGGAGGGAGGGAAACCCCCCCTTGGCCGCCGCACCCCCTAGGAGATTGGATCTCCTAGGGCCGGCCACCCCCCTTGGCACCCCTATATATAGTGGGGGGAGAGGAGGGACTTCATACCTGAACGCCCTGGCCTTTGGTTGCCTCCTTCTCCCTCCTCAACACCTCCTCCACCTCCATAGTGCTTAGCGAAGCTCTGCCGGAGTACTGCAGCTCCATCAACACCACGCCGTCATGCTGCTGCTGGTGCCATCTCCCTCAACCTCTCCTCCCTCCCTTGCTGGATCAAGAAGAGGAGACGTGGCTGTTCCGTACGTGTGTTGAACGCGGAGGTGCCGTCCGTTCGGCGCTGGTCATTGGTGATTTGGATCACGTCGAGTACGACTACTTCATCACCGTTCTTTTGAACGCTTCCGTGCGCGATCTACAAAGGTATGTAGATGCATCTGATCACTCGTTGCTAGATGAACTCCTAGATGATCTTGGTGAAACGAGTAGGAAAATTTTGTTTTCTGCAACGTTCCCCAACAGTGGCATCATGAGCTAGGTCTATGCGTAGTTCTTCTTGCGCGAGTAGAACACAATTTGTTGTGGGCGTAGATTTGTCAACTTTCTTGCCATTACTAGTCCTTTCTTGCTTCAGCGGTATTGTGGGATGAAGCGGCCCGGACCAACCTTACACGTACGCTTACGTGAGACCGGTTCCACCGACTAACATGCACTAGTTGCATAAGGTGGCTGGCGGGTGTCTGTCTCTCCCACTTTAGTTGGAGCGGAATCGATGAAGAGGGTCCTTATGAAGGGTAAATAGAAGTTGACAAATCACGTTGTGGCTTTAACGTAGGTAAGAAAACGTTCTTGCTAGAACCCTAATTCAGCCACGTAAAACTTGCAACAACAATTAGAGGACGTCTAACTTGTTTTTGCAGCAAGTGGTTTGTGATATGATATGGCCAAAGTTGTGATGAATGATGAATGATCTATATGTGATGTATGAGATGTTCATGCTATTGTAATAGGATTCACGACTTGCATGTCGATGAGTATGACAACCGGCAGGAGCCATAGGAGTTGTCTTTATTCTTTTAATGACTTGTGTGTCATCGAGAAACGCCATGTAAATTACTTTACTTTATTGCTAAACGCGTTAGCCATAGTAGTAGAAGTAATAGTTGGCGAGCAACTTCATGGAGACACGATGATGGAGATCATGATGATGGAGATCATGGTGTCAAGCCGGTGACAAGATGATCATGGAGCCCCAAGATGGAGATCAAAGGAGCTATGTGATATTGGCCATATCATGTCACGTTTATTATTTGATTGCATGTGATGTTTATCATGTTTTGCATCTTGTTTACTTAGAACGACGGTAGTAAATAAGATGATCCCTCACAATAAAATTCAAGAAGTGTTCCCCCTAACTGTGCACCGTTGCGACAGTTCGCTGTTTCAAAACACCACGTGATGATCGGGTGTTTTATTCAGACGTTCACATACAACGGGTGTAAGATAGATTTACACATGCAAACACTTAGGTTGACTTGACGAGCCTAGCATGTACAGACATGGCCTCGGAACACAGAAGACCGAAAGGTCGAGCATGAGTCGTATAGAAGATACGATCAACAGGAAGATGTTCACCGATGTTGACTAGTCCGTCTCACGTGATGATCGGACACGGTCTAGTTTAACTCGGATCATGTAATACTTAGATGACTAGAGGGATGTCTAATCTAAGTGGGAGTTCACTAATAATTTGATTAGTTGAACTTAATTATCATGAACTTAGTCTAAAATCTTTGCAATATGTCTTGTAGACCAAATGGCCAACGTAGTCCTCAACTTCAACACGTTCCTAGAGAAAACTAAGCTGAAAGACGATGGCAGCAACTATACGGACTGGGTCCGGAACCTGAGGATCATCCTCATAGCTGCCAAGAAAGATTATGTCCTACAAGCACCGCTTGGTGACGCACCCGTTCTCCCTGCGGAACAAGACGTTATGAACGCTTGGCAGGCACGTTTCGATGACTACTCCCTCGTTCAGTGCGGCATGCTTTACAGCCTAGAGCCGGGGCTCCAAAAGCGTTTTGAGAGACATGGAGCATATGAGATGTTCGAAGAGCTGAAAATGGTTTTCCAAGCTCATGCCCGGGTCGAGAGATATGAA
This sequence comes from Triticum dicoccoides, assembly GCF_002162155.2. Taxonomy (NCBI): domain Eukaryota; kingdom Viridiplantae; phylum Streptophyta; class Magnoliopsida; order Poales; family Poaceae; genus Triticum; species Triticum dicoccoides. The sequence continues at coordinate 335,971,032 of NC_041380.1, read as the reverse complement.
GTCTCCGACAAATTCTTCAGCTGTAAGATGGAGGAAAACAGTTCTGTCAGTGAGCACATACTCACTATGTCTGGGTTGCATAACCGCTTGACTCAGCTGGGAGTTAATCTCCCGGATGATGCGGTCATTGACAGAATCCTCCAGTCGCTTCCACCAAGCTACAAGAGCTTTATGATGAACTTCAATATGCAGGGGATGGAAAAGACCATTCCTGAAGTATTTGCTATGCTGAAATCAGCAGAGGTAGAAGTCAGGAAAGAACATCAAGTGTTGATGGTCAATAAAACCACTAAGTTCAAGAAAGGCAAGGGTAAAAAGAGCTTCAAGAAGGACGGCAAGGGGGTTGCCGTGCCCGGCAAGCAAGCTGCCGGGAAGAAGCCAAAGAATGGACCCAAGCCCGAGACTGAGTGCTTTTATTGCAAGGGAAGCGGTCACTGGAAGCGGAACTGCCCTAAGTACTTAGCGGATAAGAAGGCCGGCAAAACCAAAGGTATATGTGATATACATGTAATTGATGTGTACCTTACTAGTGCCCGTAGTGGCTCCTGGGTATTTGATACCGGTGCAGTTGCTCACATTTGTAACTCAAAGCAGGGGCTGCGGAATAAGCGGAAACTGGCAAAGGACGAGGTGACGATGCGCGTCGGGAATGGTTCCAAGGTCAATGTGATCGCCGTCGGCACGCTACCTCTGCATCTCCCTTCGGGATTAGTTTTAAACCTTAATAATTGTTATTTAGTGCCAGCTTTGAGCATGAACATTGTACCGGGATCTCGTTTAATTCGAGATGGCTACTCTTTTAAATCTGAGAATAATGGTTGTTCCATTTTTATGAGAGATATGTTTTATGGTCATGCTCCTATGGTGAATGGTTTATTCTTTATGAATCTCGAACGTGATGCTACACATGTTCATAATGTGAGTACCAAAAGAAGTAAAGTTGATAATGATAGTCCCACATACTTGTGGCACTGCCGCCTTGGTCACATAGGTGTCAAACGCATGAAGAAGCTCCATGCTGATGGACTTTTAGAGTCTCTTGATTATGAATCATTTGACACGTGCGAACCATGCCTTATGGGTAAAATGACCAAGACTCCGTTCTCAGGAACAATGGAGCGAGCAACCGACTTATTGGAAATCATACATACCGATGTGTGCGGTCCAATGAGTGTTGAGGCTCGCGGTGGCTATCGTTATGTTCTCACCCTCACTGATGATTTAAGTAGGTATGGGTATATCTACTTAATGAAACACAAGTCTGAAATCTTTGAAAAGTTCAAGGAATTTCAGAGTGAGGTTGAAAATCAACGTGACAGGAAAATCAAGTTTCTGCGATCAGATCGTGGAGGAGAATACTTGAGTCACGAGTTTGGCACACACTTAAGAAAATGTGGAATAGTTTCACAACTCACGCCGCCTGGAACACCTCAGCGTAATGGTGTGTCCGAACGTCATAATCGCACTCTGTTAGATATGGTGCGATCTATGATGTCTCTTACCGATTTACCGCTTTCTTTTTGGGGCTATGCTTTAGAGACTGCCGCATTCACTTTAAATAGGGCTCCGTCGAAATCCGTTGAGACGACACCGTATGAATTATGGTTTGGGAAGAAACCTAAGCTGTCGTTTCTAAAAGTTTGGGGATGCGATGCTTATGTCAAGACCTGAAAAGCTCGAACCCAAATCGGAAAAATGCGTCTTCATAGGGTACCCAAAAAGAAACTATTGGGTACACCTTCTACCTTAGATCCGAAGGCAAGATCTTTGTTGCCAAGAATGGGTCCTTTCTGGAGAAAGAGTTTCTCTCGAAAGAAGTAAGTGGGAGGAAAGTAGAGCTTGATGAAGTATTGCCTCTTGAACCGGAAAATGGCGCAACTCAAGAAAATGTTCCTGAGGTGCCAGCACCGACTAGAGAGGAAGTTAATGATAATGATCAAGATACTTCTGATCAAGCTCCTACTGAAATTCGAAGGTCCACAAGGATACGTTCCGCACCAGAGTGGTACGGCAACCCTGTCTTGGAAATCATGTTGTTGGACAACGGTGAACCTTCGAACTATGAAGAAGCGATGGCGGGACCAGATTCCGACAAATGGCTAGAAGCCATGAAATCCGAGATAGGATCCATGTATGAGAACGAAGTATGGACTTTGACTGACTTGCCCGTTGAACGGCGAGCCATAGAAAATAAATGGATCTTTAAGAAGAAGACAGACGCGGATGGTAATGTGACCATCTATAAAGCTCGGCTTGTCGCTAAGGGTTATCGACAAGTTCAAGGGGTTGACTACGATGAGACTTTCTCACCGGTAGCGAAGCTGAAGTCCGTCCGAATCATGTTAGCAATTGCCGCATTCTATGATTACGAAATATGGCAAATGGACGTCAAAACGGCATTCCTTAATGGTTTCCTTAAGGAAGAATTGTATATGATGCAGCCAGAAGGTTTTGTCGATCCTAAGAATGCTGACAAAGTGTGCAAGCTCCAACGCTCGATTTATGGGCTGGTGCAAGCATCTCGGAGTTGGAACATTCGCTTTGATGAGATGATCAAAGCGTTTGGGTTTACACAGACTTATGGAGAAGCCTGTGTTTACAAGAAAGTGAGTGGGAGCTCTGTAGCATTTCTCATATTATATGTAGATGACATACTCTTGATGGGAAATGATATAGAACTCTTGGACAGCATCAAGGCCTACTTGAATAAAAGTTTTTCAATGAAGGACCTTGGAGAAGCTGCTTATATATTAGGCATCAAAATCTATAGAGATAGATCAAGACGCCTCATAGGTCTTTCGCAAAGCACATACCTTGATAAGATATTGAAGAAGTTCAATATGGATCAATCCAAGAAGGGGTTCTTGCCTGTGTTGCAAGGTATGAAATTGAGCTCAGCTCAATGTCCGACCACGGCAGAAGATATAGAAGAGATGAGCGTCATCCCCTATGCCTCAGCCATAGGTTCTATTATGTATGCCATGCTGTGTACCAGACCTGATGTTAACCTTGCCGTCAGTTTGGTAGGAAGGTACCAAAGTAATCCTGGCAAGGAACACTGGACAGCGGTCAAGAATATCCTGAAGTACATGAAAAGGACTAAGGAAATGTTTCTCGTTTATGGAGGTGACGAAGAGCTCGTCGTAAAGGGTTACGTCGACGCTAGCTTCGACACAGATCTGGATGACTCTAAGTCACAAACCGGATACGTGTATATTTTGAATGGTGGGGCAGTAAGCTGGTGCAGTTGCAAGCAAAGCGTCGTGGCGGGATCTACATGTGAAGCGGAGTACATGGCAGCCTCGGAGGCAGCACATGAAGCAATATGGGTGAAGGAGTTCATCACCGACCTAGGAGTCATACCCAATGCGTCCGGGCCGATCAAGCTCTTCTGTGACAACACTGGAGCTATTGCACTTGCCAAGGAGCCCAGGTTTCACAAGAAGACAAGGCACATCAAGCGTCGCTTCAACTCCATTCGTGAAAATGTTCAAGATGGAGACATAGAGATTTGTAAAGTACATACGGACCAGAATGTAGCAGATCAGTTGACTAAACCTCTCCCTAGAGCAAAACATGATCAACACCAGAATTCCATGGGTGTTCGATTCATCACAATGTAACTAGATTATTGACTCTAGTGCAAGTGGGAGACTGTTGGAAATATGCCCTAGAGGCAATAATAAAAGCATTATTATTATATTTCCTTGTTCATGATAATTGTCTTTATTCATGCTATAATTGTGTTATCTGGAAATCGTAATACATGTGTGAATAACAGACATCAACATGTCCCTAGTGAGCCTCTAGTTGACTAGCTCGTTGATCAACAGATAGTCATGATTTCCTGACTATGGACACTGGATGTCATTGATAACGAGATCACATCATTAGGAGAATGATGTGATGGACAAGACCCAATCCTAAACATAGCACAAGATCGTATAGTTTGTTTGCTAGAGTTTTCTAATGTCAAGTATCTTTTCCTTAGACCATGAGATCATGTAACTCCCGGATACTGTAGGAGTGCTTTGGGTATGCCAAACGTCACAACGTAACTGGGTGACTATAAAGGTAGACTGCGGGTATCTCCGAAAGTGTCTGTTGGGTGACATGGATCAAGACTGGGATTTGTCACTCCGTATGACGGAGAGGTATCACTGGGCCCACTCGGTAATGCATCATCATAATGAGCTCAGAGTGACCAAGTGTCTGGTCACGGGATCATGCATTACGGTACGAGTAAAGTGACTTGCCGGTAACGAGATTGAACGAGGTATTGGGATACCGACGATCGAATCTCGGGCAAGTAACATATCGATAGACAAAGGGAATAGCGTACGGGGTTGATAGAATCCTCGACATCATGGTTCATCCGATGAGATCATCGTGGAGCATGTGGGAGCCAACATGGGTATCCAGATCCCGCTGTTGGTTATTGACCAGAGAGTCGTCTCGGTCATGTCTGCTTGTCTCCCGAACCCGTAGGGTCTACACACTTAAGGTTCGGTTACGCTAGGGTTGTAGGGATATGTATATGCAGTAACCCGAATGTTGTTCGGAGTCCCGTATGAGATCCCGGACGTCACGAGGAGTTCCGGAATGGTCCGGAGGTAAAGATTTATATATGGGAAGTCCTGTTTCGGGCATCGGGACAAGTTTCGGGGTTATCGGTATTGTACCGGGACCACCGGAGGGGTCCCGGGGGCCCACCGGGTGGGGCCACCCATCCCCGGGGGCCACATGGGCTGTAGGGGGTGCGCCTTGGCCTGCTTGGGCCAAGGGCACCAGCCCCACAAGGCCCATGCGCCTAGGGTTTCCAAGGGGGAGGAGTCCTACTAGTGGACACAAGGACACGTTCCGCACCAGAGTGGTACGGCAACCCTGTCTTGGAAATCATGTTGTTAGACAACGGTGAACCTTCGAACTATGAAGAAGCGATGGCGGGCCCGGATTCCGACAAATGGCTAGAAGCCATGAAATCCGAGATAGGATCCATGTATGAAAACGAAGTATGGACTTTGACTGACTTGCCCGTTGAACGGCGAGCCATAGAAAATAAATGGATCTTTAAGAAGAAGACAGACGCGGATGGTAATGTGACCATCTATAAAGCTCGGCTTGTCGCTAAGGGTTATCGACAAGTTCAAGGGGTTGACTACGATGAGACTTTCTCACCGGTAGCGAAGCTGAAGTCCGTCCGAATCATGTTAGCAATTGCCGCATTCTATGATTACGAAATATGGCAAATGGACGTCAAAACGGCATTCCTTAATGGTTTCCTTAAGGAAGAATTGTATATGATGCATCCGGAAGGTTTTGTCGATCCTAAGAATGCTGACAAAGTGTGCAAGCTCCAACGCTCGATTTATGGGCTGGTGCAAGCATCTCGGAGTTGGAACATTCGCTTTGATGAGATGATCAAAGCGTTTGGGTTTACACAGACTTATGGAGAAGCCTGCGTTTACAAGAAAGTGAGTGGGAGCTCTGTAGCATTTCTCATATTATATGTAGATGACATACTCTTGATGGGAAATGATATAGAACTCTTGGACAGCATCAAGGCCTACTTGAATAAAAGTTTTTCAATGAAGGACCTTGGAGAAGCTGCTTATATATTAGGCATCAAAATCTATAGAGATAGATCAAGACGCCTCATAGGTCTTTCACAAAGCACATACCTTGATAAGATATTGAAGAAGTTCAATATGGATCAATCCAAGAAAGGGTTCTTGCCTATGTTACAAGGTGTGAAATTGAGCTCAGCTCAGTGTCCGACCACGGCAGAAGATATAGAAGAGATGAGCGTCATCCCCTATGCCTCAGCCATAGGTTCTATTATGTATGCCATGCTGTGTACCAGACCTGATGTTAACCTTGCCGTCAGTTTGGTAGGAAGATACCAAAGTAATCCCGGCAAGGAACACTGGACAGCGGTCAAGAATATCCTGAAGTACCTGAAAAGGACTAAGGAAATGTTTCTCGTTTATGGAGGTGACGAAGAGCTCGTCGTAAAGGGTTACGTCGACGCTAGCTTCGACACAGATCTGGATGACTCTAAGTCACAAACCGGATACGTGTATATTTTGAATGGTGGGGCAGTAAGCTGGTGCAGTTGCAAGCAAAGCGTCGTGGCGGGATCTACATGTGAAGCGGAGTACATGGCAGCCTCGGAGGCAGCACATGAAGCAATATGGGTGAAGGAGTTCATCACCGACCTAGGAGTCATACCCAATGCGTCCGGGCCGATCAAGCTCTTCTGTGACAACACTGGAGCTATTGCACTTGCCAAGGAGCCCAGGTTTCACAAGAAGACAAGGCACATCAAGCGTCGCTTCAACTCCATTCGTGAAAATGTTCAAGATGGAGACATAGAGATTTGTAAAGTACATACGGACCTGAATGTAGCAGATCCGTTGACTAAACCTCTCCCTAGAGCAAAACATGATCAACACCAGAATTCCATGGGTGTTCGATTCATCACAATGTAACTAGATTATTGACTCTAGTGCAAGTGGGAGACTGTTGGAAATATGCCCTAGAGGCAATAATAAAAGCATTATTATTATATTTCCTTGTTCATGATAATTGTCTTTATTCATGCTATAATTGTGTTATCTGGAAATCGTAATACATGTGTGAATAATAGACATCAACATGTCCCTAGTAAGCCTCTAGTAGACTAGCTCGTTGATCAACAGATAGTCATGGTTTCCTGACTATGGACACTAGATGTCATTGATAACGAGATCACATCATTAGGAGAATGATGTGATGGACAAGACCCAATCCTAAACATAGCACAAGATCGTATAGTTCGTTTGCTAGAGTTTTGCAATGTCAAAGTATCTTTTCCTTAGACCATGAGATCGTGTAACTCCCGGATACCGTAGGAGTGCTTTGGGTATGCCAAACGTCACAACGTAACTGGGTGACTATAAAGGTAGACTACGGGTATCTCCGAAAGTGTCTGTTGGGTGACATGGATCAAGACTGGGATTTGTCACTCCGTATGACGGAGAGGTATCACTGGGCCCACTCGGTAATGCATCATCATAATGAGCTCAGAGTGACCAAGTGTCTGGTCACGGGATCATGCATTACGGTACGAGTAAAGTGACTTGCCGGTAACGAGATTGAACGAGGTATTGGGATACCGACGATCGAATCTCGGGCAAGTAACATATCGATGGACAAAGGGAATAGCGTACGGGGTTGATAGAATCCTCGACATCGTGGTTCATCCGATGAGATCATCGTGGAGCATGTGGGAGCCAACATGGGTATCCAGATCCCGCTGTTGGTTATTGACCGGAGAGTCATCTCGGTCATGTCTGCTTGTCTCCCGAACCCGTAGGGTCTACACACTTAAGGTTCGGTTACGCTAGGGTTGTAGGGATATGTATATGCAGTAACCCGAATGTTGTTCGGAGTCCCGGATGAGATCCCGGACGTCACGAGGAGTTCCGGAATGGTCCGGAGGTAAAGATTTATATATGGGAAGTCCTGTTTCGGGCATCGGGACAAGTTTCGGGGTTATCGGTATTGTACCGGGACCACCGGAAGGGTCCCGGGGGTCCACCGGGTGGGTCCACCTGCCCCGGGGGGGCACATGGGCTGTAAGGGGGTGCGCCTTGGCCTAATGGGCCAAGGGCACCAGCCCCACATAGGCCCATGCGCCTAGGGTTCAAGGGGGCAAGAGTCCTAGGAGGGTAAGGCACCTCCTAGGTGCCTTGGGGGGGAGGGAAACCCCCCCTTGGCCGCCGCACCCCCTAGGAGATTGGATCTCCTAGGGCCGGCCACCCCCCTTGGCACCCCTATATATAGTGGGGGGAGAGGAGGGACTTCATACCTGAACGCCCTGGCCTTTGGTTGCCTCCTTCTCCCTCCTCAACACCTCCTCCACCTCCATAGTGCTTAGCGAAGCTCTGCCGGAGTACTGCAGCTCCATCAACACCACGCTGTCGTGCTGCTGCTGGTGCCATCTCCCTCAACCTCTCCTCCCTCCCTTGCTGGATCAAGAAGAGGAGACGTGGCTGTTCCGTACGTGTGTTGAACGCGGAGGTGCCGTCCGTTCGGCGCTGGTCATCGGTGATTTGGATCACGTCGAGTACGACTACTTCATCACCGTTCTTTTGAACGCTTCCGTGCGCGACTACAAAGGTATGTAGATGCATCTGATCACTCGTTGCTAGATGAACTCCTAGATGATCTTGGTGAAACGAGTAGGAAAATTTTGTTTTCTGCAACGTTCCCCAACAGAAAAGACCATCGCTCATCCCCGACCGCCACTCATAAGGAAGACAATCAATATCATGCTCCGACTTCATCACATAACGGTTCACCATACATGCATGCTACGGGAATCACAAACTTTAGCACAAGCATTTCTCAAATTCGCAACTACTCAACTAGCATGACTCTAATATCACCATCCTCATATCTCAAAACAATTATCAAGCATCAATTTTTTTCTTAGTATTCAACGCACTCAAAAGAAAGTTTTACAAATCTTGAATACCAAGCATATTATTATTAAGCAAATTACCATGCTATTAAGACTCTCAAAATAATATAAGTGAAGCATGAGAGATCAATAGTTTCTATAAAAAAATCCACCACCGTGCTCTAAAATATATAAGTGAAGCGCTAGAGCAAAGCTATAAAACTCAAAAGATATAAGTGAAGCACTAGAGTATAACTATAGAGCTCAAAAGATATAAGTGAAGCACATAGAGTATTCTATCAAATTCCAAATTATGTATGGCTCTCTCAAAAGGTGTGTACATCAAGGATGATTGTGGTAAACTAACAATAAAAGACTCAAATCATAAAAGACGCTCCAAGCAAAACACATATCATGTGGTGAATAAAAATATAGCTCCAAGTAAAGTTACCGATAGAAGTAGACGAAAGAGGGGATGCCTTCCGGGGCATCCCCAAACTTTGCCTTTTAGGTGTCCTTAGATTATCTTGGGGGTGCCATGGGCATCCCCAATCTTAGGCTCTTGCCACTCCTTGTTCCATAATCCATCAAATCTTTACCCAAAACTTGAAAACTTCACAACACAAAACTTAAAGTAGAAAACTCGTGAGCTCCGTTAGCGAAAGAAAACAAAAGACCACTTCAAGGTACTGTAATGAAATCATTATTTATTTATATGGGTGTTAAACCTACTGTATTCCAACTTCTCTATGGATTATAAACTATTTTACTAGCCATAGATTCATCAAAATGAGCAAACAACACACGAAAAACAGAATCTGTCAAAAACAGAACAGTTTGTAGTAATCTGTAGATAGCGCAAGATCTGGAACCCCCAAAATTCTAAAATATATTTATGGACGTGAGTAATTTATCTAATAATCATCTTCAAAAAGAATTAACTAAATAGCACTCTCCAAATAAAAATGGCAGCAGTTCTCGTGAGCGCTAAAGTTTCTGTTTTTTACAGCAAGTTCAACAAGACTTTCCCCGAGTCTTCCCAACGGTTCTACTTGGCACAAACACTAATTAAACACAAAAACACAACCAAAACAGAGGCTAAATAATTTATTTATTACTAAACAGGAGCAAAAGGCAAGGGATAAAAATAATATTGGGTTGCCTCCCAACAAGCGTTATCGTTTAACACCCCTAGCTAGGCATAACATGCAAGAATAGATCTAGGTGTTGCCATCTTTGGTAGGCAATTCTTCAATGAGGCATATATATCCTTTAGGAATTTCTTTGTTTCTAGTGATTATCAAACTCTTAGGCACAAGATCGAAAAATTCATTTGTAGCAATTGGTTCCTTAATGATAGCAAAAAGATTGGGATGAATACTTATAGATTTAAGATCCGCAGTTTCCTTACTAGATGATTCACCCTTATTTTTAGGAACATACATAAGCTTGGCAATTTTAGTAGGAGGACTTGGAGTTTTCTTTACGGAAGAAAAAACGGTTCCCAAGTTCGTAATGATACCCTCAAGTTCATCGATTCTAGTGGAATCTAGATTTATTTTCTCATTAACTATGGGTTCCTTTTCCTTCATATTTTTCAAAGTCATTCCTACCTTAGATCCATATTGGGTAATTTGATTGTGGATCTTTTTATCTAGATTTTAAATTAATTCAATGGTAGCAACTTTATTTTCAATAATTTCAAGTATTTGCATAACATGCTCCAAAGTTAACATAGTTCCATTAACCAAAAGAGGTGGTGAGCCAAATAAATCTATCATAGCATTATAAGAATCAAAAGTGTGGCTACCCAAGAAATTCCCTCCGGTAATGGTATCAAGGATATATCTATACCAAGGACTAGCACCTACATAAAAATTGCGGAGAAGAACTGAAGTAGATTGCTTCCTGGTAGATCTATTTTGAGCATTGCAAATTCTATACCAAGCATCTTTTAGATTTTCTCCCTCACTTTGTTTAAAATTTAGAACTTCGTTCTCGGGAGACAACGGAGAATATATGAGACTAGACATGACGACAAGCAAATAAACTAACACACGAGCAAACAAAAAGCAAACGGGCAAAAAGAGGCAAATAGAGAGGGAGGATAGGGAGAGAGGGCGAATAAAACGGCAAGGGTGAATTGGGGGAGAGGAAAACGAGAGGCAAATGGCAAATAATGTAATGCGGGAGATAGGGATTGTGATGGGTACTTGGTATGTTGACTTCTGCACAGACTCCCCGGCAACGGCGCCAGAAATTCTTCTTGCTACCTCTTGAGCACTGCGTTGGATTTCCCCGAAGAGGAGAGGATGATGCAGCAAAGTAGCGTAAGTATTTCCCTCAGTTTTTGAGAACCAAGGTATCAATCCAGTAGGAGGCTACGCGCGAGTCCCTCGTACCTACACAAAAACAATAGCTCAACGCAACCAACGCGCTTAGGGGTTGTCAATCCCTTCACGGTCACTTACGAAAGTGAGATCTGATAGAGATGATAAATAATATTTTTGATATTTTTGGTATAGAGATGCAAAGTAAAAAGTAAAAGGCAAAGTAAAAGCAAAGCAATAATAAAGTAATGGAGATTGATATGATGAGAAAGAGACCCCGGGGCCATAGGTTTCACTAGTGGCTTCTCTCAAGAGCATAAGTATTCTACGGTGGGTGAACAAATTAATGTTGAGCAATTGACAGAATTGAGCATAGTTATGAGAATATCTAGGTATGATCATGTAAATAGGCATCACGTCTGAGACAAGTAGACCGACTCCTGCATGCATCTACTACTATTACTCCACTCATCGACCGCTATCCAGCATGCATCTAGAGTATTAAGTTAAAAATAGAGTAACGCCTTGAGCAAGATGACATGATGTAGAGGGATAGTTTCATGCAATATGATAAAAAACATCTTGTTATCCTCGATGGCAACAATACAATATGTGCCTTGCTGCCCCTTCTGTCACTAGGAAAGGACACCGCAAGATTGAACCCAAAGCTAAGCACTTCTCCCATGGCAAGAACAACCAATCTAGTAGGCCAAACCAAACTGATAATTCGAAGAGACTTGCAAAGATAACCAATCATACATAAAAGAATTCAGAGAAGATTCAAATATTATTCATAGATAGACTGGATCATAAACCCACAATCCATCGGTCTCAATAAACACACTGCAAAAATAAGATTACATCGAATAGATCTCCACGAGAGAGGGGGAGAACATTGTATTGAGATCCAAAAAGAGAGAAGAAGCCATCTAGCTACTAACTATGGACCCGTAGGTCTGAAGTAAACTACTCACACTTCATCGAAAAGGCTTGGATGATGATGTAGAAGCCCTCCGTGATCGATGCCCCCTCTGGCGGAGCTCCGGAACAGGCCCCAAGATGGGATCTCATGGATACAGAAAGTTGCGGCGGTGGAATTAGGTTTTTGGCTCTGTATTTGATCGTTTGGGGATACGTGGATATATATGGGAGGAAGAAGTACGTCGATGGAGCTTCGAGGGGCCCACGAGGCAGGGGGCGCGCCCTAGGGGGGACGCGCCCTCCACCCTCGTGACTGCCTCGTGGCTTTCTTGACAAAGGTTCCAAGTCTCATGGGTCTTATCTGATCAGAAAATCACGTTTCCGAAGGTTTCATTCTGTTTGGACTCCGTTTGATATTCCTTTTCTTCGAAACCCTAAAACAGGCAAAAAACAGCAATTCTGGGTTGGGCCTCCGGTTAATAGGTTAGTCCCAAAAATAATATAAAAGTGGATAATAAAGCCCAATAATGTCCAAAACAGTAGATAATATATCATGGAGCAATCAAAAATTATAGATACGTTGGAGACGTATCAGCGGGTCACTTGCAGATGCCCTTGAATGTTTTGATAAACACTCGGGCTAACACTTCCCAGCAGAAAATACTTCCTGGGGCCAACTGATTCAACCAAGATCTGGCCGGACCCTCAAGCATCAGGGGGAGGTGCTTCATGGCTACATCATATTTGCCCCCACCTATCTGCACTGCCACTCGGTAATCTTCGAGCCATGTGTTCGGCTTCGACTCACCGCTGAACTTACTCATGCCCATCGCCAACCTAAAGTTGGGAGGAATCTCGGCGGCTCGGATGGCTCTACTGAAACACTCGGGCCAGAAACAAAAGCTATGCTTCCACTTGGACGATTTCTGTCTTGGCCTTCTCTATGTGCCCGGCCTCTGTCGACCAAACCTTGTACGAGGAGTGACCTCACATCGAACCCAGGATCCCTTTGGTTGACTGGGGCTCTCCGCTCGTCACCATACGAGCGCCTGTCATCATACCGCCAGGGCACAAATGATCCGCCCCTCGAAGGAGGCGTAGGCACTCGACGGTGGTCATCACGGGGATATCGATGATCATATTGCCTGCGGCTCCGACCCAGATACTGATCCTGGCAGTGACCACGATCCTCACGTTGTGGAGGGGATCTTGGGCTATGTGTCGACTGAAGGGTGTCTGCAACCACGGATCTGCTATGATTGTGTTGTGCGACTGAGAAACAGCCGAGTTTTGTTCCCTCGCTGCTCGAAGCAGCGCTCGGATCTACATCAAACCTCTGCCAGCTTCTGAACAAGATGGCTGAATTGATTCTGCGATACGTGCTGCAACTGCAAGATTCTGGACTGGAGTGTCGTATACCTGAGGTTCAGGTGGAAACAACTGTTGCGACCGTCGACTGGACTCGGGGATCTGTCGACGAGCACGTTCATCGAGTGAGTGTTGGAGATTGTCCAGACGCGCGCGCTCAGCTAAGGTAGCCAGGTGTGCAGCTTCCAAGGCCTGAGCCTCGGAGTGAAGTACATATGCCCTAGAGGCAATAATAAAGTTTTTATTTATATTTCCTTATATCATGATAAATGTTTATTATTCATGCTAGAATTGTATTAACCGGAAACTTAGTACATGTGTGAATACATAGACAAAATGAGTGTCACTAGTATGCCTCTACTTGACTAGCTCGTTAATCAAAGATGGTTGCATTTCCTAGCCATGGACAAGAGTTGTCATTTGATGAACGGGATCACATCATTAGAGAATGATGTGATTGACTTGACCCATCCGTTAGCTTAGCACAATGATCATTTAGTTTGTTGCTATTGCTTTCTCATAACTTATACATGTTCCTATGACTATGAGATTATGCAACTCCCGAATACCAGAGGAACACTTAGTGTGCTATCAAACGTCACAACGTAACTGGGTGACTATAAAGATGCTCTACAGGTGCCTCCGATGGTGTTTGTTGAGTTGGCATAGATCGAGATTAGGATTTGTCACTCCGTGTATCGGAGAGGTATCTCTGGGCCCTCTCGGTAATTCACATCACTATAAGCCTTGCAAGCAATGTGACTAATGAGTTAGTTATGGGATGTTGCATTACAAAACAAGTAAAGAGACTTTCCGGTAACGAGATTGAACTAGGTATTGTGATACCGACGATCGAATCTCGGGCAAGCAACATACCGATGACAAAGGGGACAACGTATGTTGTTATGCGGTTTGACCGATAAAGATCTTTGTAGAATATGTAGGAGCCAATATGAGCATCCAGGTTCCGCTATTGGTTATTGACTGGAGATGTGTCTCGGTCATGTCTACATAGTTCTCGAACCTGTACGGTTCGCACGCTTAACATTCGGTGACGATTGGTATTATGAGTTATGTGATTTGATGACCAAAGTTTGTTCAGAATCCCGGATGAGATCGGGGACATGACGAGGAGTCTCGAAATGGTCGAGACGTAAATATCGATATATTGGAAGGCCATATTTGGGCATCGGAAAGGTTCCAAGTGATTCGGGTATTTTTCAGAGTACCGGAGAGTTACTGGAACCCACCGGGGAGTGTATGGGCCTTATTGGGCCTTAGTGGGAGAGAGGAGGAGGAGGCCAAGGTAGAGGCCCTCCCCGAAGCCCAATCCGAATTGGGTGGGGGTCCGGCCCCCCTTTCCTTCTCTCTCTCTCTCCGTTCCTTCCTCTCCTACTCCAACTAGGGAAGGGGGAATCCTACTCCCACCGGGAGTAGGACTCCCCCCTTGAGCGCGCCAAGAGAGGGCCGGCCCTCCCCCTCCTCCACCCCTTTATATACGGGGGAGGGGTCTCCCCATAGACACACAAGTTGATTGTTTAACCGTGTGCGCTGCCCCCCTCCACAGATTTCCACCTCGGTCATATCGTTGTAGTGCTTAGGCGAAGCCCTGCGTCGGTAACTTCATCATCACCGTCATCACGCCGTCATGCTGAGGAAACTCTCCCTCGACCTCAGCTGGATCTAAAGTTCATGGGACGTCACCGAGTTGAACGTGTGCAGATCGCGGAGGTGTCGTACCTTCGGTGCTAGGATCGGTCGGATCGTGAAGACGTATGACTACATCAACCGCGTTGTCATAACGCTTCCGCTTACGATCTACAAGGGTACATGGACAACACTCTCCCCTCTCGTTGTTATGCATCACCTAGATGGATCTTGCATGTGCGTAGGAATTTTTTTGAAATTACTGCGTTCCCTAACAGTGGCATCCGAGCCAGGTCTATGCGTAGATGTTATATGCACGAGTAGAACACAAAGGAGTTGTGGGCATGGGTATATACATATTGCTTGTCGTCACTAGTTGATTCTTGATTCAGCGGTATTGCTGGATGAAACATCCCAGGCCGACATTACACGTACGCTTACGCAAGACTGGTTCTACCGACGTGCTTCACACATAGGTGGCTAGTGGGTGTCTGTTTCTCGAACTTTAGTTGAATCAGATTCAATGAACAGGGTTCTTTCTGAAGATCAAAAAGCAATCACTATACCTCGTTGTGGTTTTTGATGCGTAGGTAAGAACGGTTCTTGCTAAGCCCGTAGCAGCCACGTAAAACTTGCAACAACAAAGTAGAGGACGTCTAACTTGTTTTTGCAGGGCATGTTGTGATGTGATATGGTCAAGACGTGATTATATAAATTGTTCTATGAGATGATCATGTTTTGTAACATAGTTATCGGCAACTGGCAGGAGCCATATGGTTGTCGCTTTATTATATGAAATGCAATTGCCATGTAATTACTTTACTTTATCACTAAGCGGTAGCGATAGTCATAGAAGCAATAGTTGGCGAGACGACAAAGATGCTACGATGGACATCAAGGTGTCAAGCTAGTGACGACGGTGATCATGACGGTGCTTTGGAGATGGAGATTGATAACCCACAAGTATAGGGGATCGCAATAGCTTTCGAGGGTAGAGTATTCAACCCAAATTTATTGATTCGACACAAGGGGAGCCAAAGAATATTCTCAAGTATTAGCAGCTGAGTTGTCAATTCAACCACACCTCAAAACTTAGTATCTGCAACAAAGTGTTTAGTAGCAAAGTAATATAATAGTGATGGTAACGGTAACAAAAGAGTAACGAAAGCAAAGTAATGTTTTTGGTATTTTGTAGTGATTGTAACAATAGCAACGGGAAAGTAACTAAGCGTAAACCAATATATGGAAAGCTCGTAGGCATCGAATCAATGATAGATAATTATGCCGGATGTGGTTCATCATGTAACAGTCATAACATAGGGTGACACAGAACTAGCTCAAATTCGTCAATGTAATGTAGGCATGTATTCTGAATATAGTCATACGTGCTTATGGAAAAGAACTTGCATGACATCTTTTTTCCTACCCTCCCGTGGCAGCGGGGTCCTAATGGAAACTAAGGGATATTAAGGCCTCCTTTTAATAGAGAACCGGAACAAAGCATTAGCACATAGTGAATACATGAACTCCTCAAACTACGGTCATCACCGGTAAGTATCCCGATTATTGTCACTTCGGGGTTAACGAATCATAACACATAATAGGTGACTATAGACTTGCAAGATAGGATCAAGAACTCTCATATATTGATGAAAACATAATAGGTTCAGATCTGAAATCATGACACTCGGGCCCTAGTGACAAGCATTAAGCATAGCAAAGTCATAGCAACATCAATCTCAGAACATAGTGGATACTAGGGATCAAACCCTAACAAAACTAACTCGATTACATGATAAATCTCATCCAACCCATCACCGTCCAGCAAGCCTACGATGGAATTACTCACGCACGGTGGTGAGCATCATGAAATTGGTGATGGAGGATGGTTGATGATGACGACGGCGACGAATCCCCCTCTCCGGAGCCCCGAACGGACTCCAGATCAGCCCTCCCGAGAGGTTTTAGGGCTTGGCGGCGGCTCTGTATCGTAAAACGCGATGAAATCTTCTCTCCTATTTTTTTTCTCCCCGAAAGCAGATATATAGAGTTGGAGTTGGAGTCGGGAGGTCTCCAGGGGGCCCATGAGGTAGGGGGGCACGCCCTAGGGGGGCGCCCCCCACCCTCGTGGAAAGGGTGTGGCTCCCTGGTCTTCATCTTTGGCGAGGATTTTTTATTATTTATTGTAAGATATTCCGTGGAGTTTCAGGCCATTCTGAGAACTTTTGTTTTCTGCACATAAAACAACATCATGGCAATTCTGCTGAAAACATCGTCAGTCCGGGTTAGTTCCATTCAAATCATACAAGTTAGAGTCCAAAACAAGGGCAAAAGTGTTTGGAAAAGTAGATACGACGGAGACGTATCAACTCCCCCAAGATTAAACCCTTGCTTGTCCTCAAGCAATTCAGTTGACAAACTGAAAGAAATAAAGAAAAACTTTTACAAACTCTGTTTTCTCTTGTTGTTGTAAATACGTCAAGCTAGCATTCAAGTTTTCAGCAAAGATTATAACTAACCACATTTGCAATAATTCTCAGGTCTCATGATTACCATATCAATAGCATAATCAACTAGCAAGCCATAATAATAAATCTCGGATGACAACACTTTCTCAAAACAATCATAATATGATATAACAAGATGGTATCTCGCTAGCCCTTTCTGAGACCGCAAAACATAAATGCAGAGCACCTTTAAAGATCGAGGACTGACTAGACATTGTAATTCATGGTAAAAGAGATCCAATCATAGTCACACCCAATATAAATTAACAGTAATGAATGCAAATGACAGAAGTGCTCTCCAACTGGTGCTTTTTAATAAGAGGGTGATGACTCAGCATAAAAGTAAATAGATAGGCCCTTCGCAGAGGGAAGCAGGGATTTGTAGAGGTGCCAGAGCTCGGTTTTGAAATAGAGGTAAATAATATTTTGAGCAGTATACTTTCATTGTCAACATAACAACCAAGAGATGGTGATATCTTCCATGCTACACACATTATAGGCGGTTCCCAAACAGAATGATAAAGTTTAGACTCCCCCTCCACCAACAAACATCAATCCATGGCTTGCTCGAAACAACGAGTGCCTCCAACATACATCAGGTCCCAGGGGGAGTTTTGTTTTGCAATTATTTTTTATTTAGTTTGCATAAAGCATGGGACTGGGCATCCCGGTGACCAGCCATTTTCTCGTGAGTGAGGAGCGCAGTCCACTCCTCTTGAGAATAACCCGCCTAGCATGGAAGATACATGCAGCCCTAGTTGATACATGAGCTATTCGAGCATACAAAACAGGATTATTATTTGAAGGTTTAGAGTTTGGCACATACAAATTTACTTGGAACGGCAGGTACATACCGCACATAGGAAGGTATAGTGGACTCATCTGGAATAACTTTGAGTTTTAAGGGATTGGATGCACAAGCAGTATTCCCGCTTAGTACAGGTGAAGGCTAGCAAAAGACTGGGAAGCGACCAACTAGAGAGCGACAACAGTCATGTACATGCATTAAAATTAATAAACATTGGATGCAAGCATGAGTAGGATATAATCCACCATGAACATAAATATCGTGAAGGTTATGTTGATTTGTTTCAACAACATGCGTGAACATGTGCCAAGTCAAGTCACTTAAATCATTCAAAGGAGGATACCACCCCATCATACCACATCATAACCATCTCAATAGCATGTTGGCACGCAAGGTAAACCATTATAACTCATAGCTAATCAAGCATGGCACAAGCAACTACGATCTCTAATTGTCATTGCAAACAAGTTTATTCATAACAAGCTGAATCAAGAACGATGAACTCATCATATTTACAAAAACAAAGGAGGTCGAGTTCATACCAGCTTTTCTCATCTCAGTCAGTCCATCATATATCATCATAATTGCCTTTCACTTGCACGACCAAACGATGTGAATAATAATAAGAGTGCACGTGCATTGGACTAAGCTGGAATCTGCGAGTATTCAATAAACAAGAGAAGACAAGGCAATATGGGCTCTTGGTTAAATCAACAATAAAGCATATAAGAGCCACTCCAACAATTTAATTATGGTCTTCTCCTATCGACCCCCAAAGAAAGAAAAGAAATAAAACTATTTACACGGAAAACTCCCAACAAGCAAAAGAAGAACAGGGAATATTTTTGGGTTTTCTTTTTAATTACTACTACAAGCATGGAAATTAAATTAATTAAAAGCTACAACTAATATTTTTTTTGTTAAGGTTTATCAAACACACAAGAAGAAAGCATAAAAGGAAATAAACTAGCATGGATGATACAATGAAAAAGTATGAGCACCGACATCTAGCAATGAGTGTGTGTGAACATAAATGTAATGTCGGTGAGAAATACGTACTCCCCCCAAGCTTAGGCTTTTGGCCTAAGTTGGTTTATGGCCATGGCTGGCCTGGCTGATATCCATAATAATAGTTGGGGTCGTACTGCAATGAGGAAGAAGAAGAGGATGGGTGTAGGAATAAGTGGAGGAGGGCCACCGTGGGCCCACGAGGCAGGGGGCGCGCCCTAGGGGGGTGGGCGCGCCCTCCACCCTCGTGGCAAGGTGGTTGGCCCCCTGGTGCGTTCTTTGTTCCATAAATCCTCAAATATTCTAGAAAAAATCATATTTAATCTTCAGGGCATTTGGAGAACTTTTATTTTCGAGGTATTTTTATATTGCACGGATAATCAGATAACAGACACAAAATTGTTTATTTTTTACTTTAATTCAACTAAATAACAGAAAGTATAGAGAGGGTACAGAAGGTTGTGCTTCTAGTTTCATCCATCTCATGCTCGTCAAAAGGAATCCACTAACAAGGTTGATCAAGTCTTGTTAATAAACTCATTCCGATTAACATGAAACTGGAGAAATTTCGAATAACACCAGGTTACCTCAACGGGGATATGCACATCCCCAATAATAAGTATATCATATTTCTTCTTGACAGTAGGAAGAGGAAATTCAAAACCTCCAAATATAATCGATGGAATTTTTCCGATAGAATTGATACTATGAACTTGAGGTTGTTTCCTCGGAAGTGTACCATATGCTCATTACCATTAACATGAAAAGTGGCATTGCCTTTGTTGCAATCAATAACAGCCCCTGCAGTATTAAGAAAAGGTCTTCCAAGAATAATAGACATACTATCGTCCTTGGGAATATCAAGAATAACAAAGTCCGTTAAAATAGTAACGTTTGCAACTACAACAGGCACATCCTCACAAATACCAACAGGTATGGCAATTGATTTATCAGCCATTTGCAAAGATATTTTAGTAGGTGTCAACTTATTCAAGTCAAGTCTACGATATAAAGAGAGAGGCATAACGCTAACACCGGCTCCAAGATCACATAAAGCAGTTTTAACATAGTTTCTTTTAATGGAGCATGGTATAGTAGGTACTCCTAGATCTCCAAGTTTCTTTGGTATTCCACCCTTAAAAGTATAATTAGCAAGCATGGTGGAAATTTCAGCTTCTGGTATCTCTCTTTTATTTGTAACAATATCTTTCATGTACTTAGCATAAGGATTAATTTTGAGCATATTAGTTAATCGCGTACGCAAAAAGATAGGTCTAATCATTTCAGCAAAGCGCTCAAAATCCTCATCATCCTTTTTCTTAGATGGTTTGGGGGGGAAAGGCATGGGTTTCTGAACCCAGGGCTCTCTTTCTTCACCATGTTTCCTAGCAACAAAGTCTTTCTTATCATAACGTTGATTCTTTGATTGTGGGTTATCAAGATCAACAACAGGTTCAATTTCTACATCATTATCATTACTAGGTTGAGCATCATTATGAACATCATCATTAACATTTTCATTAGGTTCTTGTTCATTGCCAGATTGTGTTTCAGCATCAGACATAGAGATACCATTTGGATTATCAGGTGGTTCAGCAATAGATTCACTAGAAGTTTGCACAGTTCTATCATTTTTCTTTTTCTTCTTTTTAGAAGAACTAGGTGCATCAATATTATTTCTCTGAGAATCTTGCTCAATTCTCTTAGGGTGGCCTTCAGGATACAAAGGTTCCTGAGTCATTCTACCAGTTCTAGTAGCCACTTTAACAACATAATCATTTTTCTTACTATTCATCTCATTGAGCAATTCCTTTTGAGCTTTAAGTACTTGTTCTACTTGAGTGGTAACCATAGAAGCATATTTGCTAACAAGTTTAAGTTCACCTTTGACATTAGCCATATAATCACCCAAGTGTCCAAGCATATTTGAATTGTATTTTAATTGTCTACCAAAATAAGCATTAAAGTCTTCTTTCTTAGCCACAAATTTATCAAACTCATCTAAGCATGGGCTAGCAATTTTAGTAAATGGGATTTCAGCTTTATCATATCTATAGAGAGAATTTACCTTTACTACCTATGTCGGGTTATCAAGGTCTGGAGGTTCTTCAATAAATAAAGGATTAAGATCATATGTTTCTTCAATAGGCGGTAAATTAAGACCATGTATTTCTTCAATAGGAGGTAAATTCTTAACATCTTCAGCTTTAATACCTTTTTCTTTCATAGATTTCTTTGCCTCTTGCATATCTTTGGGACTGAGAAATAGAATACCCCTCTTCTTCGGAGTTGGTTTAGGAATAGGATCATTAATTGGAGCAGGAGCTGGCTCAGGAGGTGCCCAATTATTTTCATTTGTCAACATATTGTTTAATAAGATTTCAGCTTCATCCGGTGTTCTTTCCCTGAAAAGAGAACCAGCACAACTATCCAGGTAATCTCTGGAAGCATTGGTTAGTCCATTATAAAAGATATCAAGTATTTCATTTTTCTTAAGAGGATGATCAGGCAAAGCATTAAGTAACTTGAGAAGCCTCCCCCAAGCTTGTGGGAGACTCTCCTCTTTAATTTGCACAAAGTTGTATATTTCCTTTAAAGCAGCTTGTTTCTTATGAGCAGGGAAATATTTAGCAGAGAAGTAATAGATCATATCCTGGGGACTACGCACACAACCAGGATCAAGAGAATTAAACCATATTTTAGCATCACCCTTTAATGAGAACGAACATATTTTAAGGATATAAAAGTAGCGAGATCTCTCATCATTAGTGAACAGGGTGGCTATATCATTTAATTTAGTAAGATGTGCCACAACAGTTTCAGATTCATAGCCATGAAAAGGATCAGATTCAACTAAAGTAATTATATCAGGATCAACAGAGAATTCATAATCCTTATCAGTAACACAGATAGGTGAAGTAGCAAAAGCAGGGTCAGGTCTCATCCTAGCATTTAGAGATTGCTTACTCCATTTAGCTAATAACCTTTTGAGTTCATATCTATCTTTGCAAGCTAAAATATCTAAAGAAGCTTCTTGATCAAATAAATAACCCTCAGGAATAACAAGTGATTCTTCATCATCACTTTCATCATCATAATCAGATTCAATATTTTCAATCTCTATAGCCCTAGCAAGTCGTTCCTCGAGAAAATCACTAAGTGGCATAGTAGTATCAGGCAAAGAGGTAGTTTCATCATAAGTATCATGTATAGCAGAAGTAGCATCATCAATAACATGCGACATATCAGAACAAATAGCAGAAGCAGGTTTAGGCGTCGCAAGCTTACTCATAACAGAAGGTGAATCAAGTGCAGAGCTAGATGGCAGTTCCTTACCTCCCCTCATAGTTGAGGGATAAATTGTTGTCTTAGCGTCTTTCAAATTCTTCATGGTGTCCAGCATATATAAATCCCAAGTGACTCAAAGAATGGAGCTATGCTCCCAGGCAACGGTGCCAGAAATTAGTCTTGATAACCCACAAGTATAGGGGATCGCAACAGCTTTCGAGGGTAGAGTATTCAACCCAAACTTATTGATTCGACACAAGGGAGCCAAAGAATATTCTCAAGTATTAGCAGCTGAGTTGTCAATTCAACCACACCTGAAAACTTAGTATCTGCAACAAAGTGTTTAGTAGCAAAGTAATATGATAGTGATGGTAACGGTAAAAAAAGAGTAACGAAAGCAAAGTAATGTTTTTGGTATTTTGTAGTGATTGTAACAATAGCAACGGGAAAGTAAATAAGCGTAAACCAGTATATGGAAAGCTCGTAGGCATCGGATCAATGATGGATAATTATGCCGGATGTGGTTCATCATGTAATAGTCATAACATAGGGTGACACAGAACTAGCTCAAATTCGTCAATGTAATGTAGACATGTATTCCGAATATAGTCATACGTGCTTATGGAAAAGAACTTGCATGACATCTTTTGTCCTACCCTCCCGTGGCAGCGGGGTCCTAATGGAAACTAAGGGATATTAAGGCCTCCTTTTAATAGAGAACCGGAACAAAGCATTAGCACATAGTGAATACATGAACTCCTCAAACTACGGTCATCACCGGTAAGTATCCCGATTATTGTCACTTCGGGGTTAACGGTCATAACACATAATAGGTAACTATAAACTTGCAAGATAGGATCAAGAACTCTCATGTATTGATGAAAACATAATAGGTTCAGATCTGAAATCATGGCACTCAGGCCCTAGTGACAAGCATTAAGCATAGCAAAGTCATAGCAACATCAATCTCAGAACATAGTGGATACTAGGGATCAAACCCTAACAAAACTAACTCGATTACATGATAAATCTCATCCAACCCATCACCGTCCAACAAGCCTATGATGGAATTACTCACGCAAGGCGGTGAGCATCATGAAATTGGTGATGGAGGATGGTTGATGATGACGACAGCGATGAATCCCCCTCTCCGGAGCCCCGAACGGACTCCAGATCAGCCCTCCCGAGAGGTTTTAGGGCTTGGCGGAGGCTCCGTATCGTAAAACGTGATGAAATCTTCTCTCCTATTTTTTCTCCACTAAAGCAGATATATAGAGTTGGAGTTGGAGTCGGGAGGTCTCCAGGGGGCCCACGAGGTAGGGGGCGCGCCTCCCACCCTCGTGGAAAGGGTGTGGGCCCCCTGGTCTTCATCTTTGGTGAGGATTTTTTATTATTTATTGTAAGATATTCCATGGAGTTTCAGGTCATTCCGAGAACTTTTGTTTTCTGCACATAAAACAACATCATGAAAATTTTGCTGAAAACAGCGTCAGTCCGGGTTAGTTCCATTCAAATCATACAAGTTAGAGTCCAAAACAAGGGCAAAAGTGTTTGGAAAAGTAGATACGACGGAGATGTATCAGAGATCAAAGGCACAAGATGATGATGGCCATATCATATCACTTGTATTGATTGCATGTGATGTTTATCCTTTATGCATCTTATTTTGCTTAGTTCGGCGGTAGCATTATAATATGATCTCTCACTAAATTTCAAGGTACAAGTGTTCTCCCTGAGTATGCACTATTGTTATAGTTCATCGTGCCGAGACACCATGTGATGATCTGGTGTGATAAACTCTACGTTCACATACAACGGGTGCAAGCCAGTTTTGCACACGCGGAATACTCGGGTTAAACTTGACGAGCCTAACATATGCAGATATAGCCTCAGAACACTGAGACCGAAAGGTCGAGCGTGAATCATATAGTAGATATGATCAACATAGTGATGTTCACCATTGAAAATTACTCCATCTCACATGATGATCGGACATGGTTTAGTTGATATGGATCACGTGATCACTTAGATGATTAGAGGGATGTCTATCTAAGTGGGAGTTCTTAAGTAATTTGATTAATTGAACTTTAATTTATCATGAACTTAGTACCTGATAGTATTTCGCATGTCTATGTTGTTGTAGATAGATGGCCCGTGTTGTTGTTCCGTTGAATTTTAATGTGTTCTTAGAGAAAGCTAAGTTGAAAGATGATGGTAGCAACTACACGGACTGGGTCCGTAACTTGAGGATTATCCTCATTGCTGCACAGAAGAATTACGTCCTGGAAGCACCGCTGGGTGACAAACCTGCTGCAGATGCTGCTGACGACGTTAAGAACATCTGGCAAAGCAAAGCTGATGACTACTCGATAGTTCAGTGTGCCATGCTTTACGGCTTAGAACCGGGACTTCAACGATGTTTTGAACGTCATGGAGCATATGAGATGTTTCAGGAGTTGAAGTTAATATTTCAAGCAAATGCCCAAATTGAGAGATATGAAGTCTCCAATAAGTTCTACAGCTGCAAAATGGAGGAGAATAATTCTGTCAATGAACATATACTCAGAATGTCTGGGTACCACAACCACTTGACTCAGCTGGGAGTTAATCTTCCTGATGATAGTGTCATTGACAGAGTTCTTCAATCACTGCTACCAAGCTACAAGAGTTTCGTGATGAACTATAATATGCAAGGGATGGATAAGACAATTCCCGAGCTCTTCGCAATGCTAAAGGTTGGAGAGGTAGAAATCAAGAAGGAGCATCAAGTGTTGATGGTCAACAAGACCACCAGTTTCAAGAAGAAGGGCAAAGGGAAGAAGGGGAACTTCAAGAAGAACAACAAGCAAGTTGCTGGTCAAGTGAAGAAGCCCAAGTCTGGACCTAAGCCTGAGACTGAGTGCTTCTACTGCAAAGGGATTGGTCACTGGAAGCGGAACTTCCCCAAGTATTTAGCGGATAAAAAGGATGGAAAAGTGAAAGGTATATTTGATATACATGTTATTGATGTGTACCTTACTAATGCTCGCAGTAGCGCCTGGTATTTGATACTGGTTCTGTTGCAAATATTTGCAACTCGAAATAGGGGCTATGGATTAAGCGAAGATTAGATAAGGACAAGGTGACGATGCGCGTGGGAAATGGTTCCAAAGTCGATGTGAACGTCGTCGGCACGCTACCTCTACATCTACCTTCGGGATTAGTATTAGACCTAAATAATTGTTATTTGGTGCTAGCGTTAAACATGAACATTATATCTGGATCTTGTTTGATGCGAGACGGTTATTCATTTAAATCAGAGAATAATGGTTGTTCTATTTATATGAGTAATATCTTCTATGGTCATGCACCCTTGATGAGTGGTCTATTTTTACTAAATCTCGATAGTAGTGCTAGACATATTCATAGTATTGAACAAAAGATATATGTTTAATAATGATAGTGCAACTTATTTGTGGAACTGCTGTTTAGGTCATGTTGGTGTAAAGCGCATGAAGAAACTCCATGCTGATGGACTTTTGGAATCACTTGATGCTTGCGAACCATGTCTCATGGGCAAGATGGCTAAGACTCCGTTCTCCGGAACAATGGAACGAGCAACAGACTTATTGGAAATAATACATACTGATGTATGCGGTCCGATAAGTGTTGATGCTCGTGGCGGGTATCATTATTTTCTGACCTTCACTGATGATTTGAGCATATATGGGTATATCTACTTGATGAAACATAATTCTGAAACATTTGAAAAGTTCAAAGAATTTCAAAGTGAAGTGGAAAATCATCGTAACAAGAAAATTAAGTTTCTACGATCTGATCGTGGAGGTGAATATTTGAGTTATGAGTTTGGTCTTCATTTGAAACAATGCGGAATAGTTTCACAACTCATGCCACCTGGAACACCACAACGTAATGGTGTGTCTGAACATCGTAACCGCACTTTATTAGCTATGGTATGATCTATGATGTCTCTTACTGATTTACCGCTATC
This sequence comes from Triticum dicoccoides, assembly GCF_002162155.2. Lineage (NCBI taxonomy): Eukaryota > Viridiplantae > Streptophyta > Magnoliopsida > Poales > Poaceae > Triticum > Triticum dicoccoides. The sequence goes on along the minus strand of NC_041380.1, from coordinate 335,944,718 downwards.
GTTTTGGGGTTATGCTTTAGAGACGGCTGCATTCACGTTAAATAGGGCACCATCGAAATCCGTTGACATGACACCTTATGAACTGTGGTTTGGCAAGAAACCCAAGTTGTCGTTTCTTAAAGTTTGGGGCTGCGATGCTTATGTGAAAAAGCTTCAACCTGATAAGCTTGAACCAAAATCGGAGAAATGTGTCTTCATAGGATACCCAAAAGAGACTGTTGGGTACACCTTCTATCACAGATCCGAAGGCAAGATATTCATTGCTAAGAATGGATCCTTTCTAGAGAACGAGTTTCTCTCGAAAGAAGTGAGTGGGAGGAAAGTGGAACTTGATGAGGTAACTGTACCTGCTCCCTTATTGGAAAGTAGTTCATCACAGAAATCAGTTCCAGTGATTCCTACACCAATAAGTGAGGAAGCTAATGATGATGATCATGAAAGTTCTGATCAAGTTACTACCGAACCTTGTAGATCAACCAGAGTAAGATCCGCACCACAGTGGTACGGTAATCCTGTTCTGGAGGTCATGTTACTTGACCATGACGAACCTATGAACTATGAGGAAGCGATGATGAGCCCAGATTCCGCAAAATGGCTTGGGGCCATGAAATATGAGATGGGATCCATGTATGAGAACAAAGTATGGACTTTGGTTGACTTGCCCGATGATCGACAAGCCATAGAGAATAAATGGATCTTCAAGAAGACTGACGCTGACGGTAATGTTATTGTCTACAAAGCTTGACTTGTTGCAAAAGGTTTTCAATAAGTTCAAGGAGTTGACTACGATGAGACCTTCTTACCTGTAGCGATGCTTAAGTCTGTCTGAATCATGTTAGCAATTGCCGCATTTTATGATTATGAAATTTGGCAAATGGATATCAAAACTGCATTCCTTAATGGATATCTTAAAGAAGAGTTGTATATGACGCAACCAGAAGGTTTTGTCAATCCAAAAGGTGCTAACAAAGTGTGCAAGCTCCAGCGATCCATTTATGGACTGGTGCAAGCCTCTTTGAGTTGGAAAATACGCTTTGATAGTGTGATCAAAGCATATGGTTTTATATAGACTTTTGGAGAAGCATGTATTTACAGGAAAGTTAGTGGGATCTCTGTAGCATTTCTGATATTATATGTAGATGACATATTGTTGATCAGATATGATACTGAATTTCTGAATAGCATAAAATGATACTTGAATAAGAATTTTTCAATGAAAGACCTCGGTGAAGCTGCCCATTTGGCATCCAGATCTAGAGATAGATCAAGACGCTTAATTGGACTTTCACAAAGCACATACCTTGATAAAGTTTTGAAGAAGTTCAAAATGGATCAAGCAAAGAAAGGGTTCTTGCCTATGTTGCAAGGTGTGAAATTGAGTTAGACTCAATGCCCGACCACTTCAGAAGATAGAGAGAAAATGAAAGTCATTCCCTATGCTTCAGCCATAGGTTCTATCATGTATGCAATGCTGTATACCAGACCTGATGTGTGCGTTGCTGTAAGTCTAGCAGGGAGGTACCAAAGTAATCCGGGAGTGGATCACTGGACTGCAGTCAAGAACATCCTGAAATACCTGAAAAATACTAAGGATATGTTTCCCGTTTATGGAGGTGACAAAGAGCTTGTTGTAAACGATTACGTCGATGCAAGCTTTGACATTGATCTGGATGACTCTAAGTCACAAAATGGATACGTATTTTTATTTAATGGTGGAGCTGTCAGTTGGTGTAGTTCCAAGCAGAGCGTCATGGCAGGACCTACATGTGAAGCGGAGTACATAGCTGCTTCGGAAGCAGGAAATGAAGGAGTCTGGATGAAGCGGTTCATATCCGATCTAGGTGTCATACCTAGTGCATCGGGTCCAATGAAAATCTTTTGTGACAATATTGGTGCAATTGCCTTGGCAAAGGAATCCAGATTTCACAAGAAAACCGAGCACATCAAGAGACACTTCAATTCCATCCGCGACCAAATCAAGGCGGGAGACATAGAGATTTTCAAGATACATACAGATCTGAATGTTGCAGACCCGTTGACTAAGCCTCTCTCACGAGCACAACATGATCAACACCAAGACTCCATGGGTGTTCGAATCATTACAATGTAATCTAGATTATTGACTCTATGAAAGTGGGAGACTGAAGGAAATATGCCCTAGAGGCAATAATAAAGTTTTTATTTATATTTCCTTATATCATGATAAATGTTTATTATTCATGCTAGAATTGTATTAACCGGAAACTTAGTACATGTGTGAATACATAGACAAACTGAGTGTCACTAGTATGCCTCTACTTGACTAGCTCGCTAATCAAAGATGGTTGAGTTTCCTAGCCATGGACAAGAGTTGTCATTTGATGAACGGAATCACATCATTAGAGAATGATGTGATTGACTTGACCCATCCGTTAGCTTAGCACGATGACCATTTAGTTTGTTGCTATTGCTTTCTTCATAACTTATACATGTTCCTATGACTATGAGATTATGCAACTCCCGAATACCGGAGGAACACTTAGTGTGCTACCAAACGTCACAACGTAACTGGGTGACTATAAAGATGCTCTACAGGTGTCTCCGATGGTGTTTGTTGAGTTGGCATAGATCGAGATTAGGATTTGTCACTCTGTGTATCGCAGAGGTATCTTTGGGCCCTCTAGGCAATGCACATCACTATAAGCCTTGCAAGCAATGTGACTAATGAGTTAGTTACGGGATGTTGCATTACAGAACGAGTAAAGAGACTTGCCAGTAACGAGATTGAACTAGGTATTAAGATATCGACGATCGAATCTCGGGCAAGTAACATACCGATGACAAAGGGAACAACGTATGTTGTTATGCGGTTTGACCGATAAAGATCTGTGTAGAATATGTAGGAACCAATATGAGCATCCAGGTTCCGCTATTGGTTATTGACCAGAAGTGAGTCTCGGTCATGTCTACATAGTTCTCGAACCCATATGGTCCGCACGCTTAACGTTCGGTGACGATCGGTATTATGAGTTTATGTGTTTTGATGTACCGAAGGTAGTCAGAGTCCCGGATATGATCACGAACATGATGAGGAGTCTCGAAATGGTCGAGACATAAAGATCGATATATTGGAAGGCTATGTTTGGACGTTGGAATGGTTCCAGGTGAGTTCGGGCATTTATCGGAGTACCGGGGGGTTACCGGAACCCCCTGGGAAGTGTATGGGCCTTATTGGGCCTTAGTGGGAGAGAGGAGGAGGCGACCAAGGTGGAGGCCCCCCACCAGCCCAATCTGAATTGGGTGGGCCCCCTCCTTTCCTTCCCTCTCTCTCCCCCTTCCTTCCTCTCCTACTCCAACTAGGGAAGGGGGAATCCTACTCCTACCGGGAGTAGGACTCCCCCCTTGGGCGCGCCATGAGAGGGCCGGCCCTCCCCCTCCTCCACTCCTTTATATACGGGGTAGGGGGCTCACCCATAGACACACAAGTTGATTGTTTAGCCATGTGCGGTGCCCCCCTCCACTGATTACCACCTCAGTCATATCGTTGTAGTGCTTAGGCGAAGCCCTGCGTCGGTAACTTCATCATCACCATCATCACGCCGTCGTGCTGACGAAACTCTCCCTCGACCTCAGCTGGATCAAGAGTTCGTGGGACATCACCAAGCTGAACGTGTGCATATCGCGGAGGGTGTCGTACCTTCGGTGCTAGGATCGGTCGGATCGTGAAGACGTACGACTACATCAACCGCGTTGTCATAACGCTTCCGCTTACGGTCTACGAGGGTACGTGGACAACACTCTCCCCTCTCGTTGCTATGCATCACCTTGATGGATCTTGCGTGTGCGTAGGAATTTTTTTGAAATTACTGCGTTCCCCAACACGGAGGTCTCCCCAACGATGGAGTTATGGAGCGCCTCCATGTTGCGATGATGCAGCTCTTCCCTCTGCTCCGAAGTGAGGGCTTCAGGATAATATTTATCGTGACCACACGATGGGCCGCCGCCGCCGCTATGACGGAACCCAAGCGGGCTGCGAGGCAAGTCGACCATGAGGACTTCCGCCGCAGGGTCGCTGCTTCCGCACTCGGAAAGAGTGTCCGCGGAACCAGTCGAATGGTCCGTAGAAAGATTAATTGGGCTCGATAGCCGCAACTTGAGGGGTGACCGACTGGCGAGCCACCGCATGTTTCACCCACCGCTAGAGCCGCGGTTGACCGGATCGCTTGCGGCGGCGAATAGCAGGGAGATTGAATGCCGCGGGAACCGACCGATACTGGGTCGACGGCTGCCGCAGGAGGACGCCACAGGCGCTCGCGCGGAAATGCACCGCCCGCCGGACGGGAAGGCCCTCGATGTCGAGGGGGGGCTTCTTGAAGCCAGGCGGAGTCATCCGCGATGAAGATGAGCACGCCGAGACGTATCTCATGGCCAAAGCCAAACCACCGCTGGAAACCATCTTGATGGAGATCGGAAGAACTGCAGCCTCACCGGAAGTCGCTAAGACGTCTGCCCCACGGTGGGTGCCAACTGTCGTGGAAGTAAGTATGACAGTAAGGATAGGGGGTACGAAGGAGGAGTCAAGGCCCTAGCTACGGCGAGGTTGTACACACGAGTTTTAGGAGTTCGGGCCCCTCTCGGAAGAGGTAACAGCCCTACGTCTCGGTGCCCTGAGGCTTGTCGACTGGAATATGCGTGTGGGTTACAGGGGGTGTGAACCCTTGTGCCAGAGGAGGAGGGTCGCTTATATAGAGTGCGTCAGACCCCTCGAGCCCTCAATTACACAGGGTTCACTGTAAGTTAAGACAGGGGCGTTACTGGTAACGACTGCTATAAATGACTATTAATGACCTTTAAGACTACGGAGTAAACGCTTGACCGTTGCCATCCTAGGTGGCTTTACATCTTCTGTACACCGAGTGATTCTTCGTATGGTCGAGTAACTCTATCTTGATCGAGTGAAATTGGGGTATTCGAGTGGAATAGCTGGTCGAGTGGATTGTATTTCAAGATGATTTCAGCCGGTATCTTCTGTTGTACTTTGAATATCTTTGTATCCTTAGGTAGGGCGCTTAGGTCAAGCCTATGACCCTATTCTACATACATGTCATCGTCAAAGCCCTCCTGGTTGTGGTGATGTTTTTGACCAACGAGACGGGAACCGCTCGCACGAGCATCGGTAGCGCTTGTGGTCGACCAACCTACTACGTGTTGAGAATACGCGTGGCTACCTCGGTTGAACTGTTGATGAACCAGCAAACTACTAGTTGTAAATTGGGAGAAGTCTTGAGGGCCGGAAGAAGCATTCCAACCCACATATTGACTAAATCATGCTTGAGGTCAGTTTACTGGCCGAAAATTTTCTTTTCCAGCCAACTAACCCCTAGCCGGTCCTAAAACTTACAGTAGCTTGACCTCTATCTAACCCTTTTGGAACTAGTGAACTTGCAAATCAATCTATGGTTGGATGGTTAGAAGGATAATGATATTCCCAGCCCATAAGAGTTTAAATCCTAAACTTGGCACTGGTATTCACATTTTTCTGAATTTATTTCATGCCTTTCGGCGATGTGCGTTTCATGGGAGAAGGCATTTCCATCGAGTACGAAAACGTATGTGACGACTTTGTCAATATTAAGATTATGTGTTGGCTCAGTCTCTCACATATGCTCATAAAAGTAGAGTATGGGTGCGTGTGTTCATAGGATGAATGCATGCGCGTATGTATGAGCGTATGCGTCTGCACTGTGTGCTAAAAACAAATAATGAATTTAGTAAGATCGGCCGCTTTAGAAATCACTAAAAGAACCGTGGGATATATAGACCAAGAGATGATCCATTATACATTTTTCTAGGGGTATCATCAAGTTTTATTCTTAAAATCCACGTCATATGGGATACAAAAAGGATCATGGGTTTGACTAATCAGACGTGTCGCCCCTGATCGAGAGAATGCGAGAACTTGACTAACCTATCGACGTCGCTATTAGAAGCTTGATCTTCAAAGGAAAATGTACAGTTAAACATTTGAGACCTCCTATTAATCTCACTAGTGATGTTCCCATATACTCTATAGCTTTCTTTCTCTATATCCTTGACAATCTGCTTCGAACTGGAGCAACGATTTTTTTTTAAAGAAAAGATTCTCTGCGAGAGATAAAGCCTCTCGACAAACAATAGCTTTCAACGTAGCTGCATCATTTATGCCATGAATTACCAATGAGGAACTGCCCATATAATTTCCCTTTGCACCTCGGCATACAGCCACCGCCGAGCCCCTCGCCTGACTCCTTGCCGTGGCTGCGTCCACATGTATTTTCATGAAACCTGATGGGGGTGCCTTCAGTCTCACCCTTGCTCTACCCGCTACCACATTGGTTGGGGTGCTCCTCAGCTGATCCATATTCAATTCATCAATAAATCTGCAGATAAATAAATGTGTGGCCGATGTATTGCTTAAAATAAGCACATCGGACTAGACCGAGGCAGCCTCAAAGAGGTTCCGGTTTCGGCCGTCAAAACAGAGCCCCTTCGAGCCGGAATGTCTCAGTTTTTTTTTTTTGAGGAATACTATTTTTTGAGAATGAGAAATACTTTCTCTGTAAAGAAATATAAGATCGTTTTTAATGATCTAAACACTATTATATTTCTTTACAAAGGGAGTACTACTCATCAAAATATAAGATTTTTTTAGGATAAAATATAAAATATAAGATTTTTCTGAGACTAAACTAGTCTAAAAAGCTTCTTACATTTTGATAGGAAAGAAGTGATTACATATACTAAGATCACGGAACCTGGTATTTCTCAAAAAAGAAAAAAAAAACTGGAATGTCTCGGGCGATCCGATGACTATGTTATCAATCATTGTGCATGTCTTTGATGTATTGCTTAAAAGAACAGCACACATGCTTAGTACCGAGCCAGACGCAGGTTCTGGTTTCGGCCGTCAAAACAGAGGCCCTTCAACCTGGAATGTCTGGGGCGATCCGATGACTGGAGCGAGGTT
>NC_041380.1:335926318-335937583 GCF_002162155.2 Triticum dicoccoides | reverse complement strand
CTCAAGCAACCTTGACAGTTCATTCCCACCTTATCATTGAACCAATCTTGTCAACGCAAACCTACTTCACGAGAATATGATAGTACTACGTCCAGAGTACGTGTGTATGCAAAGCTGTTCCGTACCGAGATCTGTGTGGCAGAGTCAAGTCCGGAGTACGTGCGTACGGCGTACCACTACCACGGAGTAGTTTTGCCCCCCCGCGCCGCAGTACAGAAAACAGCAGCCCAGCGCTGCGCCAGCTCCCACATGGACGAAAAGCTTTTCCTTCGACGTCGCAAGTTGCGGCAAACCACGGCGCCCTGGCGGGCGGGCACCGCCATATAAGCTCACGTCCTTGTCCCCTCGATTCCACATTTCCACCCAGCATCGCGCCAAGAAAACCAACGTGCAACCGCTGCTGATACTCGTCACAGTCACATGATGCACTTCACACTCGGAGGCGCCGCGGGGAAGAGGAAGGCCGCGCACGCCCGGTCGGCGAGCCATCCGTGCCACTGCCTGTGCCACCCCGTCCACACGCGCCTCGACGCCGGCGTCCGCGCGCCCAGGGCGTGGTCGGCCTCCGCCGCGGACGGGCCGTCGGGGCTCGCGCACGTGGAGGCCGTCCTGGCCGTGCTCGGCGAGTTCCTCGCGCTGCCGCAGGCCGCGGCGGCCCTCCGCGACGACGCGGCCGCCTGCGACCGGTTCCTCACGCTCGCCGACGCATACGGCTCGTTCGAGCAGGCGCTGCTCGCGCTCAAGCAGAGCGTCGCGCAGCTGCGGGCGGGCGTCCGGCTCGGGGACGGCGTGATGGTCGCCGCGTCGCTCCGGGCACGCAGGCGCGCAGAGAAGGAGCTGTGCGGCCTCGCCGCCGCGATGCGGCACGCCTCGAGGCACGTCATGCTGGCGCCGGCGGATGCCGCGGACGGTGAGGTCACCGGCGTGGTGGCGGAGGCGGCCGCGGCCACGGCGTCGGCGTCGGAGGCCATCTTCCTGTGGTGTGCGGCAATGTCCCCGGACGTATCGGCGCTGGTCCAGACGGTGCCCGTGAACGCGTGGCTGGCGAGGCTGCGGGTCGTGCCTGTGGCCAAGAAGGCAGTGTCACTGCCGGAGACGGCGACGGTGGCGGCGGCGTTGGAGAGGCTTGAGGAACGCATTGGCGAGCTCGAGAGCGGGAGCGAGAAGGTGTTCAGTAGCCTGCTTCAGGCTAGAGTTTCACTCCTGAACATCCATAATACCTTGTAGCCAAAGATTTTAGAGAGCATAGTGAATCTGTACGTAGCGTTGCACAGTGTTACACGTTGTTTCAGTTGGCATTCTCATCAACTTATGCTTGCTGCACAATTATTTACCTTCATTTACTCGTTGAGATCTGCTCTAAAAAGAACAAGCAAAGTTCCACGATGGCTCAGAAAGAACGTACGATAAGGAGACTATTTTTATTGGGCAATCGTCTCAAATTTTCTTTAACCTAACTCACTCTTCAGTTTTCCATTATTAACATATAACCACCTCATTTAAACCTCGCTCTACACACAACCCACCTTTTTTCTCATTCGATCCAAAAGTGGATCGGGTTCTCCTATCAGAGATAACGGAACAACAAAACAAAGGACATCCCACCGCTCATCTTTGAGGCCTTCAAAAGGAAGAAGTGGAAGGTGTAGCAATCAATGCATGATGGTGCTTGGATTATGAAAATTGATAGAGCAATGGCATATCTTTGGCACACATTGAGAAATGCATGGAGCTTTGGTCGCAACTCAGCCATGTGCACCTAAATGATTATGTGGATGACCGCCATCTAATAGAAGCTATTGGTTGTTTGTTGATATTAAATGTGTGTATCCTGACTATGCAGAGGTCCGGTGTGTTCATTATTTTTGTATCTTCTTGATGCTCCATTTTTAGTCAATAAAATTCACTGTTATCGAAAAACTACAAGCTATCAGCACATGGCGAATATTGCAACTATCAAATTTTGAGTTTCATTTAGCTTAGGGCAACAATGACTAGACATCCACAAGTACTTAGCAAAAAGCGATTAAAAGTAACGAGCAGTGGAAAAGTAACAATCTTGCAAGCAAGCACGGGAGAGGGTTTAGAGACTGCAAACACCCGTGATGTGAGGAGTTTTCCCATGGTTCGGTTGGTTGGCGCTATCCCGCGTCCACGTTGATGGAGACTTCGAACCAAGAGGGTCTATGATTCAAGAATCTCGCTGCTATCGCCCACCAAGCAGCCCATGCAGCACAATCAACCTATTCCATCATGACTTGCACTTAGAAGCCCCATCAAGCTCGTACACTATTGCGTCCTTTACACATAGTACTTTATAGGATCACAAGTGACTCCTAATTGTGTAGGATGTGCTCATCATCCCAAAGTGATAAGCAAAGAAAATTCACTAGGTAAGAACTCCTTGAAAGATTTCCAATCAGAATTCCTATCGAGAATCAAAAGAAACACTCTCGCACAAGAAGAAGAATGTGGTAAAAGAGATGATCTTGAGGTGTAGGAATTCAATAAAGGGGAGTTCTTGGCCGTCAAAGAATGAAGAAGTGAATCGTGGCATCATCCAACGGTTCTTTCTTATCTCTTTCCTTGGATATCTCTTTCTATATGTGGTTGATGGATTGGAAGGAGTGAAATGGGATATGGGTGCAGTACAGTAGTTGATAAGGAGTGGAATAAAACGATTATGATGAATGAAGTGATTGCCAACACGAAGGGGTGTGGTAGAGAATATATACAGGGGGGATCCGACCATTACAGAGAAATGACATAGTCTTAGAATCAGCGATAGTAAACTAGTGGAACTACCGAACCAAATGAAAACAATTGAACGGCGGGTCAGTGGTAAGAAATCTGAAGAAATAAAGTACTTGAACGTACTGATGGTATGACTGGTGGTTCCAAAAACTAAAAAGGTAGAAACTTTTCTGCGGGGATATAACGACTAGGAAGTACCAGGAAAACCGATTGCTCGATAGTACCATACAAAATAGAACCATTGCAAGACTGAGAAATCCGCAGAACAGAGCTAATCAGGGCTGCAACTTCCGTACAAAAACAAGCAGAGGTGCCAAACTTATATTGTGACCAGTAAAGAATCAAACCGAGCGCAAGTGCCTATGAAGTGTGATACTCAGAAGTGTGCGTACAAGATATGAGATATGCCAAAGTGAAATACCAGGGTCGGCAATTCCGGAAGAAAAACAACGGAACAGTTGAGTTTGGATTTGACCCCTAAGCATGAATAGCCCTTATTGTCTCAGTAGTACTAGAAGAAAACCTTCTGAGTATCGAGGATTTGAGAAGCTCATACAAGGATTGTCTAGGGGTGGACTATAGGTAACTTTGGCTTATGATATGTTCTTGACATTCAAACCAAAGAATTTTCTTGTGCCCCTCTTTGTAGTGCGGCTGTCTTGTACTCAATGTGAATTTTGGATTTACTAAAATACCTGGAAACTGAAGGAAATATGCCTAGAGGCAATAATAAAGTTATTATTTATTTCCTTATATCATGATAAATGTTTATTATTCATGCTAGAATTGTATTAACCGGAAACATGATACATGTGTGAATACATAGACAAACAGAGTGTCACTAGTATGCCTCTACTTGACTAGCTCATTGATTAGAGATGGTTATGTTTCCTAGCCATAGACAAAGAGTTGTCATTTGATTAACGGATCATATCATTGGGAGAATGATGTGATTGACTTGAACCATTCCGTTAGCTTAGCACTTGATCGTTTAGTTTGTTGTTATTGCTTTCTTCATGACTTATACATGTTTCTATGACTATGAGAATATGCAACTCCCGTTTACCGGAGGAACACTTTGTGTGCTACCAAACGTCACAACGTAACTGGGTAATTATAAAGGTTCTCTACAAGTGTCTCCGAAGGTACTTGTTGGGTTGGCGTATTTCGAGATTAGGATTTGTCACTCCGATTGTCGGAGAGGTATCTCTGGGCCCACTCGGTAATACACATCAATTAAGCCTTGCAAGCATTGCAACTAATGAGTTAGTTGCGGGATGATATGTTATGGAACGAGTAAAGAGACTTGGCGGTAACGAGATTGAACTAGGTATTGAGATACCGACGATCGAATCTCAGGCAAGTAACATACCGATGACAAAAGGAACAACGTATGTTGTTATGCGGTTTGACCGACAAAGATCTTCGTAGAATATGTAGGAGCCAATATGAGCATCTAGGTTCTGCTATTGGTTATTAACCGGAGACGTGTCTCGGTCATGTCTACATAGTTCTCGAACCCGTAGGGTCCGCACGCTTAAAGTTCGATGACGGTTATATTACGAGTTTATGGTTTTTGATGTACCGAAGGTAGTTCTGAGTCCCGGATGTGATCATGGACATGACGAGGAGTCTTGAAATGTTCGAGACGTAAAGGTCAATATATTGGACGACTATATTTGGATACCGGAATGGTTCCGGGTGAGATCGGGACAATACCGGAGCACCGGGAGGTTATCGGAACCCCCCGGGAGGTATATGGGCCTTAATGGGCTTTAGTGGAAAGGAGGGGAAAGGAGAACCCCCCAGCCCAATCCAAATTGGGAGGGGGGTCGGCCACCCCTTTCCTTCCTCCCTCCTTCCTCTTCCTTCCCTCTCCCTCTCCAAATAGGAAAAGGAGGAGTCCTACTCCCGGTGGGAGTAGGACTCCCCCCTTGGGCGCGCCTCCTCCCCTTGGCCGGCCCACTCCTCCCCTCCTTTATATACGAAGGAGAGGGGCACCCCATAGAGACAACAATTGATCCCTTGGATCTTTTAGCCGTGTGCGGTGCCCCTCTCCACCATAGTCCACCTCGATAATATCATAGTGGTGCTTAGGCGAAGCCCTATGACGGTATAACATCAACATTGTCACCACGCCATCGTGCTGACGGAACTCTCCCTCAAAGCTCGGCTGGATCGGAGTTCGAGGGACGTCATCGAGTTGAACGTGTGCAGAACTCGGAGGTGCTGTGCGTTCGGTACTTGATTGGTCAGATCGTGAAGACGTACAACTACATCAAACGCGTTGTGCTAATGCTTCCGCTTTCGGTCTACGAGGGTACGTGGACACACTCTCCCCTCTCGTTGCTATGCATCACCATGATCTTGCGTGTGCGTAGGAAATTTTTTGAAATTACTTCGTTACCCAACAGTGGTATCAGAGCCAGGTTTTATGCGTTGATGTTATATGCACGAGTAGAACACAAGTGAGTTGTGGGCGATACAAGTCATACTGCTTAACAACTTGTCATACTTTGGTTCGGCGGTATTGTTGGATGAAGCGGTCCGGACCGACATTACGCGTACGCTTAAGCGAGACTGGTTCTACCGACGTGCTTTGCACACAGGTGGCTGGCGGATGTCAGTTTCTCCAACTTTAGTTGAACCGAGTGTGGCTACGCCCGGTCCTTGAGAAGGTTAAAATAGCACTAACTTGATGAACTATCGTTGTGGCTTTGATGCGTAGGTAAGAACGGTTCTTGCTCAGCCCGTAGCAGCCACGTAAAACTTGCAACGACAAAGTAGAGGACGTCTAACTTGTTTTTGCAGGGCATGTTGTGATGTGATATGGTCAAGACATGATGCTATATTTTATTGTATGAGATGATCATGTTTTGTAACCGAGTTATCGGCAACAGGCAGGTGCCATATGGTTGTCGCTTTATTGTATGCAATGCAATCGCCTTGTAATTGCTTTACTTTATCACTAAGCGGTAGCGATAGTCGTAGAAGCAATAGTTGGTGAGACGACAACGATGCTACGATGGAGATCAAGGTGTCGCGCCGGTGACGATGGTGATCATGACGGTGCTTCAGAGATGGAGATCACAAGCACAAGATGATGATGACCATATCATATCACTTATATTGATTGCATGTGATGTTTATATTTTATGCACCTTATTTTGCTTTGATTGACGGTAGCATTATAAGATGATCTCTCACTAAATTTCAAGATAAAAGTGTTCTCCCTAAACATGCACCGTTGCCAAAGTTCGTCGTGCCCAGACACCACGTGATGATCGGGTGTGATAAGTTCTATGTCCATCTACAACGGGTGCAAGCCAGTTTTGCACACGCAGAATACTCAAGTTAAACTTGACGAGCCTAACATATGCAGATATGGCCTTGGAACACTGAGACCGAAAGGTCGAGCGTGAATCATATAGTAGATATGATCAACATAGTGATGTTCACCATTGAAAACTACTCCATTTCACGTGATGATCGGTTATGGTTTAGTTGATTTGGATCACGTGATCTCTTAGATGATTAGAGGGATGTCTATCTAAGTGGGAGTTCTTAAGTAACATGATTAATTGAACTTTAATTTATCATGAACTTAGTCCTGGTAGTATTAGCATATCTATGTTGTAGATCAATAGCTCGCGTTTAGCTCCTCTGTTTTATTTTTGATATGTTCCTAGAGAAAACTGAGTTGAAAAATGTTAGTAGCAATTATGCGGATTGGATCCGTGATCTAAGGTTTATCCTCATTGCTGCACAGAAGAATTATGTCCTTGATGCACCGCCAGGTGACTGGCCTATTGCAGGAGCAGATGCAGATGTTATGAACGTTTGGCTAGCTCAATATGATGACTACTTGATAGTTTAGTGCACCATGCTTAACAACTTAGAATCGGGACTTCAAAGGCGTTTTGAACGTCATGGATCATATGAGATGTTCCAGGAGTTGAAGTTAATATTTCAAGCAAATACCCGAGTTGAGAGATATGAAGTCTCCAACAAGTTCTATAGCTAAAGATGGAGGAGGATAGCTCAAGTAGTGAGCATGTGTCCAGATTGTCTGGGTACTACAATCGCTTGAATCAAGTGGGAGTTAATCTTCCAAATAAAATAGTGGTTGACAGAATTCTCTAGTCACCATCACCAAGTTAGTAGAACTTCGTGAGGAACTATAGTATGCAAGGGATGACGAAAACGATTCCCGAGCTTTTCATGATGATGAAATCGATGAAGGTAGAAATCAATAAAAAGCATCAAGTGTTGATGATTAACAAGACCACTAGTTTCAAGAAAAGGGCAAAGGGAAATAAAGGGAACTTCAAGAAGAACGGCAAGCAAGTTGCAGCTCAAGTGAAGAAGCTCAAGTCTGGACCTAAGCCTGAGACTAAGTGCTTCTACTGCAAAGGGACTGGTCACTGGAAGCGGAACTTCCCCAAGTATTTGGCGGATAAGAAGGATGGCAAAGTGAACAATGCTATATTTGATATACATGTTATTGATGTGTACTTTACCAGTGTTAATAGCAACCCCTCGGTATTTGATACTGGTTTAGTTGCTAAGAGTAGTAACTCGAAACGGGAGTTGCAGAATGAACAGAGACTAGTTAAGGGTGAAGTGACGATGTGTGTTGGAAGTGGTTCCAAGATTGATATGATCATCATCGCACACTCCCTATACTTTCAAGATTAGTGTTAAACCTAAATAAATGTTATTTGGTGTTTGCGTTGAGCATGAATATGATTTGATCATGTTTATTGCAAAATGGTTATTCATTTAAGTTAGAGAATAATTGTTGTTCTGTTTACATGAATAAAACCTTCTATGGTCATGCACCCAATGAAAATGGTTCGTTGGATCTCGATCGTAGTGATACACATATTCATAATATTGAAGCCAAAAGATGCAAAGTTAATAATGATAGTGCAACTTATTTGTGGCACTGCCGTTTAGGTCATATTGGTGTAAAGCGCATGACGAAACTCCATGCTGATGGGCTTTTGGAATCACTTGATTATGAATCATTTTGATGCTTGTGAACCATGCCTCATGCGCAAGATGACTAAGATTCCGTTCTCCGGAACAATGGAGCGAGCAACTGACTTATTGGAAATAATACATACTGATGTATGCAGTCCGATGAGTGTTGAGACTCACGGCGGGTATCGCTATTTTCTGACCTTCACGGATGATTTGAGCAGATATGGGTATATCTACTTAATGAAACATAAGTCTGAAACATTTGAAAAGTTCAAAGAACTTCAGAGTGAAGTGGAAAATCATCATGACAAGAAAATAAAGTTTCTACGATCTGATCGCAGAGACAAATATTTGAGTTACGAGTTTGGTCTTCAATTAAAACAATGTGGAATAGTTTCACAAAATCGTGCCACCTAGAACACCACAGCATAATGGTGTGTCCGAACATCATAACCGTACTATTATTGGATATAGTGCAATCTATAATGTTCTTATCGATTAACCACTATATTTTTGGGGTTATGCATTAGAGACAGCTGCATTCACGTTAAAAAGGGCACCATCTAAATCCATTGAGACGACACCATATGAATTGTGGTTTGGCAAGAAACCAAAGTTGTCGTTTCTTAAAGTTTGGGGTTGCGGTGCTTATGTGAAAAAGCTTCAACCTGATAAGCTCGAACCCGAATCGGAGAAATGTGTCTTCATAGGATACCCAAAGGAAACTGTTGGGTACACCTTCTATCATAGATCCAAGGGCAAGACATTCATTGCTAAGAATGGATCCTTTCTAGAGAAGGAGTTTCTCTCGAAAGAAGTGAGTGGGAGGAAAGTAGAACTTGATGAGGTAACTGTAACTGCTCCCTTATTGGAAAGTAGATCATCACAAAAATATGTTTATGTAACTCCTACACCAATTAGTGAGGAAGCTAATGATGATGATCATGTAACTTCATATCAAGTTAATACCGAACCTCGTAGGTCAACCAGAGTGAGATCCGCACCAGAGTGGTACGGTAATCCTGTTCTGGAGGTCACGTTAATTGACCATGATGAACCTATGAACTATGAGGAAGCGATGATGAACCCAGATTTCGTGAAATGGCTTGAGGCCATGAGATCTGAGATTGGATCCATGTATGAGAACAAAGTATGGACTTCGATTGACTTGCCCGATGATCGGTGAGTCATTAAGAATAAATGGATCTTGAAGAGGAAGACGGACGCTGATAGTAGTGTTACTATCTACAAAGCTCGAATTGTCGCAAAGTGTTTTCGACAAGTTCAAGGTGTTGACTATGATGAGATTTTCTCACTCGTATCGATGCTTAAAAGTCTGTCCGAATCATGTTAGCAGTTGTCGCATTTTATGAAATCTGGCAAATGGATGTCAAAACTGTATTCCTTCATGGATTTCTTAAAAAGAAGAGTTGTATATGATGCAACCAGAAGGTTTTGTCGACCCTAAAGGTGCTAACAAAGTGAGCAAGCTCCAGCGATCCATCTATGGACTGGTGCAAGCATCTCGGAGTTGGAATATATGCTTTGATAAAGTGATCAAAGTATATGGTTTTTTACAGACTTGCGGTGAAGCCTGTATTTATAAGAAAGTGAGTGGGAGCATTACAACATTTCTGATAAGTATATGTGAATGACATATTGTTGATCGGAAAGAATGTAGAATTTTCTGGAAAGCATAAAGGAGTATTTGAAAGGAGTTTTTCAAAGAAAGACCTCGATGAAGATGCTTACACATTGAGCATCAAGATCTATAGAGATAGATCAAGACGCTTGATAAGTTATTTCAATGAGTACATACCTTGACAATATTTTGAAGTAGTTCAAAATGGAACAGTCAAAGAAGGAGTTCTTGCCTGTGTTGCAAGGTGTGAAGTTGAGTAAAGACTCAAAACCCGACCACAACAGAAAATAGAAAGATAAGGATAAGTCAATCCCTATGCCTCAGTCATAGGTTCTATAAAGTATGCTATGCTGTTTACCAGTCCTATTGTATACCATAGCATTTTTCTGGCAAGGGAGTACAATAGTGATCTAGGAGTAGATCACTGGACAGCGGTCAAAATTATCCTTAGAGGACTAAGGAAATATTTCTTGGTTATGGAGGTGATAAAAAAGTTCGTCGTAAAGAGTTACGTCGATGCAAGCTTTTTACATCGATCTAGATGACTCTAAGTCTCAATCTGGATACATATTGAAAGTGGGAGCAATTAGCTAGAGTAGCTCCGTGCAGAGCATTGTAGACATAGAAATTTGCAAAATACATACTGATCTGAATGTTGCAGACCCATAGACTAAACTTCTCTCACAAGCAAAACATGATCAATCTTTGGGTGTTAATCACATAGCGATGTGAACTAAATTATAGACTCTAGTAAACCTTTTGGGTATTAGTCACATGGAGATGTGAACTAATCACATAAAGATGTGAACTAGATTATTGACTCTAGTGCAAGTGGGAGACTGAAGGAAATATGCCCTAGAGGCAATAATAAAGTTATTATTTATTTCCTTATATCATGATAAATGTTTATTATTCATGCTAGAATTGTATTAACCGGAAACATGATACATGTGTGAATACATAGACAAACAGAGTGTCACTAGTATGCCTCTACTTGACTAGCTCGTTGATCAAAGATGGTTATGTTTCCTAGTCATAGACAAAGAGTTGTCATTTGATTAACGGGGTCATATCATTAGGAGAATGATGTGATTGAATTGACCCATTCCGTTAGCTTAGCACTTGATCGTTTAGTTTGTTGTTATTGCTTTCTTCATGACTTATACATGTTCCTATGACTATGAGATTATGCAACTCCCGTTTACCCGAGGAACACTTTGTGTGCTACCAAACGTCACAACGTAACTAGGTGATTATAAAGGTGCTCTACAGGTGTCTCCGAAGGTACTTGTTGGGTTGGCGTATTTCGAGATTAGGATTTGTCACTCCGATTGTCGGAGAGGTATCTCTGCGCCCACTCGGTGATACACATCACTTAAGCCTTGCAAGCATTGCAACTAATGAGTTAGTTGCAGGATGATATGTTACGGAACGAGTAAAGAGACTTGTCGGTAACGAGATTGAACTAGGTATTTAGATACCAACGATCGAATCTCGGGCAAGTAACATACCGATGACAAAAGGAACAACGTATGTTGTTATGCGGTTTGACCGATAAAGATCTTCGTAGAATATGTAGGAGCCAATATGAGAATCCAGGTTCCGCTATTGGTTATTGACCGGAGACGTGTCTCGGTCATGTCTACATAGTTCTCGAACCCGTAGGGTCCGCATGCTTAAAGTTCGATGACGGTTATATTATGAGTTTATGGTTTTTGATGTATCGAAGGTAGTTCGGAGTCCCGAATGTGATCATGGACATGACGAGGAGTCTTGAAATGTTTGAGACATAAAGATTGATATATTGGATGACTATATTTGGATACCGGAATGGTTCCGGGTGAGATCGGGATAATACCGGAGCACCGGGAGGTTATCGGACC
>NC_041380.1:335911477-335926041 GCF_002162155.2 Triticum dicoccoides | reverse complement strand
GAGGTATATGGGCCTTAATGGGCTTTAGTGGAAAGGAGGGGAAAGGAGCAAGGGAGGGCCCCCCAAGCCCAATCCGAATTGGGAGGGGGGCCGGCCCCCCATTTCCTTCCTCCCTCCTTCCTCTCCCTTTCCTCTCCCTCTCCAAATAGGAAAAGCAGGAGTCCTACTCCCGGTGGGAGTAGGACTCCCCCCTTGGGCGCGCCTCCTCCCCTTGGCTGGCCCTCTCTGTAACGCCCCAAGACCGGAGCTGCAGATGCCTCCCAGGGTTTCCGGGTTTCGTTGTGTGTTTCATTTGTTTGTTGCTTTCATCATGTCATCATTTGCATTGCCATCATGTCTTTTAATTTTGTAAAACTCAAATAAATAAACCGTATGGATCTTCAGTCCATTTAAACCGAGGGATTTCACATGGTGATTCTCTTTAAAACATATCCTCTCGATATTTAGAGAGCTATAGTAAATATTCCATTTATTTGGAATTAACCATAACACACTTGCATATTAATTCCTTTGGCCTTTTCTTCTTCAAGTGTTGACTCTCTAACCCGACCCAGGCCGGCCTCCTCTAAGTTCTCCCGCAGCCGCCTAGGCCCAGTCTCCAGTGGCCTCTAAGGCCCAGCCGCGCCCCCACCTTCCCCGTAACCCTAGGCCATCGAGGCCCGGCCGCAACCTCCCTCTTCTCTCGATCCCACTCCTCCCTGTTCCCTTCCACCGCCGCCATGCATGCATTGCATCAGAGGAGAGGGAGACCCGCAGCCCGATTCCCTAGTTCCTCGCGCCAGAGATGTTCCCCCAGCCGCCACACGCTCCTGCCATGGCCTCCTCCTCTGCCTCGCGTCTCCCTCCGCCGTCAAGTGCCGCCCCCGTCCGGATCCGTCAGGCCCTGCCATGGCTGCGCCTCCCTACTGCCAAAGCCTAGCTGCCAAGTCCCGCCTGCGCCCTCGGGACTCGCCGGACCCCTTCCTCTACTCCAAGTCAGCCGGCCACAGGTGCCGCTGTCGGTTGCCGCCCCATCACCATGCGGTCCTCATCCACCTCCGTCCCATGACGCGGCAGCCCCCGTTGTTTCCCTGCCTCTCTTTTGCGCCAGGGACTCGAGCCCTCCACCGTGCGTTGCCGCCTTGCTGCCTTCCCCGCCATCGGCTTGCTACCTTCGCCGGACCTCCTCCGCCTCCAAGGTCGCCGCTACTCTGGCCGCAACCACCTCTGGTCTTCAACCCCGACGCCCGACCCGGCCATCTTCGGTTGCTGCTCGCTGGCCTCGTCGCTCCTCTTGTCACTTTCAAGAC
Organism: Triticum dicoccoides; assembly: GCF_002162155.2. Taxonomy (NCBI): domain Eukaryota; kingdom Viridiplantae; phylum Streptophyta; class Magnoliopsida; order Poales; family Poaceae; genus Triticum; species Triticum dicoccoides. The sequence continues at coordinate 335,924,752 of NC_041380.1, read as the reverse complement.
GCGGCATACAGGGAAGCCCAAGGCCGCCTTCGTGGTTTTCGCCAAGTTCGTCCACCGCCAAACGAGTCGGAGATCCTTCGATGCCTCTCCTTGTTGGAACCTGACCAGTACCACTGGTTACGCCAAGTTCGACTATGCGGGTTCGCCAAGTACTACACCGGCAATACCGACGCCCGAACGACTTCACACCAAAACAACAAGTTCCACTACCGTAGACTAGTACGACTACCGTCGCAAGAACCGAGAACGGCAAGTCCGAAGACCCAAGTACCTTGACGCCAAGTACCTCTTCAGATCGTCAAGGTGGATCTCGAATGTTGACGAGGTTCCGATAAGACCCTCGACGTGTACGGCTACAATGTGAACGTGTACCCGACGACCCCGGAGACCTATGTTACACCAAGTACCACGACGACCTTCGACTTGTACCCCTACATCGCACCGAAACGCCGAGTTCCTCGCCGAGACCCCGGACATTTACGGAACCTTGTGCGACCCTGGATGTGGACGACCACCCTCGAACCCAAGTTACTCGGATTCGTCAAGTCCCTCTATGAAAACATTGTACGACTACTTCCGTGGCCGAAGGCCCGTGTACAACTACCGTCGCCGTGGACGACTACTTCTTGTACTTCCTCTACGAACCCGAACCGCTCCGAGAATGCACCTGGAAGGTATAACCGCCGAGACGATGACCCGTGGACGAAAGCATGTGTTGTATGAGATGCATGTTTAGTTGTTGTTTTCGCCTGTGAACGTTAGTGCTTCCTCCTCGTTGCCATGCCGTCCTTGACTCGTGGGAACCCGGTAACCGGGATCACCCCACCATCTTTTGCACGCTCCCACAACACTTTCTTTTCCACCGACGTTCTCAATGAGTTGTCGGAACCGGAACGTTGCCGTGGCACCGTTTCGTTATCGTCGCCGTGGCACCCCTTTCTTTCTACTACAGTGACAAATGCTTCCTAATGCTCTTGTCAACTTTTAATAAAAATTGCATAAGATTGAACATGTCATCCGCATCATGTTAACAACTTTAAGATGGTTAAAAATTGTTGTTTGCATTAAATTACTAATGCATATGGGGTTTTACCGAAATTGTTGTTTGTTGTTTCGGCCCCATTTAAACTTGCCTAAATGTTTAGTTTACTTATGCTTCACCTCTTGCCATGTTAATCAACATTTAATTTTTTTTGGGTACTTAAACGAGATCGAACTAAATAACTTGTTGTGGTGTTTCGTCAATATGCAACTCGTTGCATATTGATCTCCACTTAATTTGTAGCATTGCTTGTGCACTTTGCCATGCCATGCCTCTTTAAACTGGACATGCATCATACTTGATTGCGCATCGTGCCATGATTATGTGATGGTTGTTTTACTATATTGTTTGCTTTCTTTCCGGTGTTGCTTCTTCGGGTTGGTTCCGATAACGTTGCGTTTGTGAGGATCCGTTCGACTACGTCCGTTTGTCTTCTTCATGGACTCGTTCTTCTTCCTTGCGGGATCTCAGGCAAGATGACCATACCCTCGAAATCACTTCTATCTTTGCTTGTTAGTTGCTCGCTCTTTTGCTATGCCTATGTTGCGATACCTACCACTTGCTTATCATGCCTCCCATATTGTTGAACCAAGCCTCTAACCCACCTTGTCCTAGCAAACCGTTGATTGGCTATGTTACCGCTTTGCTCAGCCCCTCTTATAGCGTTGTTAGTTGCAGGTGAAGATTGAAGTTTGTTCCTTGTTGGAACATGGAGATGTTGTTCCTTGTTGGAACATGTTTACTTGTTGGGATATCACAATATCTCTTATCTAATTAATGCATCTATATACTTGGTAAAGGGTGGAAGGCTCGGCCTTATGCCTGGTGTTTTGTTCCACTCTTGCCGCCCTAGTTTCCGTCATATCGGTGTTATGTTCCCGGATTTTGCGTTCCTTACGCGGTTGGACTATAATGGGAACCCCTTGACAGTTCGCCTTGAATAAAACTCCTCCAGCAAGGCCCAACATTGGTTTTACCATTCGCCACCTAGCCTTTTCTTTCCCTTGGGTTCTGCAGACTCAAGGGTCATCTTTATTTTAACCCCCCCGGGCCAGTGCTTCTCTAAGTGTTGGTCCAACTAAGCGATGTCGAGGCTACCAGAGGCAACTCTGGGCTGGCTTACCCGACGTCTTGCTCATCCGGTGTGCCCTGAGAACGAGATATGTGCATCTCCTATCGGGATTTGTCGGCACATCTGGGTGGCTTTGCTGGTCTTGTTTTACCGTTGTCGAAATGTCTTGTAACCAGGATTCCGAGTCTGATCGGGTCTTCCCGCTAGAAGGAATATCCTTCGTTGACCGTGAGAGCTTGTGATGGGCTAAGTTGGGACACCCCTGCAGGGATTTGAACTTTTGAAAGTCGTGCCCATGATTATGGGCAGATGGGAATTTGTTAACGTCCGGTTGTAGAAAACCTGAAGTTGACCTTAATTAAAATGCATCAACCGCGTGTGTAACCGTGATGGTCTCTTTCCGGCGGAGTCCGGGAAGTGAACATGGTGTTGAAGTTATGCTTGACGTAGGTTGTTCTAGGATCACTTCTTGATCATAGTTTCTCGATCGTGCTTTGCCTTCTCTTCTCACTCTCATTTGCGTATGTTAGCCACCATATATGCTAGTCGCTTGCTGCAGCTCCACCTCATACCTTTACCTTACCCATAAGCTTAAATAGTCTTGATCGCGAGGGTGCAAGATTGCTAAGTCCCCGTGGCTCACAGATACTTCCAAAACCAGTTTGCAGGTGTCGTTGAGTCCGTGCAGATGACGCAACCAAGCTCAAGGAGGAGCTCGTTGAAGATCTTGTCCTTTGTGTTGTTTCGTTCTAGTTGATCAGTAGTGGAGCCCAGTTGGGGTCGATTGGGGACCGTGTCGCATTTGGGGTTTGTTCTTTTATTTTGGCTCCGTAGTCGGGCCCTGCTTGTATTTGGATGATGTAATGCTTTATTCATGTAATTGTGTGAAGTGGCGATTGTAAGCCAACTATGTATCCCTTTCCCTTATGTATTACATGGGTTGTGTGAAGATTACCTCACTTGCGACATTGCTTTCAATGTGGTTATGCCTCTAAGTCGTGCTTTGACACGTGGGAGATATAGCCGCATTGAGGGCGTTACAAGTTGGTATCAGAGCCTTCCCCGACCTTAGGAGCCCCCCTGCTTGATCGAATTAGCGGACGAGTTGAGTCTAGAAAAATGTTTTGAGTCATTTAGGAATTATATATCGGAGAGCTTAGGAATTCTTTTTACTCCCCAGTCCCTTCATCGCTCTGGTAAGGCATCCTGACGTAGAGTTTTGACTTTTCTCTTCTCAAATTTCACTAAAAAAATTTAGGATCACGCGGGTATCTTGGAATCGTTCCAATCGATTTGTGACGAGTGTTCTTGGTGCCTCCTGTCATTTAGGGGTTGTGGCAGTGTCCTGGGGAGTTGAGCTCCGAGGTGTTGTCGTCACAATTTTATCGTTGTAGTTCTGGAATACCTGAGTTTAGTTTCACCGACATCGAAAATCTCTTTTATGCAGTTGTTGGTGAGATAACCTCGACGCCGCCCAGTACTGGGGTGGGAGTTCGGGAGTATTGCCATAACTTGTATAACGGATGCTTTCCGAAGGTTGAGGTAGATGATTTCCGAAGGTTTCTTGGTTATGTGTTGAAGGATGGTTACAGCTGGATGTAGGATTTGCTAGTTTTGGGTGAGTTATTATGCTTCCCCTGTATCCCCAACACCTGATTGCATAACTGGAAAATTTCGGGAGTTTATAAGTGGGAATTCAAGTAGCTCTTAGGATATCTTTCCGACAGATGTATGATATGAAATTGGGGTTCGACGTCTAGTGGTCCGCCTATTCACGGTCGGTTTTACAGTGGTCTCGTTGTGTCTTAAAGAGTCCTTGGCTATGCCGACTCGGGGACGCTTCGTATGTCATGTGCACTGCCTTGTACATGATGGTGCTGTATGATCGAGCCCATGTAGGCCCCACCACGAAAACTTCGGACAAAATCTCTATCATATGTTTGTTCCGGCTTATTCTGCAAGCCAATCCTTTGTTTTGTTTTGAGTTGTGGTATTCGAGTTGCTTCGAAGTCAAATGTTGATTCCATCCCTTGTCTAAGTGGTGTTCTCATATTCCTATGTGAATACTAATCCTTCTTGATCATCGAGATTGTCTTGCCAATCCTTTTCAACTGGTGTGCTTCTCTTCAAGCGGATCCATCCATTTTCAACATCCGCAAGATTCAATCTCAGCTTTCTCAACGGTGTTTGCTTCATCCGTTCCAAGTTGTCTTTGTTTTCCCACCCACCCACCCTTTTTCTTCAAGGATTCAGATTTCTTAATCACTATCCATTTTATTGATGGAAGTCTCTCCATTCTTTTTCCTTCATGTTTTTACCCGGTGTTTCTCATGAAGATGCTCTACTCGTTCGTCATTCTTCATTCTTTTCATCTCCGGTGGTTTCAAGTCAAGCTTTGTTGATCATATCCTTTCCTCGTTTCAATGCTTTCTCATGCCGGTGCAATTCTTAATCATTCACTTCTCGTTATTCAATTGTTCTGGAGTGCTCAAGATATTTCGAAGATTCATGTTACCACTCTGCTTTCGTTCAAACTCTTCTGAGGATGTTATATCATTTAAGCCTTTTAATTCAACCAGTGCAACCTCTCTTTTTAATCATTTCAACGGTGTTTCTTTTGAGTGGGCCCTAACCCACAGGTCTTTTTCCCAGGGTCTTACCTGACTCTTCTTATTTGTCTGGAGATATTATCAAATTCTTTTCCAAGTTTGACGTAAGAATGAATTGTCATCAGTCATATGTTTTTCTCCAAGATTTTTCAAAATTCTTTTCATCGTTGGCTCAACCTTTCTATTCTTCATTCCGGTGTGCCTCAATAATTCTTGGTGGTGTTTCTCGTTGGCATTCTCATCATTTGAAGACCGAAGAAGATTTTTACCTCCATAAGTTATCCGTTCTCTCAGAGATTCGTGGTTCTAGTTCGAGGCCGTCCTCTCATAATTGTTTTCATTCGTGATAATTCTTTTCACCCATCCGGAGCATTCAGGAGTCTTTTCAGTTTGATTCATCCGGATCCCATCTTTTCAGAAGAATTATTCATCCTCAGCTTTCAGCTCTAATTCCCTAAATCTTACGAGTGCATCGAACAAATATCCTCTAATCAGTGCATGATCTCTTCGTTCTCTCATATATAAATTCTCGCAAGCATCTTCTTTCATTTGCTAATTTTTACCGGTGATTCACCCCTACTTCGTTCATTTTCAATTCTTACGGTGGTTCTTTCAAGAGTTTTCGTCCTTCGTGCATCATATCTATGCATTCGTGCTTGTCAAAATTCTACCGATGGATCGTTGAAGACTTTCTCAAGTTTGTGCCATATCTCTCTAAAACCTTCCAACGGGAATAAGTTGTTTGCAATCCGTTGCTTGTCATCAACTTAAATTTATGAAGGATACGCATAACATAATTCTTATTCTTGTTTCATTCTAGTGATCTAATTTCCTGCTTTTCGGCGTGGTTAATCATATCACATTCTCGGTTTGAGATGCTTTATCTTTCTTTTCTGGAGTTCCAAGCTCTCGCAATTATCATTCCAAAGATTCATCAAGTCATTGCAAGATTTCACCTTGTGTTTTTTGACCTCTCTTTCCTTTCGTTTGATCATTATTTTGTTTACCGGAGTTCTTTATGGAGGTTCTACATGATGGTTCATCAAGGACTTAATTCCTTCTTGTAATGTTCATCAAGATTCTTTTCAGAGGAGCTCAAGCATTCTTCATCTTGCAATCCGGAGTGCAATTCTTTCTACCGTATCATTGGAGGTGGCTATTATGTCATTCTTGATAATTTGAGTTCATGTTTCATGATTCACATGTTGTTAAGAATAAGGTATTTTAAATCGATCAACCTCTTCGTTGGAGTTATCTTGTATCATGTTCCACCTAAAGCCTTTCCTAAGGATTGTTGCTATTTATGGTGCTCATAAATGACCCAAGTTCTTCATTTATCCTCCCGGTGAGATAAGTTTCTCGTCTCCTTGTTCTTACCAATCAAATCTATTCCGTGAGTGGCAAGTTGTCACCTCATAATTTTGAGATGTCTTCTATAAGTCCATATCAAGCTTATCCTTTCATTGTTGGTTTTCCAACAACTCCGTTCGACCCATCTCCTAAAGATGCCTTTTCAAGCTCAATTGTGGCAGAAATTGGCCTTTTCTTCTCCATTCTTTTATTTCAATTATCTTTATTCTATTCTTTCTCCTGGAGGTCTATTGATGTTGCTCTTTTCACTCCTCATCTCGTTTTGTCAAGATCATGTTCAATTTCTTCCATTTACAGTCGAAGTGCTTCCAAATTATATCAGTCTTATTCCTTCTCTATCTTGTTTAACCAGAGTGTCGTGTCCTCTGCTCAAGTTCTTTTCATCGTATCAAGTCTTGCATAATTTCTCAACTGGAGTGCTGCCCGAATTTGTTCTTCCTCGTTCCTCTTTTCTAACGGAGATTGTCAACTTCGTTCATCTCCGTTGTGTTCTTTTCTCGAAATGGTTTAACCTCTCAAGGCTCCTGGTTTCACTCATTTGTCAAAGAAGCAACTTAGTTTTACCTCTTCTCTTTCTCTTCCGTTTTCCCCGGTGCCATCCTAGATCTCGGGACGAGATCCTCTCATAGTGGTGGAGTGTTGTAACGCCCCAAGACCGGAGCTGCAGATGCCTCCCAGGGTTTCCGGGTTTTGTTGTGTGTTTCATTTGTTTGTTGCTTTCATCATGTCACCATTTGCATTGCCATCATGTCTTTTAATTTTGTAAAACTCAAATAAATAAACCGTATGGATCTTCGGTCCATTTAAACCAAGGGATTTCACATGGTGATTCTCTTTAAAACATATCCTCTCGATATTTAGAGAGCTATAGTAAATATTCCATTTATTTGGAATTAACCATAACACACTTGCATATTAATTCCTTTGGCCTTTTCTTCTTCAAGTGTTGACTCTCTAACCCGACCCAGGCCGGCCTCCTCTAAGTTCTCCTGCACCCGCCTAGGCCCAGTCTCCAGTGGCCTCTAAGGCCCAGCCGCGCCCCCACCTTCCTCGTAACCCTAGGCCATCGAGGCCCGGCCGCAACCTTCCTCTTCTCTCGATCCCACTCCTCCTCGTTCCCTTCCACTGCCGCCATGCATGCATTGCATCAGAGGAGAGGGAGACCCGCAGCCCGATTCCCTAGTTCCTCGCGCCGGAGATGTTCTCCCAGCCACCACACGCTCCTGCCATGGCCTCCTCCTCTGCCTCGCGTCGCCCTCCGCCGTCAAGTGCCGCCCCCGTCCGAATCCGTCAGGCCCTGCCATGGCTGCGCCTCCCTGTTGCCGAAGCCTCGCCGCCAAGTCCCGCCTGCGCCCTTGGGACTCGCCGGACCCCTTCCTCTACTCCAAGTCCGCCGGCCACAGGTGCCGCTGCCGGCTGCCGCCCCATCACCATGCGGTCCTCATCCACCTCCGTCCCATGACGCGGCAGCCCCCGTCATTTCCCTGCCTCTCTTTTGTGCCAGGGACTCGAGCCCTCCACCGCGCGTTGCCTCCTTGCTGCCTTCCCCGCCATCGGCTTGCTACCTTCGCTGGACCTCCTCCGCCTCCAAGGTCGCCGCTGCTCTGGCCGCAACCACCTCCGGTCTTCAACCCCGACGCCCGACCCGGCCATCTTCGGTTGCTGCCCGCTGGCCTCGTCGATCCTCTTGTCACTTTCAAGACGCGGCATACAGGGAAGCCCAAGGCCGCCTTCATGGTTTTCGCCAAGTTCGTCCATCGCCAAACGAGTCGGAGATCCTTCGATGCCTCTCCTTGTTGGAACCTGACAAGTACCACTGGTTACGCCAAGTTCGACTATGCGGGTTCGCCAAGTACTACACCGGCAAGACCGATGCCCGAACGACTTCACACCAAAACGACAAGTTCCACTACCGCAGACTAGTACGACTACCATCGCAAGAACCGAGAACGGCAAGTCCGAAGACCCAAGTACCTTGACGCCAAGTACCTCTTCGGATCGTCAAGGTGGATCTCGAACATTGACGAGGTTCCGATAAGACCCTCGACGTGTATGGCTACAATGTGAAAGTGTACCCGACGACCCCGGAGACCTATGTTACACCAAGTACCACGACGACCTTCGACTTGTACCCCTACATCGCACTGAAACGCCGAGTTCCTCGCCGAGACCCCGGACATTTACGGAACCTTGTGCGACTATGGATGTGGACGACCACCCTCGAACCCAAGTTACTCGGATTCGTCAAGTCCCTCTATGAAAACATTGTACGACTACTTCTGTGGCCGAAGGCCCGTGTACAACTACCGTCGCCGTGGACGACTACTTCCTGTACTTCCTCTACGAACCCGAACCGCTCCGAGAATGCACCTGGAAGGTATAACCGCCGAGGCGATGACCCGTGGACGAAAGCATGTGTTGTATGATATGCATGTTTAGTTGTTGTTTTCGCCCGTGAACGTTAGTGGTTCCTCCTCGTTGCCATGCCGTCCTTGACTCGTGGGAACCCGGTAACCGGGATCACCCCACCATCTTTTGCACGCTCCCACAACACTTTCTTTTCCACCGACGTTCTCAATGAGTTGTCGGAACCAGAACATTGCCGTGGCACCATTTCGTTATCGTTGCTGTGGCACCCCTTTCTTTCTACTACGGTGACAAATGCTTCCTAATGCTCTTGTCAACTTTTAATAAAAATTGCATAAGCTTGAACATGTCATCCGCATCATGTTAACAACTTTAAGATGGTTAAAAATTGTTGTTTCCATTAAATTACTAATGCATATGGGGTTTTACCGAAATTTTTGTTTGTTGTTTCGGCCCCATTTAAACTTGCCTCAATGTTTAGTTTACTTATGCTTCACCTCTTGCCATGTTAATTAACATTTAATTTTTTTGGGTACTTAAATGAGATCGAACTAAATAACTTGTTGTGGTGTTTCGTCAATATGTAACTCGTTGCATATTGATCTCCACTTAATTTGTAGCATTGCTTGTGCACTTTGCCATGCCATGCCTCTTTAAACCGGACATGCATCATACTTGATTGTGCATCGTGCCATGATTATGTGATGGTTGTTTTACTATATTGTTTGCTTTCTTTCCGGTGTTGCTTCTTCGGGTTGGTTCCGATAACGTTGCGTTTGTGAGGATCCGTTCGACTACGTCCGTTTGTCTTCTTCATGGACTCGTTCTTCTTCCTTGCGGGATCTCAGGCAAGATGACCATACCCTCGAAATCACTTCTATCTTTGCTTGTTAGTTGCTCGCTCTTTTGCTATGCCTATGTTGCGATACCTACCACTTGCTTATCATGCCTCCCATATTGTTGAACCAAGCCTCTAACCCACCTTGTCCTAGCAAACCGTTGATTGGCTATGTTACCGCTTTGCTCAGCCCCTCTTATAGCGTTGTTAGTTGCAGGTGAAGATTGAAGTTTGTTCCTTGTTGGAACATGGAGATGTTGTTCCTTGTTGGAACATGTTTACTTGTTGGGATATCACAATATCTCTTATCTAATTAATGCATCTATATACTTGGTAAAGGGTGGAAGGCTCGGCCTTATGCCTGGTGTTTTGTTCCACTCTTGCCGCCCTAGTTTCCGTCATATCGGTGTTATGTTCCCGGATTTTGCGTTCCTTACGCGGTTGGGCTATAATGGGAACCCCTTGACAGTTCGCCTTGAATAAAACTCCTCCAGCAAGGCCCAACATTGGTTTTACCATTCGCCACCTAGCCTTTTCTTTCCCTTGGGTTCTGCAGACTGAAGGGTCATCTTTATTTTAACCCCCCCCGGGCCAGTGCTTCTCTAAGTGTTGGTCCAACTGAGCGATGTCCGAGGCTACCAGGGGCAACTCTGGGCTGGCTTACCCGACGTCTTGCTCATCTGGTGTGCCCTGAGAACGAGATATGTGCAGCTCCTATCGGGATTTGTCGGCACATCTGGGTGGCTTTGCTGGTCTTGTTTTACCATTATCGAAATGTCTTGTAACCAGGATTCCGAGTCTGATCGGGTCTTCCCGCTAGAAGGAATATCCTTCGTCGACCGTGAGAGCTTGTGATGGGCTAAGTTGGGACACCCCTGCAGGGATTTGAACTTTTGAAAGTCGTGCCCGCGGTTATGGGCAGATGGGAATTTGTTAACGTCCGGTTGTAGAAAACCTGAAGTTGACCTTAATTAAAATGCATCAACCGCGTGTGTAACCATGATGGTCTCTTTCGGCGGAGTCCGGGAAGTGAACACGGTGTTGAAGTTATGCTTGACGTAGGTTGTTCTAGGATCACTTCTTGATCATAGTTTCTCGATCGTGCTTTGCCTTCTCTTCTCGCTCTCATTTGCGTATGTTAGCCACCATATATGCTAGTCGCTTGCTGCAGCTCCACCTCATACCTTTACCTTACCCATAAGCTTAAATAGTCTTGATCGCGAGGGTGCAAGATTGCTGAGTCCCCGTGGCTCACAGATACTTCCAGAACTAGTTTGCAGGTGCCGTTGAGTCCATGCAGATGACGCAATCAAGCTCAAGGAGGAGCTCGTTGAAGATCTTGTCCTTTGTGTTGTTTCATTCTAGTTGATCAGTAGTGGAGCCCAGTTGGGGTCGATCGGGGACCGTGTCGCATTTGGGGTTTCTTCTTTTATTTTGGCTCCGTAGTCGGGCCCTGCTTGTATTTGGATGATGTAATGCTTTATTCATGTAATTGTGTGAAGTGGCGATTGTAAGCCAACTATGTATCCCTTTCCCTTATGTATTACATGGGTTGTGTGAAGATTAACTCACTTGCGACATTGCTTTCAATGCGGTTATGCCTCTAAGTCGTGCTTCGACACGTGGGAGACATAGCCGCATCGAGGGCGTTACACTCTCCTCCCCTCCTTTATATACGGAGGAAAGGGGCACCCGATAGAGACAACAATTGATCACTTGGATCTTTTAGCCATGTGCGGTGCCCCTCTCCACCATAGTCCACCTCGATAATATCATAGCGGTGCTTAGGCGAAGCTCTGCGACGGTAGAACATCAACATCGTCACCATGCCATCGTGCTGACGGAACTCTCGCTCAAAGCTCGGCTGGATGGGAGTTCGAGGGACGTCATCGAGTTGAACGTGTGCAGAACTCGGAGGTGCCGTGCGTTCGATACTTGATCGGTCGGATCGTGAAGACGTACGACTACATCAAACGCGTTGTGCTAACGCTTCCGCTTTCGGTCTACGAGGGTACATGGACACACTCTCCCCTCTCGTTGCTATGCATCACCATGATCTTGCGTGTGCATAGGATTTTTTTTAAAATTACTTCGTTACCCAACAGAAACTACAAAGTATGAGATTGATGACGACAATAACTACAAAAAGTTATTTGTAGGTTTCATCAATGATCTTCCACTTATAGCCATGGACCTGAATATGAAAAATAGTACACATTCCTGAAATAAACTCATTAAAATACAATAACACAAATATTTTATTAAGATGATACAGATATGAAAGATTAAGGAATGACTAGGCTTAGAGGCTTACTAATTAGATCATGTGGAACACGACAAACACGTAGATCTTTATAACAACTCTATGCCGCCGCCCTTCACTTTGGCCGACATCAAGTGCGAGGCCAAGCTTTAGGAAACTTTGGGTGCTAATAGCAACTCCAAGGGGGCGACCCATTTTGTCCGTTGGGTCATCCGGACATAAAACTTGGTCCAACGGGACGACCCAAACGGACGTCCGTGTCCGCCTGCTGTCCGTTTATTGTCGTCCCTGATCCAAACTTGGCCCAAATTTGGGAACAAATGGGTACGAAGCAGACAGAAGCAGACGCTCTCGTCGCTCGCTATCGTCCGCTCGTGTCCGCCCTGGTCCTACCTACCAGCGACCGCGCACAGTTGCGCTAGCACGCATCTCTCGTCTCTCTCGTACAACTTTCTCTCTCGATCCCTCTGCTGCCACCGCTACGTCGGCCGATTCCGGCTGGGACAGAGAGGCCCGGCGATGCGATGGGGAGTGGAGGGGCGGCGCATGGAGGGGCCCGGCGGTCGCGAGGGGAACTGGAGAGGCACAGCGGCCCTGCGTTGGAGTGGAGAGGCCTGGCGGCGCGATGGGGAGCGGAGGGGCCGCGCGCGGAGGCCAGCCCGTCCCTCCTGACGCGCCACGTCCAGGGCAACGCCGCTGAGCACCATGGTGAACCGCGCCATGGTCTCTCTCATGAGCCAGCTCCGGTCAACGGACACCGGCCGCCGGCTGGAGGCATTGACCACCCAGCCTAATGTCGGGTCGAGCAGCAACCAACTCAGCGTGAGCTCCGCCAGCGTGATTGAGGATGCCGCCGAGAAGCCCTCTTGTAGGCCACACCGACGAGGCATTCATCTCCACCACGCGCGACATGATGCAGACCCCTTTGTGGTGCAGGTACACTGTGGAGACAAGCCGGCTGGGCAGGGCGGGCGTGACGATGGCCGTAGCCGCCGCCGCTGTCGCAGGGAACGGGAACACGTCGGCGAAGAGCGCCCGGTGGAAGCCGTCGCCGCTGCGAGGGAAGCGGAGAGGCACGGCAGCGCGGCAGCTGGAGTGGAGAGGCCCAGCGGCGCGATGGGGAGCGGAGGGGCGGCACGCTGTAATGCCCGGATAATTAAGCTATAGTAATCCTATGATAATGATGCCACGTCACCTCCGTTACTGTCGCTAATCTCGCGTCAGTTCAAAACGTTTCGAATTCAAATTTGAATTTTTGTCAAACATCAAAAAATTTCAAACGCCAAAACTGAAATGTTCGGTTAGTGCCAAATATTACATAGGTAATTATTCTGAAGAAAACATTTTTTAGAAAATGCTAAACTGCTCTACAATAAATAAAACAGAAAAAAGAAAGAAAAGAAAAGAAAAATAAAACAAAAAACAAAAAACAAAACAAAATACAAAAAAGTAAAAAGGGGAAACCCCACCCCCAGGGCCAACCGATCCAATAGGTTAGCCCACCTGGCCCAACCGGCGGGCCCCCCTCACCCCCTCATCCTTCCTCCACCCGAAAACCCTAACCGACACCCCCACTCGCCCCACTCCTCTCTCCCCCGATCCAATCTGGATCAGGGCACGAACCGCCCCTGCCGCTTGACGCCCTCACCAGACCACCACCTCGTCGGACCGCTGCGCCGCACCACCGTCGCCCGAGGACCTCACCGGAGCCCG
>NC_041380.1:335885016-335910930 GCF_002162155.2 Triticum dicoccoides | reverse complement strand
CGGCCGCCGGTCGGCCTACCCGCGCGCGCCTTCGCCCGACCGGCCGCACAGCCGCTGCTCCACGCTGTGCCCGCCAGTGCCTTGCCTCGCCTTCGCCCCGTGTCCGCCTACATGTGTGGCAGCGCCACGCGCGCCGGGCCATGCTCTGCTTGACCGGTCGCGCCCCGGCCGCGTCGCCCGCGCCATCCGGCGACCGACCTCCCGCGCCGCACCTGGCCTACGCTCGCCCCGTCGCGGTGGGTTCGCCCGGCTCCCGTTAACCGCCCGCCCCGCTAAGGCCTTTGGCCCGATGACAAACGAGGCCCATGCCCAGAACGTTTAAAAAAAGGAATTAAAAAATTAAAATAATAATTAATTAACTTTTTTAATTGTATTAAAAAACCTAGTTAATTAACTAACCTAACTAATTTGTTAATTAAACTAATTAATTTGGTTAATTGGTTAACAGAGTAAGACATGTGAGACCCACACGTCAGGTTGACCCGGTCAACGCCCTGTTGACTACTGACGTCATGATGACGTCAGCATACACTATTCTGGATAGTGTTGAATTAAAATAATTAACTAAATCCTAAAAATGATTTAAATCTTTAGAAATTAATATAAAATAATTCGTAGCTCGGATGAAAATACTTTGTACATGAAAGTTGCTCAGAACGACGAGACGAATCAGAATACGCAGTACGTTTGTCAGCCACACATCTCTAGCATATCAAACATGGAACCTTTCCCCTTCGGTTCATCTGACCGAAAACACGAAACACCGGTGATACTTTCCCGGATGTTTCCCCCCTTCGCCGGTATCACCTCCTACTACGTTAGGTCACACCAGGCACCGTTACTTGTCATGTCATGCATCGATATGCATCTATTTACATTGTGTTCGTTGTTTCTTCCCCCTCTTCTCTCTGGTAGACTACGAGACTGACGCCGCTGCTGGTGCCCCGATCGAGTATGTTGTTGACGACCCCTCCTTCTTGCCAGAGCAACAAGGCAAGCCCCCCCTTGACCACAAGATATCGCCTATTCTTCTCGCTACTGCTTGTATTAGAGTAGTGTAGCATGTTACAGCTTTCAGTTAATCCTATTCTGATGCATAGCCTGTCCTTGCTACTACTGGTGTTACCTTTACCTGGAATCCTAAATGCTTAGAATAGGATGCTAGTATTCCATCAATGGCCCTACTACATTCTTGTCCGTCTGTCATGCTATACTATCGGGTTGTGATCACTCGGGAGGTGATCACGGGTATATACTTATATACATAATACATGATATATGTGGTGACTAAAGTCGGGTCAGCTCGTAGAGTACCCGCGAGTGATTCACGGATTGGGACCGAACGGACGTTTGTCCTGACGGCCCTCTGAGTGGACCTTTATGGCGGAGCGACAGGGCAGGTTGAGACCACCTAGGAGAGATGTGGGCCTAGCCCTGGTCGGCGTCCGCGGTTACTTCAATTAACACGCTTAACGAGATCTTGGTATTTGATCTGAGTCTGGCCACTGGCCTATACGCACTAACGAACTACGTGAGAACAGCTATGGGCACTCGACGTCGCGGTATCAGCTGAAGCCTTCGCGACGTCAGCGACTGAGCGGCGCGCGCCGGATTGGACCGTAAGCCTGCGCTTGTATTAAGGGGGCTAGGTCTGCTTCCGGTCGCGTACGCAACATGCAGGTGTGCAATGGGGGATGGGCCCAGACCCCTGCACGCATAGGATTTAGACCGGCATGCTGACCTCTTTGTTGTGCCTAGATGGGGCTGCGACGTGTTGATCTTTCGAAGCCGGGCATGACCCAGGAAAGTGTGTCTGGCCAAAGGGGATCGAGCGTGTTGGGAAATGTGGTGCACCCCTGCAGGGAAGTTTATCTATTCGAATATCCATGTCCCTCGGTAAAAGGACGACCCGAAGTTGTACCTTGACCTTATGACAACTAGAACCGGATACTTAATAAAATACACCCTTCCAAGTGCCAGATACAACCCGGTGGTCGCTCTCTCATAGGTCGACGAGGGGAGGATCGCCGGATAGGATTATGCTATGCGATGATACTTGGTTAACTTACCATCTACTATCTTCTACTGCTTCAAGATGGAGGCTGCCAGAAGCGTAGTCTTCGATAGGACTAGCTATTTTCCTCTTATTCTGGCATTCTGCAAATCAGTCCACATATACTACCCTTTTCATTGATACCAATGCATATGTAGTGTAGCTCCTTGCTTGCGAGTACTTTGGATGAGTACTCACGGTTGCTTTGCTCCCCCTTTTCCCCCTTTCCTTTCTTCCTGGTTGTCGCAACCAGATGAGGGAGCCCAGGAGCCAGATGCCACCGTCGACGACGACTCCTACTACACTGGAGGTTCCTACTACTACGTGCAGGCCGCTGACGATGACCATGAGTAGTTTAGGAGGATCCCAGGCAGGAGGCCTGCGCCTCTTTTGATATGTATCCCATTTTGTGCTAGTCATTTTATGGCAACTTGTTTAACTTATATCTGTAGTCAGATATTGTTTCTTTTGCTGACTCGTCTATGATCGAGCTCTTGTATTCGAGCCCTCGAGGCCCCTGGCTTGTAATGTGATGCTTGTATGACTTTTTTTATTTGTAGAGTTGTGTTGTGATATCTTCCTGTGAGTTCCTGATCTTGATCGTACACGTTTGCATGTATGATTAGTGTACGATTGAATCGAGGGTGTCACAAGTTGGTATCAGAGCATGACTTTACTAACCCTAACATTTGGATCCCGTGACCACATTCACCCCAAAGTTGGATAAGCCCTAGTTATTCCTTAGAGTAGTATTTTGAACAATACCCACACTGTCATTTGACTCCTTTGAAACATATTTGTTTTCAGATGGAACCCACGAGGCAGGTCGTGCGCCACATGACGGCCATTGGTGACCCAGGTTCACCTGCTGTGTTAGCTGAGATGATGACCTATTTGGGTTATCGCTGGCACCCTGAGTACACCATGTACGAGCAGTGCCAGGACTTTAACCAGGAGCAGTACCGCGCCATCGTCCACCTCTACTCTCAGGAATATGACTCCACTACTGTGCTGCACACTGCTCATGGTGTTGGAGTGACCATCGATATGGCAGTCCACGATGCTGCTTATGCTGCTCTAACACGTTTTCATGGAGAGTATCAGGAGCTGTACACCTCCCCTTTCAGGCACATTGCTATCGCATCCGATGTTGTCGCGGAGGGATACTACACTCCTGCCTACTCCACTGTCACCCGGGAGCCCTTCTACCATCAGAACCTGGTTCTGCATGTTGATGGGCTGGATAGAGCTAACCGAGCTCTTCGCCATGAGGTGTACACCACCGGTTAGCACCTTTACCGTGCTCTAACACTGTTGCACCCCCTTGTCCGATCTGGTGATCTGTCACGATCTGTGATCTACCCAGCCAGGACCGTGATGCCCCAGGGTGTCGGTTGGCCAGATGTGGGAGGCTACTCTCCCGCACTTGGTCCTCTTCTGCCACCTGAGCGTTGGATTCTGCACTAGAGTATCCGCGGACCCCAGGCTACTGACGTGGAGGACTTCCCGTCGCGTCACTACCGGCTATCAGGATACACCTACCTCCATAGTTCCTCCTGGGACTGATGTAGGCTTGCCTATTAGTATTAGATGCATTCTCCGCGAGCCTGCGTGCCACCCATGATGTCTTTAGTCTATGTACTGAACTCTGTGTACCGAACTCTATGCGTGATCCCTTTTGTAAGATATGCTGACTACCTATGTAGTATCTATCGTGCTCCTTTTCATTATGCTTGTTTCATCATGAATGATTCTTGTCTTTGCAAATTTCCCAATGTTGAACTACCCCTGTTATATATTAGCAGGATGGTTAGACCAGGTGGTCGTGGCTGTGGTGGCAATCCCCCACCACCGCCTGAGTACATGGCTGGTATGATGCAACAGTTTAAGCTGAATCGCCAGTTCATGGAAAATATTATGGCTCAGTTTCTATGATGCCCTCGATTCAACCGTACACTAATCATACACGCAAATGTGTACGATCAAGATCAAGGACTCACGGGAAGATATCACAACACAACTCTAGACACAAATTAAAATAATACAAGCTTTATGTTACAAGCCAGGGGCCTCGAGGGCTCGAATACATAAGCTCAAAAACACGAGAGTCAGCAAAAGCAACAATATCTGAGTACATACATAAGTTAAACAAGTTTGCCTTAAGAAGGCTAGCACAAAAGCAACATTGATCGAAAAGGCAAGGCCTCCTGCCTGGGAGCCTTCTAACTACTCCAAGTCGTCAGCGGACGTCACGTTGTAGTAGGCATCCTCGGGGTAGCAGTAGTCATCATTGGTGTCGTCTGGCTCCTGGGGTCCGTCATCTGGTCGCAACAATCGGGTATGGGGGAAAAGAGGTAGCAAAGCAACCGTGAGTACTCATCCAAAGTACTCGCAAGACTTACATCAGATCTAAACTAAGTATGCATCTGTATCAAAGGAAATGGGATGTATTTGTGGACTAAACTGCAGAATGCCAGAACAGAAGGGGAAAGCCTAGCCTATCGAAGACTAGCATCTTCAAGCATCTTGCAGCATCCGGAGAGATAAGAGTAGCATAAAGTAAAGTAGTAGAGTTATCAACCTCGGCCAGAGATCCTTTCTCGACTCCCTGCGAGAAAGCAATCCCAAAGGCATACTATCCATTTCTCATCACAATCCATTTCTCATCACAAGTATCCAGTTCTAGTTGTATCGATCCGGATACAACTCCAAGTGTCCGTTACCACAGGACAGGCTATCGATAGATGTTTTCTTCCCTGCAGGGGTGCACCAACTTACCCACCACGCTCAATTATCTCCGGTTGGACACACTTTCCT
Organism: Triticum dicoccoides; assembly: GCF_002162155.2. Classification (NCBI taxonomy): domain Eukaryota; kingdom Viridiplantae; phylum Streptophyta; class Magnoliopsida; order Poales; family Poaceae; genus Triticum; species Triticum dicoccoides. The sequence goes on along the minus strand of NC_041380.1, from coordinate 335,906,060 downwards.
GCGTCATGCCCGGCCTCGGCCAAATAATACGCCGCAACCCGACCTAGGCTTAATAGAGAGGTCGGCACACCGGACTAAGCCTATGCCCCCAGGGGTCATGGGCCATCTCCCCGGGAACTCCTGCACGTTGCGTACGTGGCCGGTGAGCAGACCTAGCTACCTCCTTAAACAAGGCAGGAGCTTACGCAGTCCAACCCGGCGCGCGCCGCTCAGTCGCTGGCGTCTATTAAGCTTCGGCTGAAGTATACGACGCAAAACGCCCATACTATGCCCACGTGATGGTTAGTGCTATCAGGCCAGAGGCCCCTCGGATCAAATATCCAAATCGTAGTGGATTAGGAACGCGCGGTAACAAACAGAGACTCATGAAAGATGTGACCCCGTTCGCCCGTCTCGAGGACTTGTGGCAAGGGCTAAGAATGCCCGGCCACGCCTCGTAATTATCTCGCGGGCACCCTCCAGGTCAACCCGTCTCCACATCACTCGCAATTAAGCTCGCACGGGTACACCTCAGGGCCGACCCGTCTTTCGTAACATGGTTCAGTGTAAAGTCATATTACCATAGTGATTGTGTGTCCAAACATCAAGGGGAAAACTCGAGGAATCACCCCCGGTGGATTCCACTCGATGTAATCATCAAGGTGAACGTAAGAGAAACCACCCCCGAGGCTCACACTTGAGGAGTTGCATGACAGAGTTGTATCAGAAGTGGTTAAGGCGGAATCACCCTCGATGACCACGGCCGAATAGCTACACTACTGGGTTGACATCAGAAGTGCTGTAGAGGTCTCACCCTCGACACTTGATAGTAACCCAGTAGTGTCGAGCAACTAAGGGGAAAGTGATGTGCGGTGCCGGGGCCTGGTGTTCGATCCCGTTGATCGGGTCTTCAATGATGAAGCAGGGGCAACAAGGACAAGGTGGGGGTCACTGATGGATCACTAACCAACCTATACTAAGCAGTTTAGGATAAGCAGGTAGGTAACAATAAGCAGCTAACAAAAGCAGGCTATGCATCAGAGTAGGATCATACAGAAAGCAGTAGCAGTTCTAATGCTAGCATGAGAGGGAAAGAAATGGGCGATGTTGGAATGCTCAAGGAGGGTTTGCTTGCCTGGAAGCTTTGTTGAAAAGGAAGAAGTGTTGGCGTCGACGTAGTCGATCACAGGAGTGGCATCGGTCTCAGGGTCTACCGGAGAGAAGAGGCGGAAGAAACAATAAATATAAAGCAAACATAGCATCACAAAGCATGACATGGCAATATGTTGTGCCGGGGTGTGACCTAATGTATGGCTACACGATAAAGGTGAAGGAGGAAAACAACCGAGAATGTTTTTCCAGTTCCGGACCTGTGTCACACAGATGATCGGAGGGGGAAAGTTCCATGTTCAGCTAGTTAGAGGCATGTACAGGTGAACGAACCGCGTATTCGTATTTGTCTCGTTGTTCTGAGCAACTTTCATGTATAAAGTTTTTCGATCCGAGCTACGTTTAATTTTCTATGATTTTTCAAAGTTTTAAACATATTCTGGAATTACTGGAATTAATTTAATTGGAAGAATAATTATCTATGTGTACCCAGTGGCTGTCTAGCCACAGAGGCTGACGTGTAGGGCCAGTTAACTGCCCAGTCAACAGTTGACTGGTCCATGTTTGACTAGTCAACGGTCCAGTGGGACCCAACTGTCATATACTGTTTTTTTAACAGATTTTATTTATCCATTATATTAGCTGAGGCCCCACATGCCATAGACTTAAAAGAGGGGGGGTTAGTGCATCAATTTGGATTAGGCCCTAAGCTAATCCTCACTTAGCCAGGGCCGGCCCGATCTGGCAGAGGCTCAGCCACCAGGGGCTGCTTGCACGCGCGAAGAGAGGCGCGGCCATGGCCGAGCGGCAGGTGGAGCCGGTGCGGCAGGCACAGCCAGGCGCGGCCACGGCGGCCAGGAGGCGGCTGGGACGGATGCGCGGCTTGGTAGGAGAGCAGCAGCAGAAGGGGGTGCGAGGGCGAGGAGCGGCGAGGCGTCTGCAGGGCATCCCGGACGGCGGCTGGACGCGGTGAGCGCTGGCGCGGGCCGGCGAGGCGGGGCGGTCGGGAGCCGCGACGGATGCGGCTGCAGGCGCGCGAGGCACGGCAGCAGCAGTGCCTCAGTAGCAGCAGGTGTGGGCGCGGCCGGGCAGCGGCTGCAGCGCCGTAACAGGCCGGGATCGAGCGGGCGGCCGAGTGGGGCACGGGCGAGCCAATCGCGGCCAGGGGACGGGGCATGCGAGTGGGGCGGGCTCAGCGGCGCGAGCGCAAGCGCACGAGAGCTGCAGGGCACGACGCGGTACAGCAACGGCAGCAACAGGCGAGACCACGCACGCGGGAGCGGACGGAGAGGTTCGGGCACGTCGGTGGTGGCGTCCTACGGCGACGGGAGGGGGAAGAAACTTGAGGAGCTCACCGGGGGAGCACACGAAGGCCCGGTGGTAGCTTAGGAGCAGCAGGTTCGACCGGAGATGGCGACGGAGTGCGGCGGCCCGAGGAGGAAGAAGACGGCGATGTAGCACTGCGGGGCCGTCCCGGCTCGGGTTCTTCGGTGTAGTCGAAGGAGACGACCGTGGAGAGGCTCCTGGACCTGCTAGCCGACGACGAGGAGGCCGGTGGTCGCGGGATCGACAAGGTGGCGTCGATGGAAGCGCTCCTCATCGAACAGAGGAAGAGATCGAGTGAGAGGAAGAGCACGCGAGGGAGAGGGGAAAGTGGGCGCTAGGGTTCGCCAGGGAGCCGACAACGTTCTTATCCACCAGGAGGACCGCGGGATGCCCGACACGACGACGGCAACAACCATGGTGGGGGTGGATGCATGCCACACCATGGCCCCTGTCTCCTCTCTGTACAGAGGAACAAAGGAAGGGGGAAAAGCCCGAGGTGGGCTGGGCGATGTGCACAGTGCACTTAGGCCGACACCACGGTAGATGTTTAGGGCCTTTTCCTTTTTTTTCTTTTCTGTTTTCTTTTTACAGAAGAATTTTGCAGATAAATGAGCTGCCAAATGTATTTTGTAAAATTTGAAACTTGGTCACAAAAATATAATGCCTTATCCAACACTGCCACAAAAAGTTTGGGGCCATCAGGAGTTGCCCAAGCATTTTTAGAAAATGAGAAGGACATCTTAAATAATGTTGGACCGGATAATAAATTCCCAGGGGCAATTTGGGAGTTCCAAAAATGTTGGTTTCAACATGACAATTATCTAGGGATTATTTACCATAGGATGAACTATTTTATTTGCATGACAGAAGAAGCAAATATTTGACATGCAATTTGAATTTGAATTTGAAGCAGATTTTGGACAAGTGGCATTTTGGCATGATGATCATGATGACATGACCTTCATTAGGGGGAGATTACTGTGGTGCGATGTTGGGGATGTTACAAATCTCCTCCACTACAAGAAATCTCGTCCCGTGATTTAAGTGGGGAAGTAAAGAGTAACTTCGGGTGAACTGACCCTTATAGGGTTAATTGTCTGGTGAACAATTCAGGGAAAGTGACAGAAGTCTCTCTTGAGTTGAAACTTAAGAAAACATCGAGAGCAAAATATGAAGGTACAATAAGAAGTTTCAAGCGAATGGAGAAATGATCGATACCTGAATAGAGTGTGAGAAGGGGTTCAGAGCATCGGAAATAGATCATCTCTCGGAGGGTGGCTCGTGATAACACACAAAGCGAAGAGCATAAGGTACTTCGGAATCAAGGATATACATGAGAGTCAGGTTCCGATCCTATGGAATTGTGGGTTATAAGCCCACCATGTGGGTTAAAAGTAGAAAGAGCGGTGACATGTTACACGGTTATGATAGCAAGGGATGTCAGAGTGTAGCCTGTCAGTTATGTCGGCAACAACGTCAGTACCAAGGGCGAGGGGCGAAGAGAACCATTTTCCTGCTCGTTGAACAAGGCGGACCAATCGGCAAGGTTCCCGTCCATCGGTGGCTACCGGAATGTCATCAACAATAGTGACAGGGTCTTACTGACCGAGTGATACAACGAGGTGTCTACATAAGCAGGGAAATAATACTGCTTATATAATATAGATCAAACTAAGGTTTAAACAAACCAATGGAAAGGAAGAATGTAATTGTCAGATTAAACAGAACAATGGAAAGGAAAATATGTTTAAACACAATTATCAGTAGTATATCCTTCCCAAGGACAAGCAGAGGATGATATCCATGACAGGATAGTAAGTAGATAACCAACTAGGTAAAGGGTGAGGGAATTCATGATGTTACATGTACAACGGTGTTTGGATAAATGAACAAGAAGCATTTAGCATTATTCTTCCAATGTTCTTGTTGACGTTTGAGTACCACAATCATGCTTTGGGATAGCATTGACATGGTCATCAGGTAAAGGTCGGACCTTTTCACAATGGATCCATCGGGAATTTCTAGAACATATCATGTTATTTTATCAGGGAAAAGATGAGGATGTGGCCGATGGGTTCAGTGGCAATCCATCGACATGTCAAAAAGGACGTATCCCCAAAATTAATATGATCAAGTTTGTGTTGGGGGGAAGACAAGAATGTTGTTGATACTAACACAAATCATCGAGAGGCAAGGATGGTATTACTAGCCATGAATTCAATTGACATCTCTGAAGAAGCCAAAGTGTTGACGGCGATCAAGACAAATTTTGTTGAGAGACTCTATGAAGATGTCATCGAGTAGAAAAGGAAGGATGAAGTGAAAGGCTATGAGAACCACGGATTCGACAAAAGCTCAAAGTCAAGCTTGTTGTTCGAGGTGAAATGATAAGAAGAGGAAGATCGATGTAAGCTTAGCTCATCGCCGGAAGTTGCTCCGGGCATAAGGACCAGGTAGCACAGTAAAAAAGTTGACATGATAAAAATATAGCCGATCAGGCTAGGAATGATGTGATGGGGTATAATGCTTCTTAGTATCAAGTACTAGGTGTAATGCCAGATGGTAAATCGGAGTAGAGGTTGGACGGGGGAAATGATTTGCAGAGGATAAGTAATTTTAACTTACCCAGTAAATGGGATCAAGGAGGAAATATGGTCGGGACCATAACTACAAGGGATCCAATTCACGATACCGGAATAATTATTCAAATGATTAAATATCCTTGCAAGAAGCTTTCATGATAAGTCCCACACCGCGTCCGTGTGCATGAACACAAGGTTCAGGGTCGACTCCCACTTCTACAATGCATATCCTTTCATTTTACTTCTCACTCTTGATGAAGCTGTAGTATTGAAATTTTATCTGACGAAAGCCAGTAGAGTATAACCCGCATAACTTTCGAGTTCACACAGATTAGGGAAGGCATAGGTTCAACCCATCGGGGCATCTTAGGAACATATATCATAAATTTCGAGAATAAATAACACAAGCTCGGTAGTAGAGCATGCTTGAGAAAGCGGAGGATACAATTTACCAAAAGCATTATGTATCCGAGGAAAAGCTCACAAGCTTATTGAATATGAAGGACGTTGTCGGATAAAATCCGAAAAAGGGGGCTGGTGGTCCACAAGGGATCCGATGTGAGCATCAATATTCAACCAGAGGAAGAAGGAACGCAAGGAGATCAGATTATAGGAACAATTGACTAACTCAAAGCTCAACTTCAAAGAAATTATGAATTCCAAGACAAGGGATCAGAAGCAATGCTCTGATTAGGAATGGATAGGTAGAATAGCCTTAGGGGTACAATCGATGGCGATTTGATTGATTGAGATTCAGCACATGTTAAAATGATGTCTTAGCCGGAAGGATGAATTCTAGGACCTGATCGAGGATTGCGAGCATTCGCAACATATTGTATCAACGGTCTCAAAATGATAATGACAAAGGCTGACAATAAGATTACTAGACTTATGGTACTAACCATAATGCAAGCAAGCAAGAAATTCAAGAACAATAGGTTGTTGAGGATTTTCACAAGAACGAATGGTATTATGAAGGCTTTTGTGAAGTACATGAATCAACTTAGGATGAGCGAATACTCGATAGGTGCACAAGGTTATCCATAGGGGTATTCAGATGACAAGGAACTGCAAGGCAGTAAGCTCAAAGGATTCTTGGAAAAAGGAGAGCAGTTCAGGGCATCTTGTAATAACAAGATCAATGGGATAGAATGTAAGATTGGCAAGTGTGTGTAGTTATCCATAAGGATATTTCGCTGGTAGGGAATTGCAAAGGCAACATGCACAAAGTCTCGAGAGAACATCGTAGAGTAACTTCGGAATCTTCTGATGCAGCAGGCGATCATCTGAAATAAGGGGGCTCTCCGGGCGGATGTGATCACGAGATCCTAATGTTCGAGTTAGTAAAACCTTTTTAACCCGAATAGAAGAGAGATTAGAGTCCCAGAATATAGACGAGGAATAAAAGATCCTAATACCACCCAAATGGCGACATGGGCCCGTAAGACACACAGCCATGTTAGTAAAAGTTTTTGTAGTGACTAGACTCAACTTCGGCCAAGGAGTTGGAAAGGGGGATCCTATAGGCAGTCGGCTTTGATACCAACTTGTGACGCCCTTGATTCAACCGTACACTAATCATACATGCAAATGTGTACGACCAAGATCAAGGACTCACGGAAAGATATCACAACACAACTCTAGACACAAATTAAAATAATACAAGCTTTATATTACAAGCCAGGGGCCTCGAGGGCTCGAATACATAAGCTCGAAAACACGAGAGTCAGCGAAAGCAACAATATCTGAGTACATACATAAGTTAAACAAGTTTGCCTTAAGAAGGCTAGCACAAAAGCAACATTGATCGAAAAGGCAAGGCCTCCTGCCTGGGAGCCTTCTAACTACTCCAAGTCGTCAGCGGCCGTCACGTAGTAGTAGGCATCCTCGGGGTAGCAGTAGTCATCAGTGGTGTCGTCTGGCTCCTGGGGTCCGTCATCTGATCGCAACAATCGGGTATGGGGGAAAAGAGGTAGCAAAGAAACCGTGAGTACTCATCCAAACTACTCGCAAGACTTACATCAGATCTAAACTAAGTATGCATCTGTATCAAAGGAAATGGGTTGTATCTGTGGACTAAACTGCAGAATGCCAGAAGAGAAGGGGAAATCCTAGCCTATCAAAGACCAGCATCTTAAAGCATCTTGCAGCACCAGGAGAGATAAGAGTAGCATAAAATAAAGTAGTAGAGTTATCAACCTCGGCCAGAGATCCTTTCTTGACTCCCTGCGAGAAAGCAATCCCAGAGCCATACTCTTAGGACCCCGATTCTAAGTCACATCGATCTAGCCCGTAACACCTCATATCACTTTGCGGCCTCACGCACGGTATCCCCACGGGTGTCGCCTTACCATGGCCCGGGACCGTTTGCGCCTTTTGGCTCACGTATATGATAGTGTCGCTAGCATCCATATGATAGAGAACCCGGGCCGACATGACTAGTCGTGAACCCACAGTGGCACTAACTTACGGGGACAGGCATACATGAATCAACATCGAGCATGTCGGTCAGCAGCGTGCGAATCCGGGCTGTAGCACTGGGCTAACAGGACTCCGGGAACCCGGGCTGTAGCAGGCTAGGCAGGACTCCGGATGTCACCACGTGACATTTCCCCGAAGGGACAGACACCGGAACGAAGTGAATCACATGCCGACCAGTCAAGTGCTCTGGAGCAGTACTGCTGGGCTAGCAGGACTCCAGTGAACCGGGCTGTAGCGGGCTACTATGGCTCATGGAAGCACAAGACTACATTTCTCCATAAGAGAGGCTACCAAGGATAAACAACTAGGTTGTCGGATCCCACACATACCAAGCATTTCAATCATACACACAATATGCTCGATATGTGTAAATATAACATGGCATCACAACAAAACTCTACGACTCAAAGTATTTATTCATTAGGCTCCGAGGAGCGAGATATTACAAACATGGGTCTCATGACCCAACATTCAGAGCATACAAGTCAAAGCACATGCGGAAGCTTAACTTGTATGAGTACAGACAACTAAAAATGAAGCAGGCTGAGGAGCCTGACTATCTACAAGACCCTCCCAAGGGTACAAGATCGTAGCTGAGGTAACAAGCTAAACATCAAAGTCCAAGCGGAACTACCAGTGAGATTGACGTCTCTCTGCAAAACATAAATTAAGCAAACATGAGTACAAATGTACCCAGCAAGACTTACATCAGAACTAGCTACATATGCATCATTATCAATGAAGGGGTGGTGGGGTTTGACTGCAGCAAGCCAGCTTTGACTCAGTGGCTAACCTGAACTATGACTGCAAGTAACTCTTTTGAGGTGGCGCACACGAGTCCACCAATTCACCATACCAATACACCACTATGGATCCGCTCCCGTCTCCCTACGAGAACGCCATCCATAGCACTCACACTTATCTTGCGTATTTTAGAGTATCCACTTTTACTTGTCTATGAACTATGCAAGGGGTCCAAGTTTCCGTATCCGAGGAATCCGGCTATTCGAATAGATAATGATAACCCTACAGGGGTGTACTTCTTCACACACGCTCTCGCCACTTACCACCATGTACACGTCGTGTATCTCGGCAACCTTCAAGCGGAAGCCTGGTGAGGGAGTCGGCCACGACCTGACTAACCACACAAGTCTCTAGTCCAGGTTTACCGCCTATTCGGGTTCCATCCGCAAGGAGATCCGGCCGGGGTGTTGCTCACGGCCCCAAACGATGTGTACAAGATTCCCAAGCCCACCATCCGGGTGCCACTTGGTACACCAGGCCATTGTGCCTAGTCTGTCCCAAGCCCACCTGTACCGGGTGCCACTTGGTAGACTACTAACACTACCTACAAACAACAGAAACTAGTTGCAACTCCTGGACAAAGATCAGGTTGATTAATAAGTAGAGAGAGCTTGGAGCGCCCAGAGCCCAATGTGTGGTAGTAACTGTTCATGGATCACAAACACAGAACTCAGTTCTTGAGGACGGCTGCAATGAGACAACCCACCATGTACTCCTACATGGCCTCTCACCGCTACCTTTACCAAATCGTGTTCACACACTTAGCTCTCAACAGTAGGACATGTTCACCACAATCCAATTCATCCCCGATGAATCAGACCTGACTCAACTCTAAGCAGTAGCAGGTATGACAAACAAACATGAATGAGTAGGCACATCAGGGCTCAAACAACTCCTACTCATGCTAGTGGGTTTCATCTATTTACTGTGGCAATGACAGGTCATGCAGAGGAAAGGGGTTCAGCTACCGCAGCATGTAAGAGTTGAAATGTTGTTGTCTTAATGTCATAAAAGAGAGCAGGAGCGAGAGAGTAGGATTGTATCGGAATGAACAAGGGGGTTTTGCTTGCCTGGCACTTATTAAGATATTATAGCTCTTCATCGGTGTCATCAAACTCATCGTCGGAAGCACGTCTATCGAGAGGGGACGAATACCGGCAACAGAGAAGCAGAGCACAATCAATGCAATGCACACTATGATGCATGATCATGACATGTCAATATGCTGTGTTTTGGCCTAATGCAACTAGCAACACAATTAAGTGTAGTTGGTTTGAACCCAAGGATCAAATTCAAACTCCACATATGGTTATTTAAATGCCATTCATTTGATTTGTCCTAAACAGTAGCCAAAAGTTGTTCTAACAGGCATGAAAATGGTACAGATGGATAGATTGGATTTTTCTGGTCATTTTTCATATATAATTTATTTCATTCTGAGCTACGGTTGATTTAATATGATTTTTAGAAGTTTTGGGTATTTTCTGAAAATAATAAATCATTTCTAATTTATTTCAAAATTCTAGAAAGTATTTACTGCGTCAGCCTGACGTCATGATGATGTCAGCAAGTCAACAGGGCTAGTTCGGGTCAAACCTGACGTGTGGGGGCCACACGTCAGCGTCACAGGGCTGTTTAGCTCGCTGACCGGTGGGCCAGGACAACGGCCACGTCAGCAGGGTCAACTCTGACGGGTAGGTCCCGCTGGGTTAATCTAAACTAAACAGGAATTAAAACCCGGGGTTAATTAGGGCGTGGGGCCCACGTGTCAGTGGGCCAGAGGGTGGTTAGTGGTGTGCTTAGGCAGCTAATGATGTGCCACGTCAGCGAACAATGTTTAGCCGCCGGTGACCAAATCCCGCGGCGGTGGCTCGCCGGCGTTGCTCGGGACGGTGCTACAGGGCATCTTCGACGCCCCCGATTTAATCGTACACTAATCATGCACGCAAATGTGTACGATCAAGATCAGGGACTCACGGGAAGATATCACAACACAACTCTAAAACATAAATAAGTCATACAAGCATCATAATACAAGCCAGGGGCCTCGAGGGCTCGAATACAAGTGCTCGATCATAGACGAGTCAGCGGAAGCAACAATATCTGAGTACAGACATAAGTTAAACGAGTTTGCCTTAAGAAGGCTAGCACAAACTGGGATACAGATCGAAAGAGGCGCAGGCCTCCTGCCTAGGATCCTCCTAACTACTCCTGGTCGTCGTCAGCGGGTTGCACGTAGTAGTAGGCACCTCCGGGGTAGTAGTCATCATCGACGGTGGCGTCTGGCTCCTGGGCTCCATCGTCTGGTCGCAGCAACCGGGTAAAGAAAGGGAGGAAAAGAGGGAACAAGGCAACCGTGAGTACTCATCCAAAGTACTCGCAAGCAAGGAGCTACACTACATATGCATGGATATATGTGTAAAGGGCCATATCAGTGGACTGAACTGCAGAATGCCAGAATAAGAGGGGGATAGCTAGTCTTATCGAAGACTACGCTTCTGGTCACCCCCGTCTTGCAACAGGTAGAAGAGGGTAGGTTGAAGTCCTCCAAGTAACATCGCATAGCATAATCCTACCCGGCGATCCCCTCCTCGTAACCCTGAGAGAGAGCGACCACCGGGTTATATCTGGCACTTGGAAGGGTGTGTTTTATTAAGTATCCAGTTCTAGTTGTCATAAGGTCAAGGTACAACTCCAAGTCGTCCTGTTACCGAAGATCACGGCTATTCGAATAGATTTAACTTCCCTGCAGGGGTGCACCACATAACCCAACACGCTTGATCCCATTTGGCCGGACACACTTTCCTGGGTCATGCCCGACCGCGGAAGATCAACACGTCGCAGACCCACCTAGGCATAAGAGAGAGGTCAGCACGCCGGTCTAAACCTAAGCGCACAGGGGTCTGGGCCCATCGCCCTTAGCACACCTGCACGTTGCGAGGGCGGCCAAAAGCAGACCTAGCCTAGCAGGCGTTCCAGTCCAATCCGGCGCGCGCCGCTCCGTCGCTGACGTCACAAAATGCTTCGGCTGATACCACGACGCCGGGATACCCATAACTACTCCCACGTAGATGGTTAGTGCGTATAAAGTCAATGACCCAACTCAGATCAAATACCAAGATCTCGTTAAGCGTGTTAAGTATCCGCGAACGCCGACCAGGGCCAGGCCCACCTCTCTCCTAGGTGGTCTCAACCTGCCCTGCCGCTCCGCCACAAAGTAATAGTCGGGGGCCGGCGGGAACCCAGGCCCACCTCTACCGGGATGGAGCCACCTGTCCTTTCAGCCCCCATCTCTGAACAGTATCACAGGTAATGCAATAGTGTAAAGTACATAGTATATGCCCGTGATCACCTCCCGAAGTGATCACAGCCCAATAGTATAGCATGGCAGACGGACAAGAGTGTAGGGTCACTGATGGAACACTAGCATCCTATACTAAGCAGTAGGATAGCAGGTAAAGGTAACAACAGTAGTAGCAAGGACAGGCTATGCAGCAGTATAGGATTAACTGAAAGCAGTAACATGCTACACTACTCTAATGCAAGCAGTATAGAGAAGAGTAGGTGATATCTGGTGATCAAGGGGGGGGGGGGGCTTGCCTGGTTGCTCTGGCAAGAGAGAGGGGTCGTCAACTCCGTAGTCGAACTGGGCAGCAGCAGCGTCGGTCTCGTAGTCTACCGGAGATAAGAGGGGAAGAAACAATGAATACAATGCAAACATAAACACGACGATGCGTGACGTGACAATGAGCGGTGCTAGGTGTGCCCTAATGTGGTATGAGGTGGTACCTGTTAAGGGGGGAAACATCCAGGAAGTATTCCCGGTGTTTCGCGTTTTCGGGCAGAGGAGCCGGAGGGGGAAAGTTGCGAGTTCGATAGGTTAGGGGGGTGTGGCGGACGAACGGGTTGCGTATCCGGAATCGTCTCGTCGTTCTGAACAACTTTCATGTACAAAGTTTCTTCATCTGATAAACGGTTTAATTTATATTATTTATCAAAGTTTTAATCATTTTCTATAATTATTATTAATTCGAAAATAAATAGGAAAATGCTACGAGTACACAGAAGTGTACCCAGCTAGAGTGTGTGTGTGTGTGTGTGAGGCTGGCTTGTGGGACCAAGGGGGCCAGTCAGCAGTCTAGTCAGCATCGACCATTGACGGGTCAAGCTGACTAGTGGGGCCCAGGTGTCATTGACACAGGTTTAACCTAGTGTTAAGTTTTATTGATAACAGATTAATTAGCAGGGTGGGTCCCATCTGTCAGTGAGTGGTTACCTTAGTTAATTATGTATATTAACTAATCTGCAGTTAATTAACGCGTGGGGTCCTGGAGTTAGTGAGTGTTAGTAGGGGGTAAATGACGTCCTCGTCATCATGGTTAACGCCGACGAGGAGCTATAGTGCGCCGGCGACGGCAGCAACGCGAGAACCCGTCGGGCTTGCGCTACGGGCATCGGTTCGATGCGTGAAGGGGACTGATGGGTAGCTGGTGGTCGATCACGTCGACCAGTGGTCGCGGGGCGGCCGAACTTGGCCGGAGACGACGGCGGAGTTGACATCCGCCGCGGCGCAGGCGGCTGCCGGAATAGGCGTGGTGGGGCGACGCGAGGTAGGCAGCAGGCGCGGACTATGCGGGCGGGCTACCGGCTAGCGGCAGTGTGGCCACGCACGGGAGCATGCACAGGCTGCAGTGAGCAGGCCGGGGGCGCGCAGCGGGGCACCGTGGTGTGCACCAGCGCACGCGCGCGACGCAAGGAAGGAGGGGAAGGAGGATAGAAGGGGGTGCTCACAGGGGAGCTGCAGGGGGAAGGCAATGGGCTCGAGGAGGTGGCGACAGTCCGGCGAGGGAGGGCGGGCTCCGGGCGGAGCGGTCCTCGGGAGGCGGCGGGCGCGGTCGACCCGGCGGCGGCGGGGTCGGGCGACGCAGATCCGGCGAGGAGGTCGAGGACGGAGCGGTTCGGCCGGGAGGCGGTCCGACGAGGTGGTGGGCGATCCGACGAACGGCGGCGAGGGGCGACGGGGGCAACGATGTGGGCGGGATCAGGCGCTGGGGCCCCGATCCAGACGGGATCGAGAGAGAGGGGGGGAGTGGGGATCGTGTGCCGGTTAGGGTTAGGTTTCGGTGGAGGTAGGGGTTAGTAGGGGAGGTGGACCGGGGTGGGCCGGCCCGTTCGAGCGGCTGAGGCCAGCTGGGCCACTTGTGGTCCAGCGGGGGGGAGGGGGGGTCCTGTTTTCTTTTCTCTCCCTTTTTTTTGTTTGCTAGTTTTCCTTTTCTCTTTTTTTTTCAATTTCTTTTCTGCTTATTTTTACCTTTGTTTTATAAATTATAAATCTAGCCCCTAAATTAGAACTAATACTTATGACACTACCACAATTGATTTGGCACCCTAAACAATTAGTTTAAATTTGTTTAGTATTTAAAAGACAATTAAATATTAGTTTTACTGCAGTTTTTATTAATTTAGTGCTTTTAACTACTTTATAAAAAGATGTTTCCTCCACCATAAACACCTACGCATTATTTGTCACCTCTCAAACATTTTAGTATTAAAGTTTGAAAATCTTTACCGTTTGACTTTATTTTAAGTTTGAATTTCGAATCTATTTTGAACTAACACGAGATTAACAACAGTAACCGTGGTGACGTGGCATCATTAACGTGGGATTACTGTAGCCTAATTGCCCGGGTGTCACAATTCTCCTCCACTACAAGAAATCTCGTCCCGAGATTTAGGAGCGGTTATAAGGGGGGAAGGGATCTGGTTACGAAATTCTAACGATTCTTCTCGGTCATAGTTGCTCTTCTCGAAGTGGTCGATCCAATACATTGATGTCTTCATTTTTCTGCTTCGGGTCATTAAGATGAAGTCGGCATCCTTTCTTCGGAAACTCCATCGTACTTACGAATAGGTCACGGGGTAGATCGGAAACGACAGAATGCTATAAGGGTAATAACCTGGGATTAACCCATGAATGAGCATATGAGTACCTCTCGAGTTGAACAAATAGAACACATCGAGAGTAAAGTTGGAAGGTCCAACAAGAAGTTTCAGGCAGTCAGGCAATCGTTCAATGCCTAGTCAGAAGGTGAAAGGGGTTTCAAGCAACTGAATAATTATTGTTTCCGATGCCAGAATTGATGATCTCATCGGAAGGTGGCTCATGAATTACATACGAGTCCACGCGGGAGGAATAACTTTGGGAACAGGGGGTGTACAGGAGAGTCAGGTTTCGATCCTGTGGAACTGTGGGTTATGGGCCCACCATGTGGTTGAAAGTAGGAAGGGGGCCGACATCTCGCACGGTCATGATAGTAAGGTGTGTCAGAGGGTAGCCTGTCAGTTATGTCGGCAACAACATCGATACCAGGGGCGAGGGACGAAGAGAACCATTTTCCTGCTCGTTGAACGAGGCGGGCCAATAGGCAAAGTTCCCGTCCGTCGGTGGCTACCGAAATGTCATCAACAGTAGAAACAGGGTCTTACTGGCACGGTTGTACTCTAACGTGTTTTACATAAGCAGAAGATTACTACTGCTTATATAATATAGATCACAAGAAGGGTTAAGCAAACCAAAGGAAAGGAAAGGTGATTACCAGGTTAAACAGAACAATGGAAAGGAAAAATGTGTTTAAACACATTTCGGGGGCATATCCTTCCCAAGGACAAGCAGAGCAAGATATCCATGACAGGATATAGAGTGGATAACCATTTAGGTAAGGGGAGAGGAATTTGATGACCATACCCATACAGCGGTGTTTGGATAATCGAGCAGGAAACATTTAGCATTGGGCTTCAAATGTTTTTGTTGAAAATCGGAGTACCATAGACATGCTTCAAGATAGCATTGACATGGTCTTTTAAAAAAATTCAGACTTTAATACTCAAAGGATTCATCAGGAACAACTTATAGAATAAGTCTAACCACATCCTCATGGAAGAATAGATAACCTTGTTAAACGGAAACTATAACAATAGGGCCTCCGACCAGGTGTGCTAGGCACGACATCACCTTACCGGGTCACATAAAGAGCATTGTTATAACTCTTGGAAATATGTTCCAACCATCATATCTGACCGAGATTTAGATCTGATTGGTGTTGGGATACCTCAGGCTCAGGATGCCTGAGAAGAAAAGGTGCGACACCAATTGACGAGGTGACATTGTAAGACTCTCGGGGAACGAACTATGGAAGAGAGTTCCAAAACAAGAGTTCATCATTAAATCAAGGAGAGGGTGAGGAGGTGGCTGATGGACTCAGCGACTTTCCATTGGGATTAAAAAAAAGGATTTCCATGATTATCTGAACAAGGAGATAACCTTTGTCAGATTAAATGATATAGTGAGGTATGCTCGAGGAAAACATACATAATTAAACATTGGTTGAAAGGTGCACCCGAAATATGGGCTGGGTTGCACGACCAATGTTAGAATGGTGATTCAATTATCGGAAAACTTAGAATGAAACTATCGCCCATTCACTCCAAAGCAATAGGGTTGCTAGAAGTTTTGAATTCACACGTCATAGCTCAATTGTCGGTATTCCAGTAAAAAAAACAAATACGGGGTCCAAGGAATGAACGGAGATGGCGAGAAGTATTATTATATCAAGAATTCTTAAGAGGTGGTGAAATTCTCACCACATTCTTGACAAAAGAGATGGTAATACTCCAAGGTAATTACGAACAAAGGCTGGATAGCAAGGAACTCAAGGTATAACACAGAACACGAACAAGTTTGTGTTGGAGGGGAGGCATTAAAATGGTCGATGACATAACAAATCATCGAGGGCAAGGATGGTATTTCTCATCATGAATTCAATTGATATCCAGGGAGGAGTCAAGATGTTGATGATGATCACGACAAATTTTGTCGAGAGGCTCCACGAAGATGTAATAGATCGGCGATGACATCAAGTCAAAGGAATCATGAAGCGAAAGGTTAATGGAACCGAGGGTACGACACAAACTCCAAAGCAAGCTTGCTGTCCAAAGAGAAATGATATGATGAGGAAAGATCGACGTAAGCTTAGCTCATCGTCAAAAAATTGTGCTCTGGGAAGAAGGACCAGGTAGCACAGTTAGAATCATCACGACAACGATATAGCCAAACAGGCTAGGAATGGCGTGATCGGGTACAAACTCGTACTTATAGAAGCTTACTGAAGAGTTGTTGAACCGCAGTGCGGACTCGGTTCAGTTATCGGTGTCTATGAGTGTTTAATAACTCAGAGCCCGTGAAAAATTGGAATCAGTGGGAAGGTAGCACTTGATGGAGAACTCATAAGAAGTTATGAAGTTTTGTGATAATCTCGAGATACCAGGGGGGTAATACTCGACGGTAGATCAAAGTAAGGGTTGGACTGGGGTATTGATCCACAGAAGACAAGCACTTAAACTTGCCCGGGAATTGGACCAAAGAAGAACATATGGTCGGAACCATGATTGCAAAGGATCAATTCAACGAAACCAAAGGATATTATATCAAGGAAATAGCTATTATTACAAGAAGCTTCCAGGATAGGATCTACATCGTGTCCATGGGCATGAACACAAAGTTCAAGGTCGACTCCCACTTCTTTAATGTATAACCTTCCATTCACTCCTCGCTTTGATAAAGGCATTAGTGTTGAAAGTTTTACCTGGTGAAATACCAGATGAGTATGACCCGTGAAAACTTCCGAGTTCACACATAGTAAGGAAGGCATAGGTTCAACCCATCAGGGCATCTTACGAACATATACCACAAACTTCAATAGTAAATACCACCAGCTCGAAAGTAGAGCATGGTTGGCCAAGCAGATGATACAATTTACCGGAGGCACTATGTATCAGGGGAAGAACTCACAAGGTGATTGAATATGAAGGACACTGTCGGATAAAATCCAACAATGGATCGGGTGATCCACAACGGAGCTAGTGTGAGTATCGGTACTCAATCAGAGGAAGAAAGAACGCACGGACATCATATTATGGAACATCTGAATAATTCGATGCTTAGATAACAAAGGAATTATGATTTCCAAAACAAAGGATCAGAAGCAGACGCTCTGGTCAAGGATGGATAAGTTGGATAGACCAGAGGCACAATTGATGACAAATAGTTTGGTTGAGAACCAGCTCATGTTCAAAATGACGTCTGAGCCGAAAAGATAATTTAGAAGGGTTGATCGATGATTGTGTGCATTCACACACATGTTGAAGCAATAGGATCAAAATGACGGTGTCAAAAGATACTAGTGAATATTGCTAGTGATATGGGAGCATCCATAATGTAAGCAGACAAGTATTTGTAGAGCAATAAGCTGCTAAGGATTTTTTTTGGAGGATCGAATAGCATTTCGAAGACTTTTGTGAAACACAAGAACAACTGGGGATGAGCGGATACTCGACAAGTGCGAGGATTTATTTGAAGGGGTATTCGTGTGGCAAAGAACTGCTAGGCAGTAGGCACAAAGTATTCTCGGAACAATAGAGAAAACTTCGGGGTATCTTGTAATAACAAGATCAATGGGGGATGATCATATGAATGGCAAGTGTAAGTAGTTATCCGTAAGGGTTTATCGGTGGTCGGGAATTGCAAAAGCAACGGGCACAAGGTCTCGAGAGAATATCAAAGAGTATCTCCGAAATCTTCTGGTGCAGTCGGTGATCATCTGGACCGAAGGGCCTCTCCGGGAGAAAGTATTTGCGAGAACCTAAAGTTAGATTTTAGTAAAAATCGTTTAACCCAAATAGAAGAGAGTTTAGAATCCCAGAGTAAGGTCGAGGAGTAAAAGATCCTAGTACCACCCAATGGCGACGTGGGGCCGTAAGGCATGCAGCCATGTTAGTAAAAGTTTTGTAATGTCTAGACTCGACTTCGGCCAAGGAGTTGGAA
This sequence comes from Triticum dicoccoides, assembly GCF_002162155.2. Taxonomy (NCBI): domain Eukaryota; kingdom Viridiplantae; phylum Streptophyta; class Magnoliopsida; order Poales; family Poaceae; genus Triticum; species Triticum dicoccoides. The sequence continues at coordinate 335,887,898 of NC_041380.1, read as the reverse complement.
AGGGGGATTCCTATAGGCAGTCGGCTCTGATACCAACTTGTGACGCCCCCGATTTAATCGTACACTAATCATGCACGCAAATGTGTACGATCAAGATCAGGGACTCACGGGAAGATATCACAACACAACTCTAAAACATAAATAAGTCATACAAGCATCATAATACAAGCCAGGGGCCTCGAGGGCTCGAATACAAGTGCTCGATCATAGGCGAGTCAGCGGAAGCAACAATATCTGAGTACAGACATAAGTTAAACGAGTTTGCCTTAAGAAGGCTAGCACAAACTGGGATACAGATCGAAAGAGGCGCAGGCCTCCTGCCTGGGATCCTCCTAACTACTCCTGGTCGTCGTCAGCGGGCTACACGTAGTAGTAGGCACCTCCGGGGTAGTAGTCGTCATCGACGGTGGCGTCTGGCTCCTGGGCTCCATCGTCTGGTCGCAGCAACCGGGTAAAGAAAGGGAGGAAAAGGGGGAACAAGGCAACCGTGAGTACTCATCCAAAGTACTCGCAAGTAAGGAGCTACACTACATATGCATGGATATATGTGTAAAGGGCCATATCAGTGGACTGAACTGCAGAATGCCAGAATAAGAGGGGGATAGCTAGTCTTATCGAAGACTACGCTTCTGGTCACCCCCGTCTTGCAACAGGTAGAAGAGGGTAGGTTGAAGTCCTCCAAGTAACATCGCATAGCATAATCCTACCCGGCGATCCCCTCCTCGTAACCCTGAGAGAGAGCGACCACCGGGTTATATCTGGCACTTGGAAGGGTGTGTTTTATTAAGTATCCAGTTCTAGTTATCATAAGGTCAAGGTACAACTCCAAGTCGTCCTGTTACCGAAGATCACGGCTATTCGAATAGATTTAACTTCCCTGCAGGGGTGCACCACATAACCCAACACGCTTGATCCCATTTGGCCGGACACACTTTCCTGGGTCATGCCCGACCGCGGAAGATCAACACGTCGCAGCCCCACCTAGGCATAAGAGAGAGGTCAGCACGCCGGTCTAAACCTAAGCGCACAGGGGTCTGGGCCCATCGCCCTTAGCACACCTGCATGTTGCGAGGGCGGCCGAAAGCAGACCTAGCCTAGCAGGCATTCCAGTCCAATCCGGCGCGCGCCGCTCCGTCGCTGACGTCACGAAATGCTTCGGCTGATACCACGACGCCGGGATACCCATAACTACTCCCACGTAGATGGTTAGTGCGTATAAGGTCAACGACCCAACTCAGATCAAATACCAAGATCTCGTTAAGCGTGTTAAGTATCCGCGAACGCCGACCAGGGCCAGGCCCACCTCTCTCCTAGGTGGTCTCAACCTGCCCTGCCGCTCCGCCACAAAGTAACAGTCGGGGGCCGTCGGGAACCCAGGCCCATCTCTACCGGGATGGAGCCACCTGTCCTTTCAGCCCCCATCTCCGAACAGTATCACAGGTAATGCAATAGTGTAAAGTACATAGTATATGCCCGTGATCACCTCCCGAAGTGATCACAACCCGATAGTATAGCATGGCAGACGGACAAGAGTGTAGGGTCACTGATGGAACACTAGCATCCTATACTAAGCAGTAGGATAGCAGGTAAAGGTAACAACAGTAGTAGCAAGGACAGCCTATGCAGCAGTATATGATTAACTGAAAGCAGTAACATGCTACACTACTCTAATGCAAGTAGTATAGAGAAGAGTAGGTGATATCTGGTGATCAAAGGGGGGGGGCTTGCCTGGTTGCTCTGGCAAGAGAGAGGGGTCGTCAACTCCGTAGTCGAACTGGGCAGCAGCAGCGTCGGTCTCGTAGTCTACCGGAGATAAGAGGGGGAAGAAACAATGAATACAATGCAAACATAAACACGACGATGCGTGACGTGACAATGAGCGGTGCTAGGTGTGCCCTAATGTGGTATGAGGTGGTACCGGTTAAGGGGGGAAACATCCGGGAAGTATTCCCGGTGTTTCGCGTTTTCGGGCAGAGGAGCCGGAGGGGGAAAGTTGCGAGTTCGATAGGTTAGGGGGGTGTGGCGGACGAACGGGTTGTGTATCCGGAATCGTCTCGTCGTTCTGAACAACTTTCATGTACAAAGTTTCTTCATCTGATAAACGGTTTAATTTATATTATTTATCAAAGTTTTAATCATTTTTTATAATTATTATTAATTCGAAAATAAATAGGAAAATGCTACGAGTACACAGAAGTGTACCCAGCTAGAGTGTGTGTGTGTGTGTGTGAGGCTGGCTTGTGGGACCAAGGGGGGCAGTCAGCAGTCTAGTCAGCATCGACCATTGACGGGTCAAGCTGACTAGTGGGGCCCAGGTGTCATTGACACAGGTTTAACCTAGTGTTAAGTTTTATTGATAACAGATTAATTAGCAGGGTGGGTCCCATCTGTCAGTGAGTGGTTACCTTAGTTAATTATGTATATTAACTAATCTGCAGTTAATTAACGCGTGGGGTCCTCGAGTTAGTGAGTGTTAGTAGGGGGTAAATGACGTCCTCGTCATCATGGTTAACGCCGACGAGGAGCTATAGTGCGCCGGCGACAGCAGCAACGCGAGAACCCGTCGGGCTTGCGCTACGCGCATCGGTTCGATGCGTGAAGGGGACCGATGGGTAGCTGGTGGTCGACCACGTCGACCGGTGGTCGCGGGGCGGCCGAACTTGGCCGGAGACGACGGCGGAGTTGACATCCGCCGCGGCGCAGGAGGCTGCCGGAATAGGCGTGGTGGGGCGACGCGAGGTAGGCAGCAGGCGCGGACTATGCGGGCGGGCTACCGGCTAGCGGCAGTGTGGCCACGCACGGGAGCGTGCACAGGCTGCAGTGAGCAGGCCGGGGGGGGCGCAGCGGGGCACCGTGGTGTGCACCGGCGCACGCGCGCGACA
>NC_041380.1:335869633-335884525 GCF_002162155.2 Triticum dicoccoides | reverse complement strand
AGAGAGAGGGGGGGAGTGGGGATCGTGTCCCGGTTAGGGTTAGGTTTCGGTGAAGGTAGGGGGTTAGTAGGGGAGGTGGACCGGGGTGGGCCGGCCCGTTCGAGCGGCTGAGGCCAGCTGGGCCACTTGTGGTCCAGCGGGGGGGGGGAGGGGGGGTCCTGTTTTCTTTTCTCTCCCTTTTTTTGTTTGCTAGTTTTCCTTTTCTCTTTTTTTTCAATTTGTTTTCTGCTTATTTTTACCTTTGTTTTTTAAATTATAAATCTAGCCCCTAAATTAGAACTAATACTTATGACACTACCACAATTGATTTGGCACCCTAAACAATTAGTTTAAATTTGTTTAGTATTTAAAAGACAATTAAATATTAGTTTTACTACAGTTTTTATTAATTTAGTGCTTTTGACTACTTTATAAAAAGATGTTTCCTCCACCATAAATACCTACGCATTATTTGTCACCTCTCGAACATTTTAGTATTAAAGTTCGAAAATCTTTACCGTTTGACTTTATTTTAAGTTTGAATTTCGAATCTATTTTGAACTAACACGAGATTAACAACAGTAACCGTGGTGATGTGGCATCATTAACGTGGGATTACTGTAGCCTAATTGCCCGGGCGTCACAGCATCAGTTCATGTGCGGTTTGCAGCTACGGCGAGCTGGAAGTGCGGCGCATCCGGTGGTGGCCGTGTGGTGTGCTGGGGGTGTGTGTAACAGCGGCGGCGATGAGCCGGGCGACCGCCGGAGTTCGGACATCCATGCTTGAGGCGTTACGGGGCACGGCGGGTGCGGCCGATGGGCTCTACGGGTTGATGGGATCACTAGGAACATGCGGAGGCATCGAGCGCAGGTGGAGGAGCTCGCGAGCACGAAGCTCACCGTCCATGGCGGCTACCGGAGCTCGGGTAGATGCGGGCGCGGGGCTGCAGTGCGCTAGGGGAGGATCTAATGAGCTAGGTGGCATCCACGGGCCACCAGAAGCACGCTGGTGCCACGGGTTCGAGCGGAGGGGCTCGGGTCAAGAAAGCTAGGCGGCCATGGCGGACGGTGGTGCTCGGGCATGTGGGCGAGGGCACTACGGCACGGGAACAAGCAAAATGAAGGAGGGGAAACGGAGTGGAGCTCACAGCGGGGTCGTTGCAGGTCTCATTGGACTCGGGGAGGCCTCTGCGGCGGTGAATTCGACGACGGCATCCGGTGCCGAGGCGGCGAGGAAGATGACTGGCGATGCTGGAGGGCCTCCGGGCTTTCTTGGTGCGATGAGGAGGTGCAGCGAGATACAGACGATCTCGGGAGCACGGTTGCGCGTCGTTTTGTCATCGGTGGCCACGCGGGCGAGGCACGGCGGACGGTGGAAGCTCTCAGTGACGCTCAGAGGAGGGGCTAGAGGCGAGAGAGAAAGCAGAGGGTGAGGGGAAAGTGAGAGGAGGGCCTCGCGCGTCTCCAGACGCGGATTAGGACGAAGGAGCGGCCTCCAGCGCGAAGCAGGAGGTGGAGGGCTCCGCGGGTGCACGCGCGTGTTCGCTCCTTATCGGTGTCAAATCCGGCAGATCTCGGGTAGGGGGTCCCGAACTGTGCGTCAAGGCCGGATGGTAACAGGAGACAAGGGACAAGATGTTTTTTACCCAGATTCGGGCCCTCTCGATGGAGGTAATACCCTACTCCTGCTTGATTAATATTGATGATATGGGTAGTACAAGAGTAGATCTACCACGAGATCAAGGAGGCTAAACCCTAGAAGCTAGCCTATGGTATGATTGTTGTGTATGGAGTTGATTGCCTACGGACTACAACCCTCCGGTTTATATAGACACTGGATAGGGTTAGGGTTACATAGAGTCGGTTACAATGGTAGGAGATCTTGAATATCCGCATCGCCAAGCTTGCCTTGCACGCCAAGGAAAGTCCCATCCGGACACGGGACAAAGTCTTCAATCTTGTATCTTCATAGTCTAGGAGTCCGGCTGAAGGTATAGTCCGGCTACCCGAACACCCCCTAATCCAGGACTCCCTCAGTAGCCCCCGAACCAGGCTTCAATGACGATGAGTCCGGCGCGCAGATTGTTCGGCATTGCAAGGCGGGTTCCTCTCCAAATTTTGTGTACCTGTAGGAATAATGTCCGATTTTTGTAATGTAGTGCTCCTCGGCTTCCACACCCAATAATGGCCGTCTTCCACGTGTTCAAACGAATGCGAAAAGCCGGGGTGTTTTTACATCCACACCCCTAGCCGTATAAACGAGCCACCTATTTAACGGGATGGGGATTTAGGTCCAAACCACATCTTCTCCTTTCCGCGAGTTATCATTAGAGCGCTTCCAGCAAAGGTCCATTCCGACATGACCAGCCGTCGCAGCTCCTCCCCTCGCCCCTCCAGTCCCAAACCCGGGGACTGGGAGAGTTGCACCATCCCGCATAGCGAGTTAGCGTCACTTCAGGCCAAGGGATTTCTCCCTCAGGCATACATGGTCCCGGTCCGAGCCGGTCTCGCCACCTATAATGGCGGAAAACAAGCGGAGAGCACCCCAATTCCTTCTAAAGGAGAGCGGGTGTGTTAAATGAACTCGGTGGGGCCGGATAGATCAAATCGGTGGGGCCGAGTTTGACTTTAGGTTTAGGACATATGGGAAAGTGAGAAAGTGGCTGAGGGCTTTGGAGCATATCACTAAGCACTTCGAGCAAGCAAGGCATGAAGCAACACATCATCCCCTTTTAATAGTATTGGCTTTTCTATGGACTCAATGTGATATTGGATCACTAAAATAGAAATGAAGAGCCTTGAGATTTTGCCAATCTTCTGTCCTTAGCTTCTTGAAGGGGTTCCACATCCTCTTGTCCATGCCACGCCTTTGTTGAACTTTCTGAAATATACTAGTTAAAAATATTAGTCCAACAAGAGATATGTTGACATTAATTACCAAAAACACCCAGGGAGCACTTATGCCTTCAATCTCGCCCTTTTTGGTAATTAATGACAACATACATCAAAGCTTCAGATAAAGATATGAAGAATAGCAAGTAAAGCTTTGGAAGGACATGTAACATGCATAGGCTCCCCCTACATGTACGCAGTCATGTAAATATGAAGTGTAAGAGCATGTGAATGCATAAATCATGATAGAGAAAGCAATGAGTTACATGTATCTTGGCTATATGCATCAGATCAAATGATGTAGATACAAGAAATGTACCTTCATGTTCATGAGTCCTTCTTGCAAACAATATGTACATCAACAAGAGATCATCATGCACATGAGTGTGATGCATATACTTACCTTGTGGTCTTGAGCTGGCTTTGGAAGAGATGGTCCTGATAAAACAGGGTTAGATAACACAGGAACATCTACTAGACAGAGCAGGAGCAGGAAATCACAAGATTACCAAGATTGGGATGACATGTAACAAGTGAGTACTTAGTACTCTATTGGATATAGACATGTCCCCAAAGAGAGTAAAGATATGCAATGAATTCGAAGATTTCCTTCCCTTAAATGTCTCTCTCCCCCTGAATCTTATATTGGATAATGGGAGAAGATAGGGAAAAAGAAAATCAGAGCAAGACAATCATAACATATACATGTCTTTCCCCTCTTAAAGACATGTGACTTCTCTCCTCTATGGATAGTAAGCATCTGGAGAACTCTCTTATGTGATAAGCTTTAATGTGCTCTCTCCCCCTTCGACATCAATTTCCAAGAAGGATCTTCTGGAGCATGAGTCAAGTAGGTTTGGTCCTTGAGTCACATTACAAAGCAAACATGTAGTATAAGATGCTGGTAGAGGACAAGAATCATTGAGTGGAGCTGGAACAAATATGCAGGATGCAAATGACAAAGTGTTTTCTCGGCATTCAAATTGGTAGCACCGAGCCTTTTTCTTTGGTGGCACCGAGTTGTTTCGGTTTAGCCGAAAGGAATAAACCGGTGAAGCCGAATTCAACATAAAGAGAAAACAATTTTCATCTCAGCTCACTAGGCAAAAAGATCTCACAAAGATTTGCAAGGAATTAACTCAAAGGTTTGCAATGAATTGGATGCAAGGAATACAAAATATAACAGGAAAAAGAAAAGAAATCTTGTTGAAGTGAAAGGGAAACATGCTAGGCACAAATGCAAGAACACAAAACAAAGAAACTTCATCTAGAATTGGTCGGCGACAAAGTCACCTATGTTAGAGTATATTGACTGAGGAGTCAAGTGAGAACACTTGATCATAGGTCATACTCATCGTTTAAGCTCAAAATGGGGTTGCCATTTTTCGTTTAAGCATTTTGATGCATTCACATCTTGTTGAGCTGGTTTGACCCATGTCTTGGGGTAAAGCTTCTCTAAGATGGAATAACATACCTTGGGTGGTGGTGTTGATCTTGATCATGTAGTCGAACTTGTGTGGGTTGCTCAAGGTTGATGTAGCTCATCAAGAGTTGGGAGCACCACTTGTAGTTTTGAGTTCATCTACCTACATGGGTTAGTCTTGCAAGGAAGAGCACTTGTGTATCCAAAGTGACAACCATGAAATATGATACCAAATGAAATTTGATATAAATGAACTGTCAAAGGATATTGAAAGGGTTCATGCTTCCTTGTCTTCAACCACCTTATTGTAGAGACTTAGCGATGTAGAGATTGATCATGGTGTGAGTGTTGGGGAACGTTGCAGAAAACAAAAAATTTCCTACGGTTTCACCAAGATCCATCTAGGAGTTCATCTAGCAACGAGTGATTGGATTGCATCTACATACCTTTGTAGATCACGCGCGGAAGCATTCAAAGAACGGGGATGAGGAAGTCGTACTCGACGTGATCCAAATCATCGTAGATCCTAGCGCCGAACGGACGGCACCTCCGCGTTCAACACACGTACGGTCAGCGTAAAGTCTCCTCCTTCTTGATCCAGCAAGGGGAAGGAGAGGTTGAGGAGGATGGCTCCAGCAGCAGCACGACGGCGTGGTGGTGATGGAGCTGCAGTACTCCTGTAGGGCTTCGCCAAGCTCTATGGAGGAGGAGGATGTGTTGGAGAGGGAGAGGGAGGCACCAAAGGCAAAGGTAAGAGGCCCTCCCTTTCCCCCACTATATATAGGGTCAAGGGAGAGGGGGGGCGCAGCCTTGGCCCTTCCTCCAAGGAAGGGTGCGGCCAGGGAGGAGTCCATCCTCCCCAAGGCACCTAGGAGGTGCCTTCCCCCTTTAGGACTCTTCCTTTCCCTTATCTCTTGGCGCATGGGCCTCTTGGGGCTGGTGCCCTTGGTCCATATAGGCCAAGGCGCACACCCCTACAGCCCATGTGGCCCCCCGGGGCAGGTGGACCCCCTTGGTGGACCCCCGGACCCCTTTCGGCACTCCCGGTACAATACCGATAATGCGCGAAACTTTTCCGGCGACCAAAACAAGACTTCCCATATATAATTATTTACCTCCGGACCATTCCGAAACTCCTCGTGACGTCCGGGATCTCATCCGGGACTCTGAACAACATTCGGGTTACTGCATATACATATCCCTACAACCCTAGCGTCACCGAACCATAAGTGTGTAGACCCTACGGGTTCGGGAGACACGTAGACATGACCGAGATCGCTCTCCGGTCAATAACCAACAGCGGGATCTAGATACCCATGTTGGCTCCCACATGCTCCTCGATGATCTCATTGGATGAACCACGATGTCGAGGATTCAAGCAACCCCGTACACAATTCCCTTCGTCAATCGGTATGTTACTTGCCCGAGATTCGATCGTCGGTATCCCAATACCTCGTTCAATCTCGTTACCGGCAAGTCACTTTACTCGTACCGTAATGCATGATCCCGTGACTAGACACTTGGTCACTTTGAGCTCATTATGATGATGCATTACCGAGTGGGCCCAGTGATACCTCTCCGTCATACGGAGTGACAAATCCCAGTCTTGATTCGTGTCAACCCAACAGACACTTTCGGAGATACCCATAGTATACCTTTATAGTCACCCAGTTACGTTGTGACGTTTGGTACACCCAAAGCACTCCTACGGTATCCGGGAGTTACATGATCTCATGGTCTAAGGAAAAGATACTTGACATTGGAAAACTCTAGCAAACGAACTATACGATCTTGTGCTATGTTTAGGATTGGGTCTTGTCCATCACATCATTCTCCTAATGATGTGATCTCGTTATCAATGACATCCAATGTCCATAGTCAGGAAACTATGACTATCTGTTGATCAACAAGCTAGTCAACTAGAGGCTTACTAGGGACATGTTGGTGTCTATTATTCACACATGTATTACGATTTCCGGATAACACAATTATAGCATGAATAAAGACAATTATCATGAACAAGGAAATATAATAATAATGCTTTTATTATTGCCTCTAGGGCATATTTCCAACAGTCTCCCACTTGCACTAGAGTCAATAATCTAGTTACATTGTGATGAATCGAACACCCATCAAATTCTGGTGATGATCATGTTTTGCTCTAGGGAGAGGTTTAGTCAACGGATCTGCTACATTCAGGTCCGTATGTACTTTACAAATATCTATGTCTCCATCTTGAACATTTTCACGAATGGAGTTGAAGCGACGCTTGATGTGCCTTGTCTTCATGTGAAACCTGGGCTCCTTGGCAAGTGCAATAACTCCAGTGTTGTCACAGAAGAGCTTGATCGGCCCCGACGCATTGGGTATGACTCCTAGGTCGGTGATGAACTCCTTCACCCAAATTGCTTCATGCGCTGCCTTCGAGGCTGCCATGTACTCCGCTTCACATGTAGATCCCGCCACGACGCTCTGCTTGCAACTGCACCAGCTTACTGCCCCACCATTCAAAATATACACGTATCCGGTTTGTGACTTGGAGTCATCCAGATCTGTGTCGAAGCTAGCGTCGACGTAACCTTTTACGATGAGCTCTTCGTCACCTCCATAAACGAGAAACATTTCCTTAGTCCTTTTCAGGTACTTCAGGATATTCTTGACCGCTGTCCAGTGTTCCTTGCCGGGATTACTTTGGTACCTTCCTACCAAACTTACGGCAAGGTTTACATCAGGTCTGGTACACATCATGGCATACATAATAGAACCTATGGCTGAGGCATAGGGGATGACACTCATCTCTTCTATATCTTCTGCCGTGGTCGAACATTGAGCTGAGCTCAATTTCACACCTTGTAACACAGGCAAGAACCCCTTCTTAGACTGATCCATATTGAATTTCTTCAATATCTTATCAAGGTATGTGCTTTGTGAAAGACCTATGAGGCGTCTTGATCTATCTCTATAGATCTTGATGCCTAATATATAAGCAGCTTCTCCAAGGTCCTTCATTGAAAAACTCTTATTCAAGTAGGCCTTAATGCTGTCCAAGAGTTCTATATCATTTCCCATCAAAAGTATGTCATCTACATATAATATGAGAAATGCTACAGAGCTCCCACTCACTTTCTTGTAAACACAGGCTTCTCCATAAGTCTGCGTAAACCCAAACGCTTTGATCATCTCATCAAAGCGAATGTTCCAACTCCGAGATGCTTGCACCAACCCATAAATCGAGCGTTGGAGCTTGCACACCTTGTCAGCATACTTAGGATCGACAAAACCTTCCGGCTACATCATATACAATTCTTCCTTAAGGAAACCATTAAGGAATGCCGTTTTGACGTCCATTTGCCATATCTCATAATCATAGAATGCGGCAATTGCTAACATGATTCGAACGGACTTTAGCTTCGCTACCGGTGAGAAAGTCTCATCGTAGTCAACCCCTTGAACTTATCGATAACCCTTAGCGACAAGCCGAGCTTTATAGATGGTCACATTACCATCCGCGTCTGTCTTCTTCTTAAAGATCCATTTATTTTCTATGGCTCGCCGCTCAACAGGCAAGTCAGTCAAAGTCCATACTTCGTTTTCATACATGGATCCTATCTCGGATTTCATGGCTTCCAGCCATTTGTCGGAATCCGGGCCCGCCATCGCTTCTTCATAGTTCGAAGGTTCACCGTTGTCTAACAACATGATTTCCAAGACAGGGTTGCCGTACCAATCTGGTGCGGAACGTGTCCTTGTGGACCTTCGAATTTCAGTAGGAGCTTGATCAGAAGTATCTTGATCATCATCATTAACTTCCTCTCTAGTCGGTGCAGGCACCTCAGGAACATTTTCTTGAGTTGCGCCATTTTCCGGTTCAAGAGGTAATACTTCATCAAGTTCTAAAATCGGTCTCACTGAGTTTGTGTAATCGGTCAAACCGAGTTGAGGTTTTACCCTAACCCTAGCACATCGGTCCCACTGATTTGACCATATCGGTCCCACCAAAAAGGCTAACGTTCGCATTTTGAACTGAATCGGTCTGACCGAGTTTAATGATTCGGTCCCACCGAGTTTGGTAAATTGTGTGTAACAGCTAGATTTTGTGTGGAGGCTATATATACCCCTCCACCCTTCCTCCATTTGGGGAGAGAGCCATCAGAACATGCCTGGACTTCCAGCATTCATTTTCTGAAAGAGGACCACCTACTCATGTGTTGAGACCAAGACATTCCATTCCAACCACTAGAATCTTGATATCTAGCCTTCCCCAAGTTGCTTTCCACTCAAATCATCTTTCCACCATATCCAAATCTGTGTGAGAGAGTTGAGTGTTGGGGAGACTATCATTTGAAGCATAAGAGCAAGGAGTTCATCGTCAACACACCATCTATTACCTTTTGGAGAGTGGTGTCTCCTAGATTGGTTAGGTGTCATTTGGGAGCCTCCGTCAAGATTGTGGAGTTGAGCCAAGGACTTTGTAAGGGCAAGGAGATCGCCTACTTCGTGAGATCTACCCAAGTGAGGCAAGTCCTTCATGGGCGATGGCCATGGTGGGATAGACAAGGTTGCTTCTTCATGGACCCCTTCGTGGATGGAACCCTCTGTGGACTCACGCAACCGTTACCCTTCGTGGGTTGAAGTCTCCATCAATGTGGATGTATGATAGTACCACCTATCGGAACCACGCCAAAAATCTTCGTGTCTCCAATTGCGCTTGCACACTCCAATCCCATCCTTTACTTTCTTGCAACTTGCATGCTTTACTTTCCGCTGCTCATATGCTCTTGCCATGCTCGCTTGAAATGTATTGTGAACGTTTAAACTTGTGCTAAAACTCCATATTAACTTAAAGAACTTAAAAACTGCTACTTTTCTTTGTTGAGGGTCTAATCATCACCCTCTAGACACCTCTTCTCGATCCTTTCACTGGGGGGCAATCAAGGGCGGGACGACAAACTGCACAGGGAGAGCATTGTGACGGAGCTCGCGCAGCTAGATGCACAGGCTGAGTCCAGGGCGTTCTTCGAGCAGGAGTGGGCCCACCGTTATGCCCTGGAGGGCCAAGTGGAGGCTCTTCTCCAGGCAGAGACGGGGTATTGGCGTAGACGAGGGGATCTCAAGTGGACGCTAAAATGGGATGCGAACACTAAATATTTCCACGTGTATGCTAATGGTCGGCGTAAAAAATGTGCCATCTTGCGTCTGCAGTCTGAGCAGGGGCTCTTACTTCGCTAATTGGATATTATGCGCCACGTCTACGAGTTCTATATGCAGCTGATGGGCTCGAGTGAACAACCCTTAGCAAGACTTCACGTCGATTTGTTTGATCCGACGCTCAAGGTCTCTGACCTTGAAAATAAGGAGCTGGGCCTGGCCTTCCTCTCACAAGAAATCTACGCCGCCCTCCTCGGCATGAAGTCTAACACGTCCCTAGGCCCCGATGGTTGGCCCGTTGCCATGTTCAACCATTTCTGGTCAACGCTTAAGGGGCTGATTTTCTCTGTGTGCAATGGTTTCATGCGCGAGGAGGTTGACATCTCTCGCCTGAGCTTTAGAATTCTCTCATTAATTCCGAAAGTGCAGAGCACAGGTAACATTAGGCAGCTTAGACCCATTGAACTTATTAACGTCCCTTTCAAAATATGTTCCAAGGCGTGTTCGACCTGTTTAACTCCGGTAGCGCACCACATTATGAGTAGGACCCAATCAACGTTTATCCATGGACATAACATTCTGGAGGGGCCCCTCGTTCTTCTCGAGATTGTGCATGAACTAAAACGCTCACGTCAACCTGTGATTCTCCTTAAACTCGATTTCGAAAAGGCGTACGATCGCTAAACTGGGACTTCCTCCGACATGCCTCTTGGGGAGGGGATTCTTGTCGGTGTGGGTCCACCGCATGATGCAACTGTCTCGGGAGGCCAAACTGCGATTGCGGTCAACGGAGAAGTAGGGAACTTCTTTCGCAACAAGAGGGGGCTACGTCAGGGCAACCCTGCGACCCTGCTCATGTTTAACTTTGTCGCGAATGCACTCGCCACAATGTTGGACAAAGCCAGGGCAACCGGTCACCTCAGGGGAGTGGTAAGTCACCTGATCCCGGGAGGGGTGTCCCACCTGCAGTATGCAGACGATGCACTGCTACTGTTTGAGCCGGACAAGCATAGTATAGCCACGGTTAAGGCTATCTTGTTGAGCTTCGAGCTCATGTCTGGGCTCAAAATCAACTTCCAATAGTGCAAAATGGTGGCCATGGGGATGGGCACAGCCGAGGGGCAAGCAGTGACAGATTTGCTTAATTGTAAGTTGGGAAAACTCCCATTTACATACCTCGGCTTACCGATAGCTGCTAGGGCGTGTATCATCCAGGATTGGAACCCCTTTGCACCATGGTGGCGGGCCAGGTTTGCCCGTGGAGAGGCAGGTTTATGTCGTCAGGGACGAGGCTCATCGTTACTAACTCCAGCCTCTCCTCACTTCCCATGTTCACTATGAGCCTCTTTCTATTGGCCAACGGAGTGCACACCAAGTTGGACACGCCGTGATCTCCAGTTCTTTTGGGAAGGAGTTGGACTCAAGTGCAAGTACCATATGATGAGGTGGGCGGCTGTTTGTGGTCCCAGGTTTGGGGGGCCTTGGAATCACAAACTCCAAGTTGATGAACCTGGCAGTTATGTACAAGTGGATATGGAAACTGTCTTAAAGGGAGACTATGTGATGTGTACGCTGCCTGATGTGGGCTTTATTAATTTAAACCGGACGTCTCTAACGTCTTTATTCTAAAAAAAGAGCTAGCCGAGCCGATTGCTACGTGAAAGTGAAACGAAGAAAATCTGAGGAAAACAAGGGCCGTGGACGTGTCCACCACACGAAGGAACGAGTTACTCCCATCATTTTTAACTACTCAAGATAGTTAGCTACTACCTCGTTGACCCACTTGTCCCCAACCGGAATATAGCCGGCTACAATTCTAAATTCGCGTGATCTTTCATCTCCGACTGGTTTCGAACTACATATATATTTTCTTGTTTCCACTTCATTCACATGCGTCATGACGTGTGCTAGCTGCCCTCTCTGACGGGATCGACGATGCCGTGGCCGAAATAATCAACGTTGTCCACTAGATATGTGAATACACCAAGAAAGATCTTTTCAAAAAGTTGACCGGGGGATTCGAAACAACCAAATGGAGATCATCGTGTGGAATCGTCGAGCTTGTAAATGTTTTGATTTCGAAGGGCCGGAGTAGCCAGAGATGCGTACGTACATTGATATTCTTTCCGTTTCAAAATAAATGACTCAATTTTATACTATCTTTTTAATACAAAGTTAATATAAAATTGGATCATTATTTTAGAACGGAGGAAATACCTACATACGTGCTGAAAGCGTCCTGTGGTCTGGCCTCTACAGACGTCCAGAAGCCAAACTCCCCAGCCCCATGGCTTGGCCTTGACGGATCCGTGCGATTTGGGTCGTCGTCGCCGTTTCGCCCCAGCTGCATACCTGCCGTGGACTCGCAACGCCGGAGACCTCTGCATAGATTACTGTTGTCATCGAGCCAAGCAAAGGGAAGCGCCAAGTGGCTTTGGCTCCCCGTAAACAAATGGTGCGGATTGTAAAATCCGGCGCGCGATCGACGCTTCCCTTCGCTCCAACTCCAACCATTCCGCGCGCGGTTCCCATGATCTAGTCTAGATCGAGCCTGCTTCCAAAACAGTTTGCCAAGCTCGAGGCGGTAGGCCCTCACATACATCCTCTCTTCTCCAACAACCACGGAGTACATACACAAAAATAAGAATATGTTTTATCCCAAGCAAATTGTGCTGCTGTGTGTATGCAGTGCTCCGTGCCAGGTTGCACTCTTTCCCTTTGGAAAACATGCTAGCCGCCCACACGGGATAACAGAAGCAGGCGTCATGTGCACTCGCTAGAAACCTGCACAAGCACAGCGTGCTCATGGCCAGACGTATGCCCCATCCCCCGCGAGCAAGTGAGAGTAAGGCCAACTCCACCGCGCGACCCTATTCTGTTCGGCCCCGTCTGTTTAGGATAAAATGGACAAAAAAGGCGGCCCAGCGCGCGACAGCCTGAATCCATCTTGTCCGTTTTGTGTCCGGGCCGACCCATTTCGAGCGCAAACTTGCGCCGGGTTTGGGTCGCGACGGACAACAAACGGACGCGCGCTCGTCTGCGTCGGGGCCGCGTGGCAAGCGACCACCTACCTCCCACCCGCCCACATCAATGCGTACGAGCGGGCGGCCCCACCTGTCATCCGCACGTCGAACGGTCGCCGTCCTTCTTTAAGTGGGAAGCGTGTACGTCGTCGTCCACACTGCCCCACGCCACCCCGCGGCCTCCTCGAAACCAGACAGCCCCAGTCCCAAACCCTAGCCAACACCTCGTCGGCCGGCCGGCCGCAGCAATGGGCCTCTGGAAGTCCGGCCGCAAAGGCAAGCACGACCGCGAGGCTGGTTCCTCGTCGGGACGCCGCCGCGGCTCGCCATCGCCACCAAGCCAGGCCCCCGCGCCGTCCGCCTTCTCCATCGCGCCCACGTCCGCCGGCGACCGCGACCGGCATTACGTCCGCTCGTCGGTGTGCCGCCGTTATTGGGAGACGAGGACGCCGCTCCCCTGGAGCGACGTCCATCTCCCCAATAACTGGCATCTCTCCGCCGACCGGGTCCCGATCCCGCCGGTCCCGACGAGCGGCCGTGCGCGCGAGAAGAAGATCGAGCGCCGCCGCCGCCTCCTCCCCGACGACCTCTTCTACGACCCCAGGTACGCCCCCGACTCCGGGCTCTGGGACACCTAGTTCCGTGACAAGCACGACACCAGGCGCGCGTCCTTCTTCGCCGGCACCTCGACGGGGCCGCGGCGGCCACGACAGGAGTGCGCAGTGCCTGCTCCCCAAGAGCGCGGGCGTAGGCGGGTGCGCGGTGTCACGCCCACGTCGTCGCCTTCGCCGTCTCCATCGCCACCACCACCTCCTCGCATGACGGACGAGGAGGAGGCCCATCTCATGGCGCGTGTCATGGAGGACTCCATGTACACGCACGATGAGCGGCAATGGGAGGGCCTGGAGGAGATGATGGCCCCCTCCGCTGTCGGCGAGGTAGCCATCCCCGAGGAGGAGGAGGAGGAGCCAGTGGCCGCGTTCCAGCAGCTGCTGGGCTAGGGATGGGGCTGGTCCTGCACTGCTTCGGAGATGGCCGCCGGTGTGGGCGTGAACTGGTGCCCCACTCCGTCGCGGTCACCGAAGCAGGAGGCGTCGCCACGGGAGGAGGTGGTGCAGGCACCTCCGGCCGTCCAGACCGCCCTCGTCTACCACGCACCGCCGGCCCACCTGTGGACGCCGGCAGCCTACGTCGACCTCGTCAGCGACGACGACGATACCGGCGGCCAGTGAAGACGGCGACGGCCACGGCACCGACGGGCGCGGCAGGAGCGCGCGGGAGGCGTTTTCTTATTTTGTTTTTATATATTAATTATGAAACTGGGCCTTTTAAGTGGCCGTGGAAACTGGGCCGTTTTGTGACCGATCCCTATGTATGTTTCATGTTTTTTTAAATGCGCTTATTTACTTTTTTAGTTTGTTTCATTCTAGTTTTTTAATTTTTTTATTCACGTTCACCCCGGACACGATTTGGGGTGCGACCGTGCAGTGGGCGCACGCACGACCCATCGGACAAAGCCGGACACGAGCGAACCCATCGGCGCCCCCAAAAAGACAAAATCCAGCCAATCCAGACGTCTGTTTAGGGTCGCGCGGTGGAGTTGGCCTAAGACTAGCCATAGTGGGAGTAACTTCAGCAGTAACATCGAGTCCAACTCAGCAAATTTGCTTATGTGGCAGTGAGTTAATGAGGAGAGAGGTAGTAGTAGTAACTTAGCTAGTTACTGTAACATCACATGTTTCAATGTAATATGAGTCTATAACCTAATAAATGAAGCTATGCATGTTATCACACTTATGTTACTAACCACTATGAAGGTAGTAACATAGTCTAAAAATACGTATATGTTATTAATGTATGTTATTCTCCATTATGGTTAGTCTAACCAACCCAACCGCAAGCGGCAAGCGGCACGCTTGCGTCGGCCGCGCGCTCCTGCCCGGCAAGCAGCCCTTCACCCGATCCCGCCGCCCCTTCCCGGTTCCCAGGCAAGTCCAGGACAACCGGACCACAGAGTAAATGCGTCGTGGTACGTAGGTAGTAGTCCCCGGCACTCCTCCCGTCCGGCATGCGCGCATGCACGACACGCACGAGACGTGTCGAGGCGTCGCCTCCAGCCCACGCCGATACGTTTCATACGACCGAGCTTACATGACATGCACCGGGAAACTAGCTAGCAGCTACTACTACGTACCCTACAGCGGCCAGCCTAAAAGGCGGTGTCGGTCGGCGCGTGGCGCGGGCGAAGGGGATCGATTCTCCCGTGATCGCGGCGCCGTTGCACCAACCGACCGCACTAGCCCGGCGTCCCCGGGCGCGGGTTCGCGCGGAACCGAAGAGTTTTTCACGCGCTGCTAGCCAGCGATAGCTGTATCCGTCCGTCCGTGGCAGTACATGTCGAGGACGCCGCTGGCCAGATGGCTCCGC
>NC_041380.1:335865062-335868970 GCF_002162155.2 Triticum dicoccoides | reverse complement strand
ATGGCCGTGTGTTCCATGTGGGGGCAGACCGTGGTGGCCCTCCAGCTTTGACGGGGAGGCGCGCCGTGTGGCGCGGTCCAGCTACCTGACCGGTGGGATCGACGCGGTCAGGTCAGGATTTTCTGACCGTTCCGTGGCGCCGGACGGCCGCGACGTGAGGGGAATATAGTGGTCCTGCATGTGCCATTTCTCTATCTATGGTGGCCGGGAGGGAGGGAATTGTCAACCCATGGTGCGCCACATGATGCTGGTGGACATGTAATCATCAGCTTTATTTTGCGCTCAACTTGGTGGATCAAGTTGACCAAATCGAGAGGAGAGGAGAGGAGAGGAGAGGAGTGAGCCACTGAGTCGTGCATGCCCCGGCCCTTCTGTTTCTTGTACTGACGAAACGTGGAATATCGCCGCCAAATTAACGAGGACATGAAATTTACTCCACTCAATCCAAATAGGGCCTAGCTAGGCATTTTTTACGTACAAGATCATCGATCCACCCGCAAAAGAAAAAAAGAAAAAAAAGATGATCGATCAGGGGGCAGCGGGATCTATAGCATTGCCCCCTTGCCACGGCTGACAGCTCCGGTGCCTTCGATCTCAGGCAGCCGGCCTGTTGGCGACGGCACCCATTCGATCACTTGTTTTGTGTGGGAGACAGAGAGAGAAAAATCATGGCCATTCACCATGTATAGCGAGACAAGATCAGCATCTAAACCAGGACCCTCCAAAAGTGATGGCCGGGAACGAAAGCTAAAAGAAATGAAGCCTTTTATCGTGGTGCGCATTCCACGACACCGGGCACACACACGCACACGCTCCCAAATTTATCTACCATGTGGTGCTCTCTCAATCCTTGGCAGGGAAAAATCTAGCGGACAATCTGGGCCCGATCCGTAGCGTGAGACCCTTCCGAGTGGGCCCGTATGTCCGTCTCCGTGCATGCCAGGTGGTGGACATGCCGGTGTGTGATCGCCGTGGAAGAAGACGAGCGAAGTGTCCCGTAGGTTACGGCGACGGGGGACGGCAGCGGCCACGGGCCACACATCCCGGTGGAAAATCTGGACGCCGCGAACGAAAACGGAACGAGGCAAACTCGTCTGGGGCCAGATATCGGGAAGGATCGATATGATCTTGTACGTGCATGCACCCAGCAAGCAAAGCTTGCTAGTTAGTCAAGTGCACGTTTGGCTGCACCGGGTGACAAGTCATCGTCTGTCAGTATTAACCTTTAAGCATAGAATCGTCGTAGGCTCGTAGTCATCTATAGCTACCTTGCTTGCACTAAAACGTACTCCGAGGTTACGTAAAATGGCAAAAGCACCGCGCGTGCCAGCATCAACCCCTGGATCGTTTAGGTAGGAGATAGCAGTGGTAATTAGTAAAATAGACCGCCAATTGTAAACCGTTTCTCTCTTTCTTTGTTTTTCTGCAAGCTGTGGAATTTGATAACAGCGCCTTGCACAAATCTGCAAGTAATATTCAACTCAGTTTCATCCAATTTTTGAGGATTCTTTGGATTTCGTTCTCCAACAAACCAAACATATGGACTGATGGTTGATGCAAATTCATCTTTGGTCTACTCCTTATCTAGTGCGACGTAAACCGTGCTGCCCTACATAGCCCCGTGATTACCATTGTGCGCACGATCGGGAAACGTAGATGCAACGGCCACATACCAGCTTGTTCTTCTTCTTCTTTCTTTTTTTGCGGGCTAGTATTATTCTAGAGACCGGGGGCAGCAATAAGAGCGTAAGATATAGTTTGTCATACAATACATATATGCAACTGTCTGAATCCGGTACAGCTGGTGACGCCCGCATAGAATATTTGCGGTCAACTTGCAAACTTTGCAAGCGAGCGAACGAACGAACACCTCATCGTCTTGGCCAAAGAATCCGGCCGAACCGTTATTAGCCCCAGAAAGAATATCCTGTTCCGTTATTATCCTCCTCCCGTCGATCGGATCCCAAGCACACAGGCCTCCTCCTCCTCCTCGCAGCCAAGCCAAGTCAACCCCAAACCGACAGAGAAAGAGAGAACAAACAGTACACGCGAGAAAAGAATACGCAACAAACTCTCGAGTCCCAAGACCGAGCCAGGCAGATCGTAACCGCCAGCGCCAGGCCTGCATCCTCATCCGAGCCCAGATCGGCCGCCCCTGGCCGCAACCGCAGCCGCAGCCGCAGCGGCCACGCGCCCGCCCGCCCGCCCGCCCGGCCTGACCTGACCTGACCTGACCCGACCACCTCCCCTCCCTTCCTTCTCCCCAAAGAAACGCCGCCCAGCCGCGCGCGCCCACGCGAGGCCGGTCGCGTCTCCACGGGTCCGGTTCGTCCCTTCGCTCGGGTAACGGAGACGGGACGGGCACGGGAAGGAAACGGCCACCACCAGGTCACCAACCCCGCACCGCCCCGCACAGGGGCTCCTCCCGGCCTGGGCCGCTATAAAAGGCGGGGCTCCCTCGCCTCCCAACCTCCCCTCTTCTTCCTCGCCAACAACGACCTCCTCCTCCGCACCAGAGAAAAAGAAAGGGAAGCAGGCAAGGTGGAGTAGCTAGGAACCATGTCCAACGTGCCCACCTCCCTCCGCGACTCCTCTCTCACCGTCTTCCGCCTCGCCATCTCCAGCTCCGACCCCTGGCCCTTCTCTTCCTAACCCAAACCCCGCCTCCCGATCTCCCTCCCCCCTCCTCCTCCTTCCTCAACAACTCTTCTCCGGTCCTCGCCGCCTCCGATGCACCTCAGGCAGCAGCAGCAGCAGCAGCACAGGGCGGAGATGGTTGCGCCCAAGGGGTGCGTGACGGTGCGCGTGGGGGCGGACGGGGAGGAGCAGCGCCGCTTCGCCGTGCCGCTCGACCACCTCAAGCACCCGCTCTTCGGGGCGCTGCTCGACGAGGCCGAGCGCGAGTACGGCTTCAGGCACCAGGGCGCCATCGCCATCCCCTGCCGCGTCGACCGCTTCGTCCACGTCGAGCGCCTCATCGACCGCGACCTCGGCGCGCACGGCCACCAGCTCGTCGACCTCGACTGCGGCGCCGCCACCGCCCACGCCCACGGCCACCTCCACCTGCCGCGCTTCGTCGGCTGCTTCCGCGCGTGACGGTGACGATGGCGACGCGTCGTCGGCCGCTGGATCTCTTGCTGTTTCTTTCTTAGGGTTGGTTCGTTGAGTAGTTCTCTCCCGTATGCTGCTGGATAGTTTGTTTCGCCCTCCGGTCTCGATCGATCTCCCGTACGTATGGGTTTGTTATGCATGGTTGTTCTCCATTGGTTTGGTTTGTGCTGGCTGGGAGAATCGATCGGAGGACGAATTCCATGTTGATGATGATGATGAAAAATTATGATCCAAGTGTAAAGAGATAATGTAATTGTTAGTAGCTTATTAATCCTCTCCTTTTTTCCTTCATCAATTTGATGCTCTCCGCAGAAAAAGTGGAAGAATATGTGGTTGCTTGTCTACGCGATTTCATCAAACATCTATACTACGGGAAATAACGAAATTTGCCGATAAATGCATCTGAATAGATTGAAAGCAAGCAAATAATTTGTTGAAAGTAGAACTATCTCGCGCCAATATATACATGTCAGACGGCACAATTCACGACACAAATTGATATGCATACGAGGTCGAGAATGATGCGATACCAAGTTTCGACATATATTCCCTTCTCCACCTTGGTGAGCATATCCAAGTAATATTCCGGGGTTCGTTCTTACTACTAATTGAGTAGTTATTAGTTATTACTATTATCCTAGATTAGATCTTGGTGCCAAAATTAGTTAAATGACAAGCAATTTTTGTAACCTTGGAAGGGTGATTAAAGGTTTCACTAAGGTTATTAGTACGTGAAATATCTTACGCTTAAAAACAAATAATAATATTCGAAAGACAACACCCCCCTCCCTCCCCCC